>NC_059430.1:31115101-31418131 GCF_021028975.2 Sphaerodactylus townsendi
GCAGATTTGGAATTCTGACATAGCACGGTGGGCATGGCAACAAAATGGCGGCCACAGGAGGCAGAACAAGTCACGACATGTTCGCTACATCTTAACTTCTGTAACCCAGTGTAGATTTTTGTACTGTGGTGGCAGTTGCTGCCAAAGCAACATTTTTTTTAAAAAAAATCTGCACAGCCAATAAAATCTCTAGTCATCCACCATCAACCAAGAAGCCCTTCCTGACTCCACCCAGTTGGTGGGTCTCAGAAATGGTATTGGCAGATACCATGGCCCCCAAGGGACCTCTGGTTGGAGTGAGTCACACTATTGGTCTATCCGGGTAACTTCTGTCTTCTCTGACTGGCAGTGGCTCTTCCGGGTCTCAAGCAGAAGTCTTTCTCATTAACTGTTTCTTGATCCTTTCAAGAGCTCAGGGTAGTGCACATAGTTATCCCTGACTCCATTTTATCTTTACAGAAACCCTGTAAAGTAGGTTGGATTGAGAGAGTGTCTGGGCCCAGGTCACTCAGCAAGCTTCATGGCTGAGTAGAGGTTTGAGCCTTGGTCTACCTAGTTCTCGAGTTGGTCTGGACACCCAATCCTGGCCCAGTACATTAACTTCTACACTCACATTAAATCTGATAATGTTTGGTTCTTTAAAATGGCAGTAGATAAAACTGGGGGAAAGTATGGCCAATGCATCAATGCTGGCCTGAGGCATTTTACCATATGTGACAATGCTACAGGAGCATTTCCAGATTCTTTGCAATTTTCTCACAAGAAACATACCTTTCAGCTAATGTTCAGCAGCTGCAAATGAATTAGCACCCAAAATGAAAATGGTTTTATCCAGCATCCTCTCTGCTGGGATACAGCTCCAGATGTGCAACCTTTCATGAGCATCTGTACACATCTTTGTGGGCTACCACAGAAATATGATACCACACAAACAAGGATAACATGTCAATTTGGAGAGGAAGAGGCATTCAGCAAGATTAAAAAGTCTGCCTTTAAAAATATTAAAGATTAAATGTAAAAGGCAACGTATTTTAAAAAAACAGCTATGGGAGTTACTTATAACCACTATATAATATAACTTCAGTCCTTATAAGGACTTTAACCATGTTAATCAATCCAGGTTAACAGTATCCTCCTTTGTCCCTTCGGTTTTCATATCTAATCAATAAGCTCATTTAATGGTTTCTAAACATCTCTTGTAGAATCAGCAACTTGCCTGAAATGTAGAGATCCATGAGACAGATTCCCATGTGGTCTGAAACTTGCTCTGGGTTACTGCCTTAAATGGCAATCCCAAATGGCATCTCTACCCAAGCAACACCTTGAGATGCTGGCATGATTCAGCCAACCCTGCTGCACCTTTTGTATGATTCTTTCAGGCCAGAGGTGACCAGGTGAAAGGGTATCTCTGGTCCACAAGGCTGACCTATGCAATGTGTCACTGTGTTGGTGCCCAGGACCTGCATCCCTTCATACAGTCTACTTAGGATAGATGCTATTTATGGCTGGTACTTCAGCTAGCTACATCGTTGCTAAATTCAGATCCTGGAGCTATTTTCAGGACACCTGAAAAACATTGCCTCTGTAATAATTACAGAGTAGGATAACTTGAATGACCCTGAGTAATTCTTTTTTTTTTTGGCGGTGGGGGCTGGGGAGGGAACGCAGGGCAGCCAAACAGCAAGCCTTCGCTTATCAAGGACTGAATGTTTTTGTTTTCATGGATTTGGTCCAGAGCTGTATTTACCAAAAGAAGTAGCTTAATGAGATCTGATTTGGTGACCTGCCTTCAACTAGAAACCAGGAATGATTGTTGCATCCAAAGAAGCTTTAATGAGGCTTTAATAAGAAAGTGTAATGTTTGCAAAAACTTTAGTATCTTTGGGTGGCAGATGCTGTGGTTCATCATGCAAGTATTATTAGTATAAATAATAATTTTTATCTTTCACTGCATATTGAGCTGAGTCTGCCATGCCTGGTTGTGGGAGTGTGCATTCCTTTTGTGGCTTTCCTCTTGCTGGCTGTGAACATGTTGATAAAATAAATGCAGGAACTTAACATCCTTTTAAAGTTTAATGTACCAGAAGCTTGGCATTATGAAGAAGCTGTCACAGCTTCCAGACATCTTTGTTCAAAGTAGATCTTCAGTGACTTGTCTAAACAAACCTGAGTGAGAAATGTGGAAATAGAGGGGTTGATGTCTGTCTGTCTGTGCCTTGTGAGTGCATCTGGGACATGTTTCAAGCGGAACTGTTTTGCGATTCTTCAGTGGGCATTTAGAATGCTTGGCTGGATTTGTTATCTCACTGAGCAGCTGTGGCACTAGAGAAGTTCTGTCAAGACCATCTACACATTCACCTGAGGCAGCCACATACTCTGGAAGGCCGTTTCCGCATGGCCTTTTTATGGCGCCCTGGGGACGGGATAAACACCGTCCCCAGGGAGCCATTCGCACAGGCGGTGCTGCTGCAACACAGCAGTGCCGACCTGACTGCGCTCCCCCTCCCCCAGGGCGGCGTCAGGCCGCCCTAAACAACAACCCTTTAAAGGGTTGTTTTTGCCGCAACAGCGTGTTCCTGGCGGCGCGGTGCGAACAGCACCACCGGGAACACGTTGTTTCCCTTCCCCGTCCCACTCACCTTGTCCCCGTCGTCGGGCTGCTGGCCTCTGCAGCCCCTCCCTCACTGTCCTCCGACCCCTGGAGGTCGAAGGGCAGCGTGGGTGAACTTCAGAAGACCAACAGCCCGGCGGCCGGGGACAAACAATGGAGCGAAGAACGGGGCAAAGGCGGCTCCATGTGGAGCGCGCCTGTCCTCCGCCGACCTCCCCTGAACACTTGCGCGCACGCTTCGCGTCGCGGACAACCATCATGCCCCCACGCCGGCAGAATTCTTGCCGGTGTGGGGGCGCCTCGGGGGCCGTGCGGAAACGGCCGAACACTCTCCAGAAGATGCCTAGAGTAGTGTGGAGTGGGCGTGTCTGGGTGAGGACCTGAATCCAGAACAGTATTGCGAGGAAACAATATAATGACAGTCTGATGGTGAATAAATTCAGCTTAATTGAGACCAAAGAGAAGTAAATATCATGGAGATTTGTGGGCTGGTGAGAGCGGATTGGATGGGGTTATCACTATCCTTGAAAGATGAGGTTTACAGCCTTGGTGTGCTTTTGAATCTAACTTTACCTCAGAATTCTAGGGTTGCCTACCCCAGGTTCAGAAATATCTGAAAATTTGAGGGTGGATCCTGGAAGGATGGGGTTTAGCGGGCAGATCTTGGTTGGGTTGCCATGCAGTCCACCTTCCAAAGCAGCCATTTTCTCCAGGAGCAGTGGAATAAATGTTAAAATAAATAAGTGATGTATATAGTTTGGAGATCAGATGTAATTCCTGGGAAATCTCCACCCCTCACTTAGAGATTGGCAACCCTAAGGTGCTGTCTATGACTTGCAGTAATTTCTTTGTATCAGCTTTGGTTGATGTGTTTGCTGTAAGGCAGACCTGGCTACAGTCACTGATGCCCTAGTGACTTCGACATTTTTTGCTCTCAATTTACATCTGATTTATGGCAACCCATGCTGGGGTTTCCAAGGCAAGAGACATTCAGAGTGGTTTGCACTTGCCTGCCTCCATATTGTGTTCCTGGAATTCATTGGAGGTTTCCCGTCCAAATCCTTGGCAAGGTTAGTTTATGAGATCTGACCGCATCAGGCTTCTGCATTAGACTATTATAATACACCCTGTATAGTGTTTCTTTTTATGCAGTTTCCATATATTTATATCATGTTTTTATCCGCAGTTGGGACTCTCCATACACACACACACACATATTTGTGCATCTATATATATATACTAGTGGGGCCTGGCCACACGTTGCTGTAGCTTATTGTGGTGAAATGGAAAAGGAACAGTAGCAGCAAATCAATTGCAGAGGCCAGCAGTACGTGCTCATGCAAACACGCAGCCTGATACTGTGCGATGTCATTGATGTATGTGCCCAAGCCATTCGGCTTTGGGGTGGGGGAATGGAAGAGTCACCCTCCCACTCATCTAGGCTGGTGGGTCATGATCCTTTACCTGGGCGTAAGTTTGGTGGGTGGCACTTGGTGTCGCTTCTGAGGAAACCCTCTGAGGGAAGCATGACATGAAACATTCAAAGAATATGTGTCACTGTTGCTGTACCGAGCTTACTCCTGAGTAATGCATGCCTGGTTTTCTTAACTGTAACCACAGTATTCAGGGAATCTAGGGTGCTTGGCCCCTCCCTCCCATCCCTTGCATGTCGCCCTTCACTCTCTTCCCTCCCTCACTTCTCTTCCCTTGCATGCCACCCCTCCCCCTCCCTTCTCTTTCCCTCCCCTAAAGTGGGTGGGTCATATCAAGATGCTGGGCCCCCTGCTTCCCCTCCCTTGCATGCCACCCCTCACTCTCTCCCCTCTCTCACTTCTCTTCCCTTGCATGCCTCCCCCTCCGTCCCTTTCCTCTCCCTCCCTCCCTCTCTTCCCTTGCATGCTATAACAGAAGGCGCTTATATATTCTCTTCTGCGCTGCCACCAAAAATAAATTAAAGCCCACAAAAAACTGATTTTAAACGGACACCACCTTTTTGTTTGGGGAACACACAGACACAGACAGAAAAATAAATGATGACTGGAACAGTTTAAAGTTGAACAAAACTCAAAACTTTTATTGCTGGCTCAACAAAGGCTTCTCAGGTAAACTGGAGAGGAAATAAGCGTATTGGTTGCAGAGAAAAGTTGTCTACGAGCTTAACAGTTACTGGCACTTCACTTTGGGTTTTAAAATGGACACTCGCAGGTGTTGCTTTACTTAAGGTTTTGTTTCAGAAAAAGGATGTTTCAACAAAGATATTACTTTGGAGATTTCACACTCCTTCAGTCCGCTGTACCTCACCACAAAATAAAACACCCAGTCTACGCCCAGTGGGATTCAGGCATACAGCCTCCCTCTCCCACACTCCCACAATCTGGCTTCTCTGCCACAGGAACTGGGCCTCCCAAGACTGGTGTTCACTGTATTGGAGGACAGACCTATAGACTTTTAAAGAGGTTTCCCTCAAAACAAAACACCTGAGGGCGGACACTCTCCTCCAAATCTCAGGGTTTTAGGTGACTGAATAGCTTCCTCAGCTATTCTTAAACAACAGCAGTGAGAGATCTAGCGGATTCTCCTCACGCTGCTACAAAAAGTACCCGAGGGCACACAAGCTCACACAGAGCCACAAAGTCCAAAGAGTCAAAAAAAGAAGAACACTTCAGCACCCTCGCTGACAGTATTTATAGTATCTGCCTATTTTTCTCTGGCCAATCAGGGCTGGCCAGGGCTTAACTCTTTCAGGGGCGGTTCCACCCTGTAACCTGAATGCAGGATAAATGCATTCGTCACACATGCCACTCCTCCCTCCCTCCCTCCCTCCCTCTCCCTCTTGTGTATGTGTGTGTATGTGTTTCACTTCCACTCGAGTTATTGCCTATGTACTGTTTTCACTGCACATATCTGGCCATCTGAGTGAACATTCTAAGGGCACGAACATTCTAAGGGTGACAGTTACACACAGGCAGCTGCATGTCCTTCACCATGGAGCGCCAGGAAAAAGGTGTTTTACCTGGGCCAGGTGTGAAACTTCAGGTATATGAACATCTAAAAACACTCTCACCTGCCTGACTATAGTGGCTGGGAATTTTCAGAGGAATTGGCCCAGCAGTTACTGAGGTATACTATCATCAACAAATACACTGTTAGCTTTTTATATATATATAGATTGTGCATTATCTCCGTTTATAGCCTGCCTTTGTCACTGAGCTCCAAGGGGGATTACAAAATATGACAAACAATTTAACCACACAGCAAAGATATTTATAGTAATATATCAATTCAGTGGGGCTAGGATTCCAGAATTTAACACCATTCAAGGCAGCAAAACTATCAATGCAGGCAAAAAACTGTCTAGGGTAAAATGTCTAAGGCTTGACATACCACAATACAAGAAGGGTTACAAAAAGTCATTTGGATGCAACAAGAATGGGTGATACATCCAATAAACATTGCAATAGACTACAACACTGTCTTGTTCTAATCTATTTGGAAGATTGTCCTCCTAAATATTTATTTTTTTGCACCGTCTGCTAAACTATGAACGCTTGGGAGCCTTCCTGATAAGTTTTTCATAACATTATTATTTGTATGCGGGTTTGAAATGTGTGGCTGACAAGTGAAATAAATACTATGAAAATACATGAAATTGTTTGTGGGTGAGGCACTCCTTATAATTTCTTGTCTGTCATCAAATCCAGGCACTGATTTTCTCTTCTTAATTAATTTACGGCAACAGCAGGGTTGCTCCCCATTCTGTTATCTAATCCTATTAAAAAGGCTATGGAAAACTCTTATTTGATGGTAATGACAAGCTTAGACCTTGTAGTTTATGCTGCAGGCTGCCTGACCCAGACTACCTGCTTCATCCCAATATTAAAATAACATGGAGCACTGTAAAATATGTCTTCGTACCTATCTGCAGGGATTAGCACAAATGGAGCTGGGCCTTAAATGCTTCCTTTGTTAGGCACATATTATGAAATGATGCACTCTCTTCAGCATGCTAGCTGATGGAGGGATTTGCAAAAAAGCAAAGATTACGTGCTCCAGCTAACGCTGGCTGCACAACATTTGTGTCACTTGGGCACATAGATAAAAGTCATTAGCCTAGAGTAGATTCCTGTGCTCAGATACCAGAATCATTCTATCAGCCTCACCCCAGCATGGCCAATTGGCCATGCTGACAGAGGCTGATGGGAATTGTAGTTCCTGAACATCTGGAGAGCCGCAGGTTCCCTACCCCTGGTCTAGAGTGTGAGCAACGCACTGTGGCTGTTTGTGTTATGATAATGGGTGGATTTGTGAGCAGTTTCAGCAGAGAATTGAATCTCCTTCTCTGCCCCTCCTTTCAAAAAACAGGTTTCTGATCCTCCTCGTTCTTCTGCACAGAAGTCTAAAAAATGGGCTGTTTGTGGCTGCATTCTTTCATAAGACACATGACTCTGTTTTTCCCCAAAACCAATGAACACACAGAGATCTTATGTCACGTTGTGAATGGCTGTTTTTAACTTTGGGGAGCCGTTTCAAATACAGTTTTCACTTTAGTACTGGATGTGGTGCTGTTTGGGAAAACTAAGGTATTTTCCCCATGGCCCATATATCCTGGGATAAGAAGGTGAAACATCCCAGTTCGGCCATGACTTCCGCATGGCTTCCGGGTCTAACTTGGGCCAGCCCCGCAAGATTTCTCTTATCCCCCGCCTTTCAAAAAACGATAAAATTGGTGATTTTTTTAAAAAAAACCGTGTCAATCCCACTCCTATGCAAACACTGCAGGAGACGGACCAGTTTATTTTCCCCACCTCACTGCCTGCAGCCAATCAGAACGTTGGGAAAATGAGACATTTTGCGCATGTGCAGCAACGTCGACAAGGAAAATGAAACAAAACTGGGGGCTATGCAAGTTCTTCCTCCCCGCCTGAATGTGCTGAACGTGGAGGGAGAAACCAAGATAGAGACATCCGGTTTTTCCCTGGGATATTTTGTCCGTTTGGAAAACGCCAAAGTCACTTTCACCACTTGGCGTGCAAAGTCTGTATATGTGCAGAGGTTGGGGGGGGGGGGGAGAACTGCTGTACCACAGTTGGTATCTACTGAAGGTGCAAAAACTGACAAGATCTATAGGCAGGGTATCTAGGGTGAAAGCATGCAGCATTCCTGTCCCCTATGTATCTCCCGCTGCCTCTTTTGGGGTCATATTATTCTGCCATGCAAAATGCGGTGTCTGTATCACTTGAAAGCAGAAGGTTCTTAATGAATGTCCTTAAATAGGGTTGCACGCAGAATTGCAACTGATCTCCAAACTACAGAGATCAGTTCCCCTGGTGAAAACGGCAGCTTTGGAGAGTGGAGTGTATGGCATTATACCCTGTTGAGGTCACTCCCCTCCCCAAATCCTGCTTTCCCCAGGCTCCACCCACCAGGTTTTTAGGAAGTTTCCAAGCCAGAGCTGGCAACCTAGGGTGGCTTCTCCATGGCAGTTGGTATTGCTTTGCTTTTCTTAGATGGGGAATGAAGAAAACAGTTTTGCATTTGGCCACCGGAGAAGGATTGTACATGTATATTTACCATTGCTTTCACATCCTGCATGTGAGCTCCCAAAGGCACCTGGTGGGCCACTGCGAGTAGCAGAGTGCTGGACTAAATGGACTCTGGTCTGATCCAGCAGGCTAGTTCTTATGTTCTTACTGCTTAACTGCTGAAAGACAGGGCACTACTCTCCATATGCTCAGAAAATGCTCTGTTGTTCAACAACTGAGCGATGGCTCTTTAATATGCTCCAAGGCACACCTGGTTTTGCTTTTAGTTGGTTGGCTTGCCTTTAACTCAAAGGCAGAACCAATTAAAAAAAACCCTCACCTTCTAGACATTTGAGGGTTATGTCCTGATGGTTTCTGCTTTCTTTCAGTAACACACACTGCTTTTGTTTAAATACAATGAATATTGAATCTCCCCCTTTTTTGTTTGTTTGTTTATTTCCCGCTCTCTATGCCAAAGCAGGCTCAGAGCAGCTTCCAACTGTTGGGCAAGTTACAGTCATCCAACCTGGAGGTGACCATTGCATGACCATTGTGAAAATGTGGGCTGATTTCCTTCCCTCAGACTCAGGAATCAGCAGCTCAGATAAAAGCCCAGGACCCACCCCACTGCAGCCACCATGCCAATTGGCCATGCTGACAGAGGCTGATGGGAATTGCAGTTCCTGAACATCTGGAGAGCCGCAGGTTCCCTACCCCTGCCCTGCACAAAGTGTCAGGAGTGCGATTTCTTCTCCTGACACCCATTCATTGCCAGGCCTCCCTCCCTCCCTTCCCCTCTCTTTGTTTTATTGCAAAACTTCTCTGGAGAGGGGGGTGTTAACCATATGATAGCACTGGAGCCAGCCAGCCAGTGCTATGCGCTGCTGGCTAAGCGGCTAGCCAAGAAAGGTTTGTTTTCCAAGAATGGGACTGTAAAAAACAATCGTATATCTGAACAAAATGCACTGAATGTGCTAAGAAGGTTCATTTCTCAAATTATGACCATCTAATCAAGAGTGGCCAACCTATGGTGATCCAGATGTTCATGGACTACAATTCCCATCAGGCCCTGCCAGCATGGCCAATTGGCCATGAACATCTGGATCACCATAGGTTAGCCACCCCTGATGGCCACCCCTTTCCCTGTACTGGATTGAGGGCCTTGGATAAAACATTTGTAAAATCTTCTCAGCCCCAGTGGCTTTGGAGTCAAACTAGCAGCAGCAGCAGCAGTTGGGGAGCAGAAAGAAGAATATTTCAGACTACCTGGTTCATTAAACTAATCTCATTAGCTAGACACCAAGACATAGATTTGAAGCCATTACAAAATGACTGCTATTTAAAGAAATTGAGTCTTCTTTCTTAATGCTTGCTTATAAAGATCCCTCTTTTTTCTCTCTCAATTTCTTTTGCACCTCTTTGTAACATTCTTTGCAAAGCACCCTTCCATTCTCTCTTCCTCTTGGACTTGCCGGCATTCCTCCGCTTCCACATCCCCAAGCAGACAGCCCTGTGCCATGGCAACGTTTTACATTTTGAGTGGAGACTTTTTTTTAAAAAAATGTATTCCATCTATAAACAAAATAAATCAACAGATGAGGCCCCAGGGACCCATTTCTCTGTAGCCATTTTCCTCCAGCTGCTTTCTGCTCCGTGCCGCTCATATTGCAAGCGCATAAAATAAGCCTGCCTACCTGTTTGGGTGTGCAGAGCATTGGTTTCCTCGAGACGGAGGTGGCACTGTCATAAACATTGTGGTTTTTACAATGTGGGTAATAATAAGATTACTAATAGAGCTGAGATGTTTGCTTATTTAATAGCCTATCATTTAGCAGCAGAGAACGGCTTGCTGTCATATCTGCTGACACTTTGCGGAGAACAGCAGTGGTTATGATACATTTTGGAAAAGGGACAGTGGAAAGAATAGGAGGAGGCATTTAAGGAAGTTGTTTTTCTGCTGGAAAGGCAAGGAGGAGGAGAAGAAGAGTTTGGATTTATACCCCACCTTTCTTGCCTATAAGGAGACTCAAGGTGGCTTAGCTCCTTTCCCTTCCTCTCCCCACAACAGACAACTTTTGAGGTAGGTGGGGCTGAGAATGCTCCAAAGAACCGTGACTAGCCCAAGATCACCCATTAGTAACTTGGGAGTGCAGAAACAGATCTGGTTTACCAGATAAGCCTCTGCCACTCAGGTGGAAGAGTGGGAAATCAAACCTGGTTCTCCAGGTTAGACTCCACCTGCTCTTAATCAGTACACCATGCTGGCTATCCCAAAGTTAACTGGTTATTGGGACTCCCCTTATTTACACAGATGCATATACCATTAGTTCATTCTTGCCATTTCTTACATTTTAAATTTGTTAGCTGTTTGGTTCTGTGTAGAAGGTACCAGTGCTCTTTTCTAAAAGAGTGTATTCAGGACTCTGAAAGGCTTTCAACTTAAGCAGTAGAAGGATTGTGAAGGATATAAAGGAAGATAACAAAAGAGAGATCAAACGTATCAGGATGGCCCGGAGGAACCACGAGCAAGATGAAAATAGCCACTATTGCTATTCTGGAAGCACTTATTGTACCAGTTCACACACACCAGTTTCTCCAGCAGCTCTCATGCTTCTAGTCTAGTGCCATCTGCATGCCAAAGGGTAACTCTGGTCCAGCTGTTTGTCATCCCACAATGAGAAGTTAGTTAGTTTTTAATTAAGGTGCAGAGAGAGCCCTGAGTGAAGGTTACAGTTATTGGGCTAGGGGCATTGGGGGTTGGGACATTGGACTATTGGTAGACCCAATGTCACATCCATGGATTCAGTGAGTAGCATTAAAAGAAATGTTTCAAAAGTTGGTTCATAACTGAACTCCTTGTATGGAGTTAAAAAGAAAAACAAATCAAAGAGAGAGTGTCCTTTGCATTGCATGATTCTTGATATCACTAGTAGACAGTAGGCATAAAAACTGGTATTCTCCCTTCTCCCCATGATCCTGCTCCCACTGGGAATCTCTGAGACCTAGCATAAATGTTACTAATCTTTTCCATTCTCCACACATTTTCATATAGCAATTTCCCATCATCATGGTTTAACATAGACCAATACCACACAATGGGATGTGGCGCAGTAGTAGAATATCTGCTTTACACGCAGAAGGTTCCATCCCTGACATCTCCAGTTAAAAGGCTTAGGTAGTAAGTGAAGATTGGGGCTTTGAGTAATAGGTTGTCCAGGGATGGGTCTGCCTCCCAGCACCCAGCAGCCTGTTCCACACACACCCTTGTCACAAATGCCCACCGAGGGACCCACAACTGACAGCCCTGCTTCTGGACTTGCCACAAGGAGCAGGGACCTCCAGGAAGCCAGTAGCAAGAAGGAACAGCAGAGACATCGCAGGAGAGTCTGCAACAAGAGCCAGCTTCCACAATTCCAGGGAATCGGATGGAGGCAACACAGCCCTTCCCAAGTTGCAATCAGCAGTCTTCAGCAGCCTTAGAGAATGGGGCAGGGCCGGCACAGCTCCCACCAGGTTGCAATCAAGGAAGCAGGCCAGAAAGGCTGAAGCGCCAGTCTCAGGCTAGCAGGGCAAGAAAGACAGTTTGTCAGCCACTAGGAGGCTTGAGCAGGGAGCTCCTGGGATGGAGGGATACTCCTGAGAGGAATACAAGGGAGACAGAAGAAGAGAAAGGAGGTTGATGTGGTGTAGGGGTTCAAGCTTGCAGGAGTGCTGTTAACTACCTGACAGAAGTAAAGAGCTTATGAGTAGCAGCCTGAGTAGCTGAATTCCTGTGAGTTCAAGGTGGTTTACCCTGCAGGGGTGGTCAGCAGAGGGGGCACTTACAATGGAATATGAGAGACCCAACCAGAGTACACAGTCATGATCATATGAGACCAATGGTCTGGTTCGGTATAAGGCAATTTCTTATGTTCATAAGATATATATCAAAATTGTTGTGTCCTCCTGACCCACATAGCTGTTGATGAAGGCAGAGAAAGTTGTTATGTAACGGAAGCATGGAGTGTGATGTTGGTGCATTCTAAGGAGATGGACACTTACAAAGAAATAGGTGGGGTTTGACTTTTTTGCAGTTTGGGTTATTCACCTTCAGGTGGCACCAGGCATTCTCCTTTTTGGAATGCACCCTTCCTTTTGCTTTCTTCCATGCAGCAAGAGGAAAATGGGTAGGGGCAGAAACCAGCCTTGCATGTATCATGACATCACTTCCTGCAGAAACCTGGAAGTGATGTCACAGCCACCCATGACATTCTGGGAATCCTTCAAATCTCAACAATTTATTGAACTTTGGCAGTCCTTCTTAACCCAGTAGGAAGGGTGCAGTGGCCAGGGGCAGGAATTAAAAGAACCTGGTGAAGGATTTGTGCTGACAAAGAAGACCTAGAGCCTGGGTTGAAGTAGGAGAAGGCAGTGAATGGGGAATCAGCATGGATAAAGAGTGCTTGTTAATTGACTGCTGTATATGACTACAGCAATTTTGAGGATATTATCTTGTTCTTGGCAATCTCAGTGGGAGCATAGTCTCTAGTTCAGAGGGCCTGACATATAAGTATAGAAAAGGTAATATGTATGCAAATGTCAATGTTTGTGGGGAAAATTTACACAATGGAACCAGGTTGCGTTTGCAGTGCAGGAGTAGCTCTTGCAGAATCTGGATTTGGCTTTCTTTGAGTGACAGCAAAGCGTTAGGAGAGTCAAAATAAACCAAACACTGATTCCTGAAAGGGTGTTGAAGCCTTTCCGTCCTTGGCCTCAGTGAGGCATGCTAAATATTTTAAAACCTGACATTCAGGGAGATTTGTCACTAAGGCCTTACTGCTGTCAGATGACATGTCCACAGGATGAAGTCTTTATAAGAAAAATTCAACCCTGGTTTAACTCCCTGAAAGACATCACTGCTCATGTTATTGTGGATCAGTGTGTTTAGATCAGTAATAAACATAACAGGAACTGTTTTATGTCTCACTAGTTTTGAAATTTCTACTGTCTCTGAACTTGGATGCCAAACACTTGCCTTTTTGTTTAAAAATGTTGTTAATCACATCACATTTGTATGGTAAGATGTAATTGAGCAGACTTAACTACTTCCCAATAGAAGAATTTCTTTTCTTGTAAGTTATTTTCTACCACTGCATAAAAGTGAGGATCGGTTATGTCTTTTAACAGATGTTAGTTGTTATAGTGTCAAAAACAACCCATGTGCTATGAATTTCCTTATATTTTGCTTTGTGGGAGATTCTGTACCTTCTTAATGTAGCTCATCTTTGACTCAAAATATGGGGGATTTTAAAAGGGAAAAAAGTCAGCTTTTCTAGCTGAGATTTTGCTAAGGCAAAAGCTCATGAGAAAAAGGTCTTCAGATGTGAATACAGCTATCCTTACCTCACGTTCCAGAATTTCATGTGCTAACAATCACTGAATAATACTTTTCATTGATCTAGTGCCTCAGCACACAGGTAACAATAGAAAAGCAGAATAGGGAGACCTTAAATAAGCCAAATAAAAGGTAAACAGTGCTTTACAAAGCAACACAATTCTGAATTAAATACCTTAAGAGCTAGGCCATTTAAGTGGCCTGAGAACAGTGGTGCAGCCAAATGTCACTGAAGTTCTGTGAGGGATCTGCAGTTTTACCTGCTGTGTGAGTGACATAGAGCCACAAAGAAAATTAAACACATAAAAAAGTGGGCAGCTTAAGAATGGGAGTATTGGCCTTACCAGTATGGAGCATCAGGTGGGGAGTACTATAGCAGAACAAGGAACTCCTGTGAGGATTTGACAGAGCAGAAAAGGGGAGATAATATGTGAATTTGAGGGCATGGAAGAAAGGAAACTGTTGGAGTGAGTATTAGGATAACAAAAAGAAACAGGTTGTGGGATTTCAGTGGCTTGGGAAGGGAATGGGGCAGCATTTGTGTGAGTCTGCAGGGAGTCTGACTAGAAATTGAGTCACAAAAGATGTGGGACTAGAGGAAAGCAGTAGCAGCAGGGAAATGCATGGTCCTTCAGCTTTGTAATGGTGACTGATAAGAGCTACGGAAGATGTGTGTACAGACTTCCCTCTGTGATGCACCTCTGAAGATGCCAGCCGCAGATGCAGGTGAAACGTTAGGAACAAGATCCACCAGACCACAGCCACACAACCCGGAAAACCCACCACAACCAGTTGAATCCGGCCATGAAAGCCTTCGACAATACACTGAGGAAGATGCTTTGGAGACTTGGTGGGGTATAAAAGCAGGCATTTGCAGCTCTCTTCTTGTTGATCCATTTCACCCCTCTTAGGTCTTGGAGCTTGAAGACCTAGGGCGTTTCCCCACTCTCCACAATCCCCCCTATGCCGCACGCCCGGGCGTCCCCATGACATCAAAAGGCACTGTTTACAAGAGTGCCATGGATGCCGCGCGTTGAGGGGGCGCGACAGCGGCAGCATCGGGGCGGCTGTGCTGTCGCCTCCCCTGTCATGGGGAGTGCCGGGGGACCCCGTGCTACTTGAGGAGAGTAGCGCGGGGCTTAAGGTAAGTGGGGAAAGGCCCCTAGTGTCACTTTTGATGAAGTAATTGTGATTTCTGAAAACACCTGTTATGTTATGTACCTGCTCTGTACACAGTTATAGGCTATGTAGCAGCAAGGTTCTTTTCCTGACATAGAGAAATCGATTCATACTCGTTTTATATCTTTATACATTAAGGTGGTATCCATCTGGAGGGAAAGAGCTATATATAAATATAACATTGTTTTAATTTCAGATTGGCTCAGTTGTGTAGAGAGGCTGAGCTGTTCACAGCATTATATTTGAGAATCACCTTAACATCACAAATATTCTGGTGAAGATCTCGGATGGGAGTTTTCATTCTACCTTTATTCTTTAAACAACATACATATTCTGGAAACCTCAAGATGACTGGGAACAGAGCACAAAAAGAAAAAAAATATATAATTCCCTCCTTCCTTCCTTGGCTGCGAAAAGCAGCTTTTAATGAAATGTAAACAGTAAAAATAAGGAAAGCAAAGTTGCAGTAGAGATCTGAGGGCAACAGAACACTGAAGGTCAAATAATAATAAAACAAAGGAGGGAAATTACAGCCTGCCTTGTTCTGTTTTGTGATGTGCTCCTTGGTGGCTGTGAAGGCTCTGTCACACAATTTGTCACACAAATATTGGTGATTTGAGCTTAAGGAAAGCCAGGAAGTTTGATCCAGATCTGCTGGTGCCGACACAACATCTTACTGAAGTCATTTGCTCTGTTCCCAAAAAAAGTTTGGGTTGTTGTTAAAGATTCAAGCAAATATTGACAAGTATGTGTAAAGATTTTGGTCACTCCAAGTTCTTGACTGTAGAATACGTGGCAGATAGGAACATGAGAACCGCCTATAATCTGTATGGTTGCCAACTCTGGATTGGAAACTAATTGGATATTTGGGGGCAGAGCCTGGGAGGGGGTGGGAAGGGGAGGAGGTGGGGGAGGGGAGATGCCTCAGCCAGATATAATGCTATAGAATCCACCCTCCAAAGTGAAAAGCAGCTTTTCTACATTTTCTCCAGAGGGAACTGATCTCTGTAGTCTAGAGATGAGATGTAATTCTCAGAGGACTCCAGTCCCCACCTGGAAGTTAGCATCCCATTCCCTGCCAAGAAAGAGCCCTTTAGCTCTTGTTTTGGACAGTCCCTGTGCCCATGGGTATAGGGTTGCCAGCTGGAGTCTGAGGTTGGGGACATGGAGGTGCCCGTTGATGCCACTGTGACATAAATTCTGGGAAAAATTCAGACATAGTGTCATGCCCTTCTAGGAACTGCTGGAAACTATGGAAATCTACCCACCTAAAATTCCTAGTGATTCCTAGAGAGGTGTGACATCACATCCAGGTTTTCCCCGGAGGTGACCTCATGTCATAAGCAGGACTTGGTTGTTGTTTATTTTTCTCCCACTGCCATTCTGAGCAACAGCAGGAAGAGCTGGTTGCCACCAGGAGTCCTTCCATCATAGTAGGAAACCTGGAAAACCTCCAAAAAGGGAATAAAAGTAAGAGATAGAGATGCTATATTATGATTTTACATGGTTAAGACTGGCACATTCGGCTTGTGAACTGACTGACTGATTAGTAGTATTGCCAACTCTGGGTTGGGAAATTTTTAGAGATTTGGGGGTAGAGCTTGGGGAGGGAAGGGAGTTCAGCTGGCATATGCTGTAGAGTCCGCCTTCCAAAACTGCCGTTTCATCCAGAGATATTAATCTTTGTAGTAAGTTAACGGACATCCTTACATCATTTTACTCATTGAAGCTTTCCAAAATTTTAGAGTCTCCATTTTTCTCTGCATAAAAATTGTAAAGTGTCCTTCATTTTTATCTAGAAAAGCATGTCCTGGATTCCAAATGACTTAAATCAGACAGCTTTGTCACTATATTTTTTTCCTCCTCCTTTGGATTTCAGTTCAATTCTTTGGCCCAGAAAGCAAACAACCATGCTAGGTAACTTGAGGTTTGTGGAAGTTCAACCCTTCACATGTTTCAAGGATCCTCAGATAGAGGGAGGGGAGAGGTGTTCAGTGGCCACCGGGAGCTGTGCTGAAAGAAAGCCTCCTTTGTTATTTTACATCAAAGGGTGACCGGCACATACTTTGCCTGGCACTACACACCAGCAAATTTATATCTCTCAAATGTTAGCCTTCAGTAGCCTGATTCTGTGGTGTTGATTGGCAAATGCCACTAATATCCTAGCTGTCATCTCAAGCAGCATTTCTAGGCAAGATAGAAATTAAACAGCATTTTGTTTTCCAGCTAGACAAAAACAACTCCCCCTCTCCACAAAAACCACGTCATTTTAATATGCTGGTCCATTCTGCACCAAATTGCATATGCACAAATGAATTATAGGTCTGTCTACAACAAGAAGAAGAGTTTTGGATTTATATCCCACCCTTCTCTCTTGTAAGGAGACTCAAAGTGGCTTACAAGCTCCTTTCCCTTCCTCTCCCCACAACAGACACCTTGTGAGGTGGTGGGGCTGAGAGCGCTCCGAAGAACTGTGACTAGCCCAAGGTCACCCAGTAGGAATGTAGGAGTGCAGAAACACATCTGGTTCACCAGATAAGTCTCTGCCTCTGCTGGTTCTCCAGATTAGAATCCACCTGCTCTTAACCACTATACCACTCTGGCTCTCAAGAAGTTGTGCCAGTTTATGGCTGTGCCAATCCCAAAAGCATTAATGTGAGCATTGTTGCACTCAGTTTTCCAATGTAACTGCCTCAACTTTGTGCTGTTTGCAATGCAGATACCACCCCACCCCCTGCCAAATGCACTGATGGGAAACAGTCAACAGTCTTACACTGTACTGTAGCAAATGGCTGGAGGTCCAAGTGATACAGTCAGTTGCATCCATCCACCTGTTTTCTTCCCACCGGGGCATGCCCTTTCTTCCAGCCATCACTTGATGACATCCAAGGGTCCAATATACTTTCAGGTCCTAAACCAAGGTGAGATCAGCAAACCTGTCATTGTTCCTATTAGTTTTGTCGTAGTTGTTATAAAATCAATAAAAATTATTTCAAAAATGATAGGTGGACCAGGTAGCATCTACTGCTAGCAGTTTTGTGGTCCTTATAAATGCCAGTCAGTGTACCTTCTCATATCTCCCAGAATATCAACTGTCAGGTAGCCAACTACCTGGAGGAGGAAAAAAACCTTGCCCCTTTAAAAGAGACCTAGTATGGATGGAGCATCTTACTCATTGACATCCAACATGGTGCAGTGGTTAAGATCAGCAGACTCTAATCTGGAGAACTGGGTTTGATTCCATATTCTTCCACATGACACCTGCTGGGAGATCTTGGGCAAGTCACAGTTCTCTTAGAACTCTCTCAGCCCATGTAGAGGCTGGCAGTGGCAAACCACTGAACGTGTCTTGCCTTGAAAGCCCTACAGGATCACCACAAGTCACCTGTGACCTGATGGCACTTCCCATCTTGCTCACAGATGTATGAGTTGCTGAATGTGACACTGAGGTGCTGGTGCAAGGAGGAAACAGAGCAAGACTGGGTCTCTTGCTGGGCTGGGCAGAACAGCCTGTCTCCGACATCAGATTCTGTGATGCCAGTAAAGAGTTATGACTGCTCAGTTATTTCTTTTCTTACTATGATCAAATGTAGGAGAGTGCAATTTTAATTTTCTGCTTCTGGCTTGCGTCATTTCTGGGTTTCATTTTGTTTTTAATTGGCCTTCATTTTTATCGGGCATTAGCAATTTTTTTAAAAAAATGTGCCTTTCCCCCTGCTTTTCCCCCCCTCCCCTTCTTTATCTTCTGTTTAACTTCTTTCTAATTCTTCCTACTTGTACATTAATCACTGTGATCTTTTATTTATGTTAGCCTTGCCCCTCCGGTGCAAAGTTTCCCCTTTCCCTCCCTAACCACCCCGGCTTTTGAATCATTGTTTTTAAACTGTGAGGCTGCAGTCATGGTCCTATATGATTCTGTCCCTGCATAGTGGCTGTAATATTTTAAATGCTTTTTTTTATAAAGGACAGCGACAATGGAAAAAATAGACTATTTATATGCAAATACACAGAAGATCGCTAACAAACAGTGCAATGCTACATGGAGTCACTCCAATCTAAGACCCTAGATATCAATAGACATACTGCAGTGCTCTGTATTGTAAAGTCTTGTAAAGTCTTTTCACCATTTGCACTGCACCCTTCTTTATTTTTATAGTTCCTATCCCATGCAGTTTCAGCCAATTTTAGAATTGTCTTTTAAAGTAACTCACAGTAATATAAATGCAATTTTAATATAAAATATACCTTGCAGGAGAAGATTCTTCATTGAGTGACACATGATTTTTGCTTTGTAGTTTCTGTATGCAATTGAGCCCTGACCTGGATAGCCCAGGCTAGCCAATTATTATTATTATTATTTTATTAAACTTTTATACCGCCCCATCCCCAAAGGGCTCTGGGCGGTGCACAACATATAAAATACAATATAAAATGATAACATATAAAAGCAGCAATAAAAATTTCCACGTCTTAGTCCAGTTTTAAAAATTCAAAAATTTGAATTTAAATTTGAGTGTGAGGTGGCGTCCAGCAATCCAATAACATAAAGTCCCTCCCTCCCCACGAAAAAAGGGAGGCATGGCGAGTCTCATCAGATGGTTAATGGCCCAGGTGTTGAGGGCCGGGGGGGGGCACCATTAGCGGCTGGTTCCTCCAAAGGCCCGGCGGAACAGCTCCGTCTTACAGGCCCTGCGGAACTCCCCAAGGTCCCGCAGGGCCCGGACAGCTGGTGGGAGAGCGTTCCACCAGGCCGGGGCCAAGGCCGTAAAGGTCCTGGCCCGTGTGGAGGCCAGCCGCATCACCGAGGGGCCAGGGACCGCCAGTAAGTTGGCCTCCGCCGATCGGAGAGGCCGCACAGGGACATATGGGGTCTCGAAGATACGATGGTCCCAGGCCGCGAATGGCCTTAAAGGTCAACACCAACACCTTGAAGATGATCCGGAACTCTACTGGAAGCCAGTGCAGCTGCCGCAGTACAGGCTGGATGTGTTCCCAGGAGGCGCTGCCTGTTAGCAAGCGCGCAGCTGCATGCTGAACCAGTTTTAATCTCCGGATCAAACGCAAGGGAAGGCCCGCGTAGAGCGAGTTACAATAGTCTAATCTGGAGATGACCGTTGCATGGATCACAGAGGCTAGATCCGTTCGGGAGAGGAAGGGGGCCAGTCGCCGGGCTTGACGAAGATGGAAAAAGGCAGCCCGGGTTGTATGGGCCACCTGGGTCTCCATTGAGAGAGACAAATCCAGGTGGACCCCCAGGCTGCGAACGGAGGGGGTCGGCGCCAATGTGACCCCCTCCCACACCGGCGGCTGGAAGGTCCCTCCCCCCCCTCACGGCCAAGCCAGAGGATCTCCGTCTTCGATGGATTCAGTTTTAACCTGCTCTGTCGCAACCAACCAGCGACCGCCTCCAAGCAGTGCTGTAGAGCCACAGGGGCGGCGGCTGCTCCCCCCTCCATCAACAGAATGAGCTGTGTGTCATCAGCGTACTGATGGCAAATCAGCCCAAAACTCCGTACCAGCTGAGCAAGGGGTCGCATGTAGATGTTAAATAACAGCGGGGACAGCAATGCCCCCTGGGGTACACCGCATTGAAGCGGGCACTTCCGGGAGGCCTGGTCCCCACACCTCACTTGCTGATTCCGGCCCCGGAGGAACGAGGTTATCCATTGAAGGACAGTGCCCCGCACTCCGGAGACGGCCAGGCGGTGGGTCAAAAGGTCGTGATCGACCACATCAAACGCTGCGGTGAGATCTAACAACACCAGCAGCGCCGATCCGCCTTGGTCAAGCTGAATACGGAGCGTATCCGTGACGGCGACGAGAACAGTCTCCGTCCCATGCCCAGCACGGAAGCCGGACTGGAAGGGGTCAAAAGCCGATGCGTCATCCAGAAAACCTTGAAGCTGCTCCAACACCACTCTCTCAATTACCTTCCCCAGAAACGAAAGATTCGAAACGGGGCGGTAATTGGCCAGATCTCTCGGATCTAACGATGGTCTTTTTAAGAGTGGGTGGACCACTGCCTCCTTCAACCCATCCGGGAAGACTCCTTGCTCAAGGGAGCCGTTGATTATACTCAACAGATGGGGTCATAGCTCCGCCCGGCAGGTTTTCACAAGCCAGGACGGGCACGGATCCAGAGGACAGGTAGTAGGTCTAACAGCAGCTAAGGCTCTGTCAACAGCGGCTTCAGAGAGCAGGGAAAACTGGGCCAAACAAGGGCCGGAAGACGGCAAGGGAGTCTCCAGTTCGCTAATTGTATCCAATGTGGATGGAAGATCGCGGCGGAGCGACGCGACTTTATCCGCAAAGAAGCTCATAAATGCCTCACAGCTAATAACCAATTGAGGATTTGAAGATCTCTCCGATAAGGAGGTCAGTGACCAAATTATGCGAAACAATTGTGCTGGGCGGGAGCTAGCGGATGCGAGAGAGGAGGAGAAGAAGGTCCTCTTCGCTTCCTTCGTCGCCATCTCATAGGCTTTCATAAACGTCCTATAAGATGTTCGCGCAGCTTCGTCACGAGATTTCCTCCACGCTCGCTCTAAACGTCTAAGCCCCCGCTTCATACGGCGCAGCTCCTCTGTATACCATGGAGCGCGCCGAGAGCGGGGGCGTAGAGGGCGCCGGGGGGCAACAACTTCGATGGCATCGGAGAGTCGGGAGTTCCAATCCTCCACCTGCTCATCGAGTGTGCCGGCGGGTTCAGGGTCCCGCAGAGCATTCAGGAAACCAGGTGGATTCATGAGTCTCCGCGGGCGGGCATAAATCAGCCCGTCGCCTAGACGGGGTTGGTGCGGCAAGTCCACCCAGACCTTCAGGGCAAAATGGTCGGACCATGGCACTCTATCAATAGAGGATACGACCAGGTCTAACCCCGACCCAAAGATCAGATCCAGTGTGTGCCCAGCCTCATGGGTGGGGCCAGAGTTTATTAAGGAGAGGCCTAGCGTCGCCATGGATGACACTAGGTCTGCAGCCGCCGGGCATGAGGCCGCGTTGGCATGGATGTTGAAGTCCCCCAGAACAATCTTGACAGATCTCTTATGCTAAGCAGGGGTGGCTTAGTATTTGGAAGGAAACCCACCAAAGAATTCCAGGTTGTTCTACAGAGGCAGTCAATGGCAAACCACAACTGAATGTTCTTACCTTGAAACCCCCACATGGTCACCTAGAACTTTTAATCTTTCTTAGAAATTCACTACTTTTACTTGAATAAAGAGTTCATAGTATATGATGAACAAGCTACTTCCACAATTTTGTGACCTGCTTTTTCTATGACAGCCCTACAATTTTGGAACAATCTTCCTAGGTCCCCACACTTTCAACCTTTAGGAGGCAGTTTTACTCCAAACAGCTTTTGATTACTTCTTCTGCCTACCAGCAGTTTTAAATTACTAATTTTAATTCATGGTTTTAATGCATTTTATTATTTTTTACATTGTAATCTGCATTGTGTTTCTATAAGGGGGAAAGGCAGCTGATAAATATTCTTAATAAATAAATAAATAGGTCATCAGTGCAGGAATCTGGCTGAAATAAACACGTAATCTTAAATATGATGAAATAAATTTTAGCAAATTTGCATGAAGAGGAAGTGAAAGTTGAGAAGCTAATAGCATGTTCCTTTGTTTTTAGATACTGCAGGTAAGTGCCTCATGGATATAACGTTAAGAGATGCATTTTCTTCACTATTAGGGAGAAAGAGGGACACCTCTTCCGAGACGATACTGCCTGCAGCTTTTGCAAGGATTTATATTAAAAATAATTTTTAAATACCTGCTGCCCACTTAAATTTAGGCTGTTTCCATCCATACGATTTGTTCTGCTTGTGCTTCCGTAGTAACACTATTTCTGGGAGCATTCATGTGACGTCCTCTAGTCATCCTATTTCTATGTTTTTGCCTACTTTGCTGCTATTTTCTCCCAACCTTGTTTGGTACCATCTTTTTGGGAAGACTGCAATCGAATCACCTTTGAGCACCATGCAATGGGAAGGTGTGCATTTTTGTAGGTCCCACCCACATTGGTGACATTTTTCTTGCCTCCCCTTTACCTCCAGCCACTGCAGGACTTTTAAAAAGAAAAACTGGTCATTGACAGATTCCAATACAATATAAACAACATATTGCAATAGTATATGACTCAATTTTCTAGCCCTTTTGTTGCTGAATTGCATAAAAAATGGGCAGTCAATAGATTTCATGTCATAACTCCACACACAAAAAAGCTAGAAATGTATTTACTTTTTGAGAAATGTTGGGAAATAGAACATTATTACAACAGATAGCTATAACTTTATAACACAATTCCTGTCAATTAGACAGATTCACAGAAGATAGGTCTATCAGTAGCTACTAGCCATGGTGACTAAAGGGGACCTCTGTAGTGAGAGGCAGTAAACCTCTGAATACCAGTGATAGGGGAAGGTCTCAGTGTCGTGCCCCTGGACTATTCAACAGCGAGACTTTGTATTCAGACAATTCCTTTTGTTGAAAACAGCATCAGGAAAAGGCATTAAGCTTCTATTGCCAGAACTAAAATTAAGCTCCAAAACATCTTCCATTAAACCCCAATCCATCCCCTTTCATGTCACATAACACCACCCCCTTGGTACCAGTTCCCATAGGGGGAATGGTACCCCTCCAATCTCACAGGAAGGAGACAGCACAGCCTTCACGTAGGTCAAAACAACCCACACTCCCCAGCACTTTGAAGTGCAAAAGCCAGCAGGTGTCTAACAAGCAGATTAGGCCTCGCCTGAAAAACAAAACAAAACTAAAAGACAAAGGACAGCAGTCCCAGGGAGGGAGGAAGCAGGCTATGGAGAGAGGATCCCACATCCTATTAGGAGACATGGCAGGATCAGGCCAGACCTGGGAAGATGATGAGATTCTGCTCCTCCCTTAAGGTCCCCGGGTCCCCAAGATGCCGGATATCTACGATGGAATTCACAAACCAAACAGGTTCAAACATCAGAGGCATTAACCCACTTATTCTCCTCAGCAGGGAAGTGCTTCCAAGTGGCCAAATATTGCAAGCAGCCATGGTGCAGACTGGAGTCCAGCATGTGGATAACTTTGTGGTGTTCCTGGTGATCAAGGAGGAGGGGAGGGGGTGCTTCCACTTGAGGGTGCCACAGGTCAGCTGGAGGCACCTTTTTCAGGCGGCTGGAATGAAACATAGGGTGTACACTTCTTTTAAGACTTAGGCAACTTCACCTCCACAGTCATCTTATTAATAACATACAACTTTGAAGCATCACAAGTACTGATGTCCCAGCTTGTGGCTGGGCTGTGCTTAACACAGATTCTTAGTGGAGATAGAAACCAACCCTACCTCTGCCCCCCCCCTCAAAATGCATATTCTTGCACTTTTTGCCAGCCTGGAACATATAAGCTCCTTCAGCTGTACTCACTGCCTTGTAGATATAGGGGCAAGATTGCTAGATATTCCTCAACCAGTTCTGCAACATTTTTGGCCCCTCTACTTCCCCCTCAATGTGCAAAAGCCAGCAGGTGTCTAAGGAGCAGATTAGGCCTTGCCTGGAAAATGAACCTAAGAGACAAACAACAGACAGTAGTCCCAGGGAGAGAGGGAGGGAGCAGTTTATGGAGAGAGGATCCTACAACCCACCCAGGAGACATGGCAGGATCAGGCCAGAACTGGGCAGATCATGACACTCAGGCTCATTCCGCATGGGCCAAAAACAGCGGTGTGAAAACAGTGTGAAAATGGTGTAAAAGGGTTTAAAACGGTGTAAAAGGGTTTATACTGTTTTCACATCGTTTTCACACCACTGTTTTTGGCCCATGCGGAATCAGCCGTAGCCTCTAGGCCTTGTCTTTGGACTTCTAGAAGGACTGGTTGGCTATCGTGTGAGACAGATTGTTGAAGTAGTTGGACCGCTGGCCTGATCCAACAGGGTTCTTATGTTCTTAATGATTTTGTAATAGAAACTCACAAAAGTAGCATGGAGCAGGGAACGCCAGCCCCAGGGAACTGAGGCAAGGGAAAGGTGTAGAAAAAGTTGGAGAGCAACTCTATGTGGAAGCAGCGTTGGACGTTTTTAATCGATCAAAAGGTTTAAAACTAATCCATGTAACTAATGAATCCAATAACATTTGTTAAAGGTTAACCCTGATACAAGCAAAGTCGATGTATCCCTAGACATTATAAAAAGACACGAGTAAAGCCATTATTGCATGATCCTAAAAGTAGAATTGGATTTTGGCAGCATTTGTATAGTTAAAGGGTGGTGGTAGACAGGAAGAAGCATGAGGTTTTGAATGCTTTCCATAGTTTTATTCTTCATAGCAGCTTAAAATGCAAAATGTTCTTGAAGGTAAAAAAAAAGGAACTGTTCAAAATCAAAGAAAGGGCAGGTTCTTTTAAGATGCCTGTATCATTTCAGTTGCAGATAAAAATGTTATGTAAATGCTCTTAAATAGCTAGCTTTAATCTGTCCTGTCATACTGCATAGCTCTTGCTTAGAATGGAAATTTTTGACTCTTAATGTAGAGTTAGCTGGCTTATAGGAAAATCCCTGCATACATAAAATGTACCCATGTTTTTCTTTTCTAGGAGGGACATTAATCAATTCCATTCTCTGCTTAAAGAACAGAGGAACATGGTTATCCAGCAAACTGCCAAGCTTATTCCTGATGGGGATACTGGCATGGACCAGTATGGGAAGAGTATTCCAGATTCCTTATGTCCAATTTGTTCTGATTCAATTCCTATAGGAGGGGGAAATTGTATGTGATTGGAGGCCAAACCCTTAGTTCAGTGAGATGTGGTTGGGTGCACAATATCTTATAGAACTTTGTGTACAAAGAGAGGCTGGGGAATTGACAAAGTCTCAGCACAGTCCCCAGTAGACTCTTCACAGAGAAGATAAACTATCAGTGGGTTTGAAACTGCTTGTCAGTTTCATTCATCCTTCAGTGAATGAGATTCAGTTTTGTCATGTGTGGGGATTAGGTGATTTAACCAGGATTTGTACATTTTCTGATAACAAATAACTTTTAAAAGTCCCTTCGCTATTGAGGTGGAGTTGACAAAGATTTCAAACTCCCTGTCAGTTCCAGTTCAGCTATGAAGAAGCTTACTGAACAGGAGGAAGGAAAAACACAGTTTCATCTGTTTTGGTCCTTGTACAGAGTTCTAAGAGTTTAAACAGGAATTTTACCACTGAGAAGGTGTCCTGAGAGCCAGCATGGTGCCGTGGTTAAGAGCAGGTGGATTTCAATCTGAGGAATGAGGTTTGATTCCTCACTCCTCCACATGAGTGGCAGACTCTTATCTGGTGAACTGGATTTGTTTCCCTTCTCCTCCACATGAAGCCTGTTGGGTGGCCTTGGGGTAGTCACAGTTCTCTCCAAACTCTCTCATCCTCACCTACCTCGCAAGGTGTCTGTAAAGGGGAGAGGAAGGGAAGGTGTTTGCAAGCCACTTCAAGACTCCTTATAGGAGAGAAAAATGGGGGATAAATTCAAATGCTTCTTTTCTTCTTCAACATTACATAAGCGTTCAGGGAATCTATTGCCACAAGTTGTTGTGATGACCACTGTCACATAAATGTATATCCCATTAAGCAGCAACTGCTGTGTGATGACTCTGGCAAGGGGGTTTCAAGGCAAGTGAGAAGCAGAGGTAGTTTGACGTTGCCTTCGTCTGCATTGTCTTTCCTTAATGGTTCCTCATCCCAACTACCAGGTCTTGCTTGGTTTCTCAGATATGACAAGATTTGGGTGGAATAATTCTTGTGAATTTTTCTTTATTCCTTCAAAATACCTTGCAGTGTTCAAGTTTTTGTTGAGTTTACACCATATTGCTTTCAATATGTTTAGCAGGCTATTCTCAACATCAAACTGATGAATCATTACTTTTTATAGTACACATACTGAGGTTCATATTTCTCTGTCATTTTTCTGAAACTTCTCTTTGCTTGTGTTTCCTTATCAACCCCCTCCAAATCTGCACTTTAAATCCTTTTTTTCCCTATTCGCAGGAAACAGTTCAATCAATATTTATGTTTTCAACTTAGTTGAACGTATTGTGTGTGTGTACGTGTGCGTGCATGTGGTTTTTACCTCTTTTTTTGGTCTGTATTTTTATCCAGGGATAAAATAATACATTTCCATGCTGTTGTTTCATAATTTCCCCTTCCTGTCACCCCAAAATTCCCCCGGTCTCTCCCCCTCCCCATATTGGCATGGTCTGATTTCTAGTTCTATTGTTTTATTGTTCATAATATTGTGAAATGTCAGTCTGATTGAAGGTCATTCCTGGGGGTCCCAACCTGTGTTTCCCTCCTAACATTAATGTTAACCCTTCAGATTCCCTCTCCCACCCAGTTATTTCAAATTGTCATTTTACCCATCCTGATTCTCAATCAAGATGAGCCCAGCTATCAGGCAAATTGTTGTGGAGTGGTGGATGCTATTTGCAAATTGCCGGGAGATTATCATTGGGTGATGGAGGAGCTAAACACCTCCTTCCTGTTCCCTCTGCAAATGTGAGACCAGAACCAAATATATCAATTAGATATTTGTTTCCACCCCTAGTACTTACATTATCAAATCATGAAAAACAATTGTTAGTGTGTCCTTTCATACTGAGATGGGACCTGAGTGCCGTTTTAAATAGGATAGTAAGCAAATGAACAAGAAGTAGTAGAAGAAGAAGAGTTTGGATTTATATCCCCCCCTTTCTCTCCTGCAGGAGACTCAAAGGGGCTGACAATCTCCTTGCCCTTCCCCCCTCACAACAAACACCCTGTGAGGTAGGTGGGGCTGAGAGAGCTCTGAAAAGCTGTGATTAGCCCAAGGTCACCCAGCTGGCGTGTGTGGGAGTGCACAGGCTAATCTGAATTCCCCAGATAAGCCTCCACAGCTCAGGCGGCAGAGCTGGGAATCAAACCCGGTTCCTCCAGATTAGATACACGAGCTCTTAACCTCCTGCGCCACTGCTGCAATCAAGTACAAGTACAATCAATCTGGCTTCCTGCTCCCACCACTTCGCCATCTTGCTTGCATCCAGTCTTGTGCATTTCCCCAATGAGTCTTCTTAGGCGGAGACAGAGCAGCACAGGGCTGGATGGACCATTGTTCACTTGTTGTAATGGCTCAGAATTACATGGTGCTTATTCGCCATGGTTTGATTTATTTCTGGCTTGGAAATCACAACGGCTTTCATGTCTGATTATCTCTTTCCCCTTACTGCTCAAAGGCTATGGCCTTTTGTGCACTTACTGTTTGCTGCATGGATATTTTTGCTCACAGTGAGTTTTCCCCACAGTTATCTGTTCAGATTGGGGGAAATCCTGCTATGAAGCATTCGCAGCCAAGCTAGCCGCCATTTTGCTTGCCTGCCGTTTCCCATGTTGCCTACAACTTTTTCATTTGTTTTTAGCAAATTTTTTTAAAAGGAAACAGAGAAATCCTTCAGGCTGGCCTGAAAAGTGGTAGGTACTGCTATCGGGTGGGCAGGGAAAAAGGGAAGGCAGTGAGAGGCGAGCAAAGCTGAAGCAGGCTAATCACACGTTCTTTCCCTTCATTTTCTCTGCGGGGTGGGGGGGGTGCACTTTGCCAGATTTCGTAAGCCATGGATCAACTCTGATCTGAGCGGCGGTGAGTTCCAAAGGGAATAAAATTAGTGTGTAACAGAGAATCCAATCCAAAGAGGATGGACGCTCAATACGGAGCAGACCACAAGTGCATAATGGGCCTACGGTTTCATATAGAAAGGTAAAAGCTTGTCAAAGATGATAAGCCCCTTAAGGAATGCTGAAAGCCACATTTGATTAGATGTTGTAAAACCTGGATGGGTGATTATTGAAGAGAGATGGGTGTCTCCACCTAAATGAAATGTTTTCCCTTGTGAATCTGATAGGTAGTTAGCACCTGGGAATGTCTGAAAGAATAAAGGGAGGATGTATTGTCCAAATGTTGATGTTCTTTTGAAGTCTTGATTGCCCAGGAATGGGTAAGCATTTGCTGTGTATGCTGCTGCTTTGCTGCTGATTGGCACACTAATTTGACCCTTGGAGCACCCCTTGTCTCCAGATGGAGACAAACTCTGATCTGGGCATGGAGTGTGAACTGATTGGATTGTTTATGCTCCAGAAGCAAGCAAAAATAAGAAGTTATTCTACAGCCCTAGAAGTGTTGGTTGTAGGAAGTCTCTCCACACATTCTCAGAGGCACACTTACCATGGAAAACAAGGAATTTTATAAACACAGCAGAAAGGGAATTTACAATCTTGCTACATCTGCATCGGAAGAGCTGCAAAAGTTGCAGAAATTGCTCCTGATGCCATCGCTCTTTTGATCTCACTGCTGCTGGACAGGACTTCTGAAGTGTTGAATCAACGAGAACATTATACCTTGTACGTCTTGTATAATCCCTTTGCATTCCCATGGGAGAAGCTGCCCCTAGTGAGAATTCTCACCTGCTCCACTTACATACCAGTTCTGACTTTACATCTGGGCAGCTACCATATAACTATCACAGAGCCATCTGCATCCTTCCTGTGACTTAAATAACTGCTTTAATGATGCCACAATGCCATAACTCCTTGTAAGCCATGTGGCCTTAAAAATGCTGCCATTAAAAGTAAGTAAATTTCGCATTTATCATACATTTATAGTCCACCCATCTTCCATGGAACTCTCAGGTGACCTTTCACTAGACCCAGGAACTAGACCCGGAACTGCTTACCTTCAGCAAGGTGACCACATCCTTTGCCTTCCAGTCATACCTAGGGGTAGATACACAAAGCCTATTCCTCGCTGCTATTTTTTGAAATAGAATCCCGGAGTACATAGAGATCACAGCCTGATCCAGCTAGGGGATTCTTACATCCTTAGCACTGCCTTCTGTGGAAAGTGTGTTTGGTATGGCAGGGGTTCGGCCTCCCCTTGCTCCCCTCCCCCCCCCCCCCCCCGGTTCTCCCTCCCTGTTATGTCAGTTGTGGTTTGTAATGGTCTGTTTGTACAACAGTTCTCCCAGCACAAGTTTCTTTCTTTCAGCCTGTGTGCTGTCAAAGCCAGCACAGCAATTACGTGCTGAAAACACCCAGAAATCTGCTCTGAGATCATTCAGCCTGCCTGCTTCTGTCTTTCTCTCTCTTACGTACAGTATGTGCATTGTGTATTTTAACTTAAGACAACATTTTAGCAAAAATAGAAATTATTATAATCATTTAACCCATCTATTTCCAGTTATTTTTCTCTCTCCCAAGGTTGACATCAATAATGGTTTTGAAAAACAATCTCGTTGGGCATTTTTTCTAATGGTCACTTCTCAAAAGCGCGTCGGATGTGCTTAGAGCACTGGATCCATGCCATATTTATTACACATGTACTGTAATACGCAGCAGCACCTGTGAATTATATAAAAGGCCTCATTCATATGGAAGCCTTGTGTTTGTGCTCCTCATCGAGGCCAAGAACAAGTTCATACTGTGTAAAGGAGAAAAATATTGAACCAGCAGTGAGAAAGAAAGAAGGCAATTCTGAGCACTGATAGGCTTTTCTGTCCAGATACAAAAGTCTCTTGCGTTCTTTTGCATTCTTAGTGTGCATAAAACTTGGCTGTGCCCTTCCTTCCTTTTTATTCCTCACTAGTTGATTTGTTCTATATAGCTGAAAACAGAAACTCTAGAAGATGGGGTTTGTTCGGACTCTGCCACTGATAAAGTAAGAAACATACTACTACCATCAGATCCTCTGAAGATGCCAGCCACAGATGCAGGTGAAACGTCAAGAGAAAATGCTACTAGAACACAGCCATACAGCCCGGAAACCACACAACACCCCTATGACACCATACTGTATATGTTGTCACATGACAACAAACAGCATAAACTATATCATTATAAACAGCAAAACATCGATAATCATAACCTTACACATGGCAAAAAACATCAATAAGCACAACAGAACGACATAATAACATCATTTACAGAAAAACAACAATAATCATAACAGAATACCAACTTGAGTAAGCACAGCTGGCAACTTTTCCTTCTATAGGCAAGACTACAAGAACATGATGACCTAAGACTAAGCATTTGTGGATGTGGCCCAGTATTATCAGCTTTGAGTGGCAGCCACCCTCCACGGTCCCAGGCTGAGAAAAGTCTTTGCCAATGCCTGCTACCTGAGAGCCTTCAATGGGAAATTAGCCTTGGTGAGAAACTCACAGTGCACAGGTTTTGAAGGCCAACATACTGTTTTCAACAGCTGCAGTGCCTTTCCTCTTAGCTGCCCATCCTGCACACTGATCAGCTTTGCTGCTGCGCAGTAGTTTGGCAGAAGAGTCCCCCCTCCCTTCTGGCCACTTTTGCACCTGTGTATTGCATGCAAGTCAATTTTCCTGAGGGTCATGGTTGAGCAAGATAATTAAATGACGCCAGATGGAAAACTATGGTGCTCGTGGACCTGCATGGTAGTGCATATGTGCAAAGCACTGAACACCCAGATAGATAGAACCATAAATGTTGATGTTTGTCTGAGCTGGATGAACACCAGACAACAAGGTTTTCAACTCCTGCCCCCTACAATTTATATATATATTATTTCATTTAATGAATTACTAGTAAAGTGGCAACGGGTATAGTAGGGGTGAGGTTATTTGTAGAAAGCAACCCAGCAAACAGGCTTGAGCTGCCCACATATAACCTGAATGTCTTGCGTTCCAATGCACTCTTGCTTGTGACAGGTGCTTGAGCATCATTACTGGGAGGTGCCAGGGAATGAACCTGGGACTTTCTGAATGCAACACAGATGTTCTGCTTCGGAGCTTTAAGAACTTCCTAACTGTTCAGGCTGAGTCTTGGAATATATGAAGCAATATTAAATTGGGGCACCACTCAGCAGAGTCACAGCACGTTACCTTCACCATTTACTTGCATGGCCTATGCGGTATATCTTTGATTAGGCAACTCATTTGACTTCTTCCCTGGTCCTACGTGACAAAGTAGAGTAGTTCTGAGTTGAAATAGTATTTTCTGCCTTGATGCTTCCGAATGTGTGCAGGAAGCTCTCTGTTGAAGCGATCACAGTTTTGGGCAGAATCATTCTGTCCATTGTCAATTATTTGTGATTAACTTTATGTATGATTTTCATTGCACTAAGCTGGAGGAACCTGGAGGTTCCTTTGCTCCTGTTCCCACACATAATGACCTGTGGGCTTATAACAGGGTCAGTATTTCTGCCTTGGGAAATTGCTGGAGATTTGGGGGCAGGGCCTGCAGAGGGAGGAATTCGGGGAGAGGATGGAGCTCAATGGGGATGTGATGCCATACAGCAGGGGTCTGCAACCTGCTGCTCCAGAGCTGCATGTGGCTTTTTCAGCCTTATACTGTGGCTCCGTGTGGCCTGGAGGTCGGAGGGTAGTGTGGGTTTGTCCGTCCAGCCCTCCAGAGCAGCACTGGAAGGAAAGGTGAGTGGAGGGGCTGAACCAGAGGCGGCTCTGTGCGTGAGGTCCCCTCTTTTTGCGTCCCTTCCACTCCTCTCTCCTTCCACCACTGCTCTGGAGGGCTGGAGGGACACGGCCACACTGCCCTCCAACCCCTGCAGGTTGGAGGGTAGTGTGGGCATGTCCAGAGCATCCACCATCCCACCTCTGCCATACCTGCAGCTGCCATCCCCCCTCTGCCCCACAGAGCAGGTGGCTGCCTGCTGCGTCGGGCAGAGGGGCGCCCTCCACCTCCCAGCGCTGGAAGGAAAGGTGAGTGGCGGGACTGAACCAGAGGCAGCTCCATGCAGAGCCACCTCTCCGGCTTGGTAGATCTTTGGGGCCATGGAAAACGGGTCCAAATGGCTCTTTGGGTGGTTGCCGACCCCTGCCATAGAGTTTACCATCCAAAGCAGCCATTTTCTTAGGGCTGCCAGCCAAGCCCCTGGTGGGAGTGGGGATCCTCTTCCCTTCAGGTCTTCATGCCTGCTGCTACTTGGAGTGGTGTTGGGAGAATTGGCGTTGTTGTTTTTTAATTTAGCCTTGTGTGATTACTGGAAACTCTTGCTCAGTAACAAAGGGTGGCTGCAGGAATTGCTGGAAACACTATGAGTTTACCACAGAGTTTTACCAACTGAGTGGAGGTCCAATCCCAAATCTGCCTAGTCCTGCAGGGATCCTTGCCTGACACCCAAGGTCTCAGGCCAAGGCCTACAGCAGACATAAATTCTAATGCTAAACTGTTAATCCCACCACATTTTCCCCCTCTTTTCTGATCCATGCTGTACAGGCTGTCATTATTTTAAATTTCTCCCCGGTTAAAGACAAGCACAATGTTCTAAGCTCTGGGTAATTTTAAAGCAAGCCTGAGACATGGCACAGTGTAGTCCACTCTCACAACACAGGCACTTGGATAATTACATAGAGGCCAGGCTTCAAATGAACTGCGTCATACTACAGCATACTTAACGATTAATCTGACCCTGGAACCAAACACTGAGGAATTTCTGTTCATTATTCAAGATTGCCAGGATTGCGGTGAAAGGAAAATTACACAAAGGGCGCTGGGACGGCTTAGAAGTAATTCAAATGTACATGGTATTTAACCTGGAAAAAATGAATATTGTCTCAGGGACACAAGAATGTACGATTGGAGCAGGGGAAAGAATTGTCACTTGGGTTCCTGCTGAGAACATTCTTTGGTGCACCTGGAATATTTGGGGGAGGGGGGTAGATCTGACTGTTCAAATACCAACATCAGCTATAAAGGAAAGTGTTCTTTTAATCTGACCATGAAAATGGGAGGTCAGCACAACATAAGGAAGCCCTTTTTGGGGCCATCCTGAGGATATTTAGATCAGATTTTTTAAAGAAAGGAATAGCTGTGATGCGGTAATTTGTTAGACCTGAAGTATTTCTTAAATATAAGTTCTGCAAATCAGTTCTGAAAATTAGCTGCGACTGGCTGCAATGGCTTTGTCTGGGTCGGTTGAAAGTGTTGTTTCAACTGCACAGATTTATGCTGAGTAACGTGTTACGTTAAAGTCTTCACTGAATTAGGCACTCCTAGAGAAGTTTAAACAATATCTTTTACTCATTAACACAGCCACACAAGTTAATCCACACAGGTTAGTAGGCCACGAGCATTCAACTAACACATCTGTTAATAATTTGCTGCATATCAACAGGCTGGAGGAGAGACAGAATTAAAAGTCAATACAATTGCTTTTCTGACAAGCTGTCTGGGGACAATTCTTGCCAATCACCAGGTGATGACTGGAGATCTCCCAGGATTACAACTGATCTCCAGGCAACAGAGATCAGTTCACATGGCTGCTTTGGAAAGTGGAATGCACAATCTATTGAGGCCCCTTCCCTTTTCTCCCCAAACCCCACCCTCCTCAGACTTCTCCCACAACATCTCCAGGTATTTTCCAACACTACTTATATGTAGCAGTCAAGATCCTGCAAATAAGCCTCTCTTAACATCAACAGAAAAGGGCAGTATGTTATGTTACAGCATTCACCAAAATATAATATCATTATTTTGCATTTCTTCCTTTGGAAGTTATTGACATTTTTGGAGAGGTATCATTCCCCTTCCTTAAAATAACTTCAAATTTGATAATGAAAACATTTCAACCTAATTTTGGAGGAGCCAGTGCCATGTAGCGGTTAGACTGGGATCTGGGAAGCCTTAGTTTGAATCCCCTACTCTGCTGTGGAAGCTCACTGAGTAAGCTTGGTATACTTATGAACCCGCATGCTCTGGGACCTTCCTCACATGCAGAATAATGCACTTTCAACCCACTTTGAATGCACTTTGCAGTTGAATTTTACTGTGCGGAATAGCAAAATCCACTTGCAAACAATTGTGAAAGTGAATTGAAAGTCTCACAGTTTAATTTTTTTCATGGGTTGGATGTTGGGAGAATAAAATGGAGGAGGAGCAACAATGTTTTGGGCCCCCACTGGGGGAAAAAGCAGGACATGAATATGTAAATAAATAAATATTCAGTGATTTCAGCAGACCAAAGCTGACCCCTTGCTTCTTAAAAATAAAGAATATATTTCTTGAAAATACCTTAAATGTGAGTAGGAATTTCCCTTTCCCCTATAAATTATCTTAATCTACTTCACAGCGTTGTTGTAAAGATAAAATGGGAAATGGGAAACTTGGCAAGAAAGGGTGGGACAAACATATATTAGCTATGTAGAAGGACAGCAGTTCCAAGTTTAACAAACAATTTGAGAAGGAACAGAATGTGGCCCTGCTATGCATCTATCAAGTACATGTTTGTTCTAGATAGAAAGGTAGAATTTAGGGATATGCATAGTGCATACATTTATTTGTGAATAATACTGTTTTGTACACTAGTCAGATTATTAAAGCACTTGAGGACCACGTGTGAGATTGTGAGGTTGCATTGGGGCTTCTACAAATGGCTAGGTTTCCTGAAATAATAACTCCTATATACAACTCCAGTGTTTGATTAGTTGCAGGTATAGAAAGTTGATAAAGGTGAATTAAAGGTTGATGTTAATAAAAAACAATGTCAGCACCTGGTAATAGCAACAGACTCTGGCTTCCCACTCTTTGTACTTGGAAGAAGCAGTCAAGGAAACAATGGTGGGGTATTTATTTCTGGAGATTTGATTTCACACTTCCATAAAGGGCCAGAGAGGTGTGAGAAAGGGATGAAGCACCCTGCCGTTTCTTGCCCAGTTCCCGGAATGAATTGATAACAGCCTCTGAATCCTGATTATGGAAGCAAACCTTCGCTTGCTCTTTTATTGTTTGCAATGCCAAAAGGAGCAGAGGGATACTATTGTACTGCTGTGCCAGGCAGTGCGCCAGGAGCAACGTCCAGCAGTATGAGATGGCTGAGATCCTCTCCTCAGCCAGCAGCAGAGTCAACAGCACAACAGCTGTTGCATTAAAAGCCAGCCCAACAACCCTGAAAGACATGCCTGAGCTGTTTTCTTGAACATGTTGCTACTACCCATCAATTACCAAGATGGGCACCAATGACACCCCCATGTGACTCCGGTACTGTGCATATATCTATCTACTGCTTGTATCTAGATGTCTGGCAGCCAAACAACCATGTGATGCCATCGAGTACGGTATACGCCCTCACCAAATTCCCCACACAAGACCCACAACCAGACAGGCTGAAACAGATCACAGTACCTTCCAGTGACTAAGCCTCAATGGACCTTTGGGTAGAAAGCCTGCATGGTAAACCAGGAAAAGTATGGGCACAAAATTGACACACAGACAATTTCCACCACTCCCACAAACTTCATGTTCCTCTTCAGAGCACCTGTCATCAGTCTCCTCTCCCCCATTTTATCCTCACAGTAACCCTATAAGGTAGAATTAGGGCTGCTGGCGATCTCCTCGAATGACAGCTGATCTCCAGATGACATAAATTATTTGTTTGTGATTCATTGTTATCTATTGATTTGCATGATTCATTCATTGTTATTTATCTATTTGTAAATCTGAATTTTACCTTGCCCTTTCCCGACAAGTTGAGCTTACAACAAAATAAAACAGCTTACAACAAAATAAAACAATTTAAAATTACATGTAAAACAATAAAAAACCTTCAATAAGTCAATGGTGCCTTCATATATACAAAATGGGGGCCAGTTTCATGTATTTAAAACATTTATTCCACTTCTGGAGCAAATGGCTGCTTTGGACTGCATGGCATCATGTCCTGCTTCCTAAATCCCACTCTCCGGGGCTCCACCCTCAAATCCTCAGGTATTTCCACATTTCGATTCATCTGCTGGCATCTCCAGGAACATAAAACATTGACTGAATTTGCTCAGCACAGGAAGGATATTGCTATGCCAGTGTAATTATTTCTGTCAGTACATGTTGTGGTGGCATAAAGGGAGGAAAGAACTCGGACTGATCCTGTCCAAGTCAGGGGACATAAATCAAGGTGCTGGTAGGGCTGCCAACTCTGGATTGGAAAACTCCTGGAAATTGGAGGGTAGAGTTTAGGGAGGGGGATAGTGTGGGGATGGTAGAAACTTGGCAAGGTATGACACCATAAAATTTGCCCTTCAAAGCTGCCGCTTTTCCAGGGAAACTGATCTCTGTAGCCTGGAGATCAGTTGTAATTCCAGAAGTTGTCATTCCAGAGGTCTCCACCCTCCACCTGCAGGTTACCTTTCAGAGGCATACCTAGGCAAACTGGAGCCCTGGGCAAAACCCGAGTTTGATGCCCCCCCCCATGGGTGGCCACTCTCCTCCACCGTGACCAAACAACAAGTCACCATCACATTATAGAACATCCCCCAATTCACAAATCTGAACACAGCAATGGGCCATGCCACACAGCAGAAATAATTTTTGGAAAATATTTTCAAAATGCTTTCAAAATGTTTTATTACTGCTATGAAAACATTTTATGGTGTTGTATCCAGTCCCCCCAATTGGGGGAAACAGCATCGCTTTCAATGTTATTTAAATTGGGGACCCCAGATTCTCCCTTTAAGGTGGATTTAAAAGTAGAATCTGGGCTCCCTAGTTTAAACAAGTGATGCTGGAATCCACCCCCAAACAGCATCCCTTAGAATCCCTGAAATTTTGGTGCTGCTAGCCTAAAATCTACTCCCCCTGCAGGCCAAAAACAGAAAAAACACTGAAAATACAAAATCCCCCACAAACGAACCTGCAATTTTGTCGCCCACCACAAGGTGGTGCCCTGGGCAGCTGCCCACTTTGCCCAAAGGGAGGAACGCCTCTGTTACCTTTAGATGCTAAGGTTGAAATGATCTGAGACCAGGATATATAAAACACTGCATTGTGCCATATAATCCTGCCTAGTATTTAAGATTTTTTGAACTAGCCCTTCTCCATGTGCCCCCACCCATAGGGACCTGCAGCGACAAGGGAAATGGCCTTTTCCATGGTGACACTCTGTTCTGCCCCCCCAAGTGAATTTGTTTGTGGTGACCTGTACTTGGCTAGGACTCACAAGCCAGGTTCAACAGTTCAACAATAGGTTTATTACTTAAGAGAATTAAGACCCTAACTCCTCCCTTGGGTCTGTCTAAATCAGAGTACTTGCTTGTCTTGAGCAGGTTTGAAGTTGTAGACTGTGTCTTCTCTTGGCTGTTTTCAAGAAAGTCCACTGTGTCTTGCTTTCTTTCAGTTCTTTCTGTCCTTGTCTGGTTCTAATTCCTGTTAACCTTAATTTGTGCTCTATGGACCCCACCATATACGTCACGAATATTCCAGTCTCCAGCTACCCTTGGCACCTTGCTCTGACTGACTGGCTAGAAGTAAAACAGGGAATTGCTGGGTAAAAAAGGAAGACTGCCTATTGGGAAATGTCTTAAAGGGACAGAGGGTAACTAAAATACCCTCCCTTAGAAGACTTAACAATGAACTAAACCCATGCTAACTATGGGGAAACTAAAGCTTAATGGGGAAATAACAAAAGCCCCTGTGGGGGCATGACACATGCTGTTTGCAGAACTCCCTGCTATTGGTGGTTCAATTGGTATCTGTCTTCATGGTTTTAGGTACAGGTCCATGAGTATAATTTAATAGAGGTGTATATTGTCGCAGGCTGGATTTTCAAGGCGGTGGCAACTGTTGATAGGGAAATTCTTGCAGATTTGGAGGTGAAGCCTGGGGAGAGCAGGGTTTGGGGGAGAGGAATAGCGTTCCCAGGTGCCTGCTAATGGTGGGCAGTCACCTACTGATTTCTGCCATTGCCCACCCACACTCACCTGATTGGCAGGCAGAAGCAGGCCAGCTGAAAGTGGGGGGGGGATGGTTGCAGTGACATCACTTCTGGCGTGATGCAAAAGCACTAGCATCACACCTGGGGGGCCTCTAGTCACTCCCCTGTATAACTTTGCTTAGAGCCTGTCTTTGCACACCTGGATTAAAAATATGATTTCTTAGGAATTTTCAAGCGTCAGGTCTTTGTTTATTTTTAAATGAATCTGTTTTTTTACAATGTGGTTACCATGTTGTTCCAATTGCTATTTATTAATGAAACATACCTCAGAGAGGTTTAGAAACTGTTTCAACAAAAGTAGCTCCATCTTTGGAAGTCTGTAATGGCTGGCTGGCTGAGTTTGCTTTGAGGCTTTTGGAGGGAAATGGAGATACAAATGTCATGAATGGGTGATTGACCAGGTTGGATATCTTGACATTTCCATTGCCTCTGCCTCCCCAATTCAGTGGTCTGTCCAAGTATATTTAATCTCCGGTCCAGATAATCTGCTAGGCCCAATGACTCTTTGTACAGGTTTATCACCAGCTACAGCTTGCGGGCAAAACAATGGGAACTAACGGCAACTTCAGATGGTGAGGCTATAGAAGTGTGAGTTTCATAAGTGCCGCTGAGTCATCTTTCCTGTTTGTTCTGTTGCATAGACCAGGTGTGAGTAAATGATATTGCTCAGCCTTGCTCTTGCCAAGTGCCAGCAGCTGTAACTGAAAAAAAACCCTCCTTATCTTTATTCCTGATGGTCTCCCCTACTCCTTTAAATGTTATTTTCTATTCTGACAAAGGAAGTACTTACCACATCACTCCCCTGGGCAGCATTAGTTCTAAGTCAAAGAGTACTTGCCCTGACTCATGCAGGGGATATAGTGTGAAAATAAAGACTACCTGCAAACAATTAAGGATTTTCAGAAGGTAGTCGTGTTGGTTGATGGTGGATTCAAGTCCAGATTCAAGTCCAGTAGCACCTTAGAGACCAATAAGATTTTCTGGGTATAAGATTTTCTTGGACTTTCCCATGTCTATGGTGACCAGACGTCCTGCTTTTGGCGGGACAGTCCCACCTTAAAACAATTTGTCCTGCGTCCTGTGGGTTTTTTGAACTGTCCCAATTTTTGGAAGGCTGCCGCACTGCCTTCTGGGGCGCGCCCCAGAAGGCAGTGTGGCAGCCTCCCGCGCACGCTGCAAGACGCCGCCGTCAGGAGCCGCGACTCGCCTTCTGGGCATCTCCCTCGCTTCCCCGCCTCTGCTATCACAGGGCAGGAAACGTAGCGCCCCAGAAGGCAGTAAGCGCCTTCCTGTGAAGTTGTGTGCGCATACGTCACGCTTCGCCCACCACTCGGTTCCAGTTTACAAAGGTGACAATCTGGTCACCTTATCCTAGTCTGTCACCTTTACCACTACACCAGATGTATAAATTATAAGCTTAGTAGAACCTAAACTGGGGCAATCATTTTTTTTTGTCTCAGGACTTCAAACAGTCACTGGATGCCAATGAGATTTGGTAGTTTCTCAGGTCGAAGCCCCGGGAAACAAGAATGCAAAGAACATACAAGCTGCATAGTTGGGGTAGCTGTTTTGTTTCTACTAACTTTGGAGATAAATGTTATAAATAAAATAAATAACGGTAATTAAAGACAGTGAGGTCAAGAATTCTTCTGTGTTCTTTAGTCAGTTTTTTGGGGGGATATTCTGTTGATTGCAGGAGCCTCCAAGACTAGATTAAAAATCTATATTTTATTTGTTCATTTTTAGTGTGCCAGAAATATGCAATGTGCAAATAATGTCAAGTCCAAAAATAGATTTTCACACATCCTCCAATCTTTGACAGCAGAAAACAGGTACTTGTATATTAAGAAATATAAGAGTTTTGCAGTAAACCGCATAGTGATGAGGAGATGAAATAAACTAGCCCCACCAAAGAATTTTTGAATGATTAATGACAAATTACATCTTTTCCCCTACAGTGATAAAATTATGTTTGTCTTTCTTCTAAACATCTGCATGTGTTTATTGAAACAGAACTTGTTCTCTAAATATTAAAAAAATCAGGAATGTTAAAATGCTGTACACATTAGCCAAGTTGGACAATTCACCTCTCAAGAATGATATGCAGCCCTGGGCCAGCCAAAACCACAGATTTTATGAGAGATGTTTCCCTATATTAGATATAAACGTGGTACATATCAACAGTTGGTACTCACAGAACTTAACTAGATGTTGTGAGGGACTGGGTATTCTCCCTACTATGCCTCATAACATCTAGGTTGGTGATGGTTCGCCAATGATACGTGTGTCAAAGATGACACACCACAACATTTTGGGTGACACACCAGCGTTCACCAATGCCCAACAACAACTATTCTCCCTGTTTTCAGATGAGTCATTTTTGTAATTATTTGATATTTGTTTATATAATATATAGCACCACATATTATTGGACTGTATTTTTTAAATTAAATGAATATGTAAAGAGCTGTTCCTCTTTTATTTGAGACAGGATGGGGGAGGTGACACACCAGCAGAATCAAGGAAGACATTTTCTGAATTTTTGACACACCAAGCCCAAAAGATTTGCCGTTACTGGTCTAGGTCAAGGGTTCCCAACTCTTTGGAGCTTGTGGACACTTTTGGAATTCTTACAGTGGATGGTGGGCACAACCACAAAATGGCTGCTGCAAGAGGTGGTGTCAAGCTCCAGATCTCAGAAAAGGAAGTCATGCAGAAGTCTAAGAGTAACTGTTCAATATTGCTGTCATCTGTTTAACAGGATGTTGAAATATTTTCTTGCATACGTCCAGCTTATTTTCAGTCATACAGTCAGAGGTGGGATCCAGCAGGTTCTCACAGGTTCCCGAGAGTAGGTTACTAATTATTTGTGTGTGCCAAGAGGGGGTTACTAATTAGTGATTTTGCCATGTGATTTTTGCCTCAGTTACACCCCTCCTCTCAGCAGTAGCGCGCAGAACTTGAAGCAGTCTAGCAGGAGGTGCACCGGCATGGGTGGCAGCCTGCACCTGCGTGCATTTGTTTCCCGCCCAAGGACCGGCGCAGCGGCTGCATCCTTGCCACAGCCCTGCCCAGGAATGCCCCGCCCCCAGAATGCCTGGCCATGCCCCCTGCTCCTCAGTTCCCTTCAGCCTTGTCCTTACTATTGGCTTACTGCCACAGTTTGAATCCCACCGCCATGGGAACCTGTTACTAAAATTTTTGGATCCCACCACTGCATATAGTATATATCCTTGTGTTATGGTGAAAGCTGCCACTGAAGCAACTGCTCAAAATTTACATCACCAATCAGACTTCTCATAGCCAGTCAGAAGCCCTGATGAGAAAAAGCCTCATCTGGCCTTGCCAATTTCTGAAAACACTTGAGGGGTGCCAGGAAAGATGTCTGTGGGCACCATAGCTCTCACAGTCACCATGTTGGAGAACCCTGGTCCATATTAATGCAGTTCATAGATGTATTTGCATTACACATTGTTCTGGAGCTAACAGCCAGTGGAGGTGGGGTGTTTGTTTGGTAGTGCGGTATAGAGCACAACAGTGTTTGCTTCACTCTAAAGAGGAAGAAGGAGAATAATAATAGACTGGTGACAGCTTGATTTCTTTCCAAGTGCTGGTGTAATTCTTAATAGGTAGGCTGTATACATATCATGTCTGACAAAAATCTGTGAAAGAATCAGCAATCTGTATTGTCCAGATTATCAGTCTTCCAGAAGTAAACCTATGGTGCAGTTTCTCTCCTTGTTATTTTTGTGGATAATGTGCTATTTTAATTTTTATTTGCCAGTCCATCTTTTAACTGAGGAATGGGCAAAATTTATTATGATGTACTCAGAAGGGTTTTTTAAAGTTTAAAATGCAATTTCACTAAGCAGTATAAAATTTCATAACATTTTTTCATCATGCAATTACATGCCTTAATTATGTAATTCGACATCTTAATTGCATAATTAAAAGGACATGATGTTTCAGCTTAATTAGACATCCTAATTATTATGCAAGTTCATATCCTAGCACTGCGATCCCTTTGGCAAATGTAGAACAAATGCTGTGTTTTCAGCCATTCCTACATGTCAATAGGAATAAATTAATTCCTATTTGCAAACATAAAGATATGCGTGGAAATAGGAAGAAGCTCCTGACCAGCTCCTGTAGCCTGAAGCTGTGTTACAATGTGTGTAACAAGTCTGTGCTCTTCCATTCTCTGTAAACAGCAGAGCTGGCCGTTGAGGCAGAGAAATTCCACTAGTGAGACCCCAGTTCCCTATCAATGGGGATAAGCAACTGGTTTGAGGTAGAAACCCCAAATGCAAACATAAAACTGCTCCAGGAGTCATGCCAAAATTGCATTTGTGCATTTTCTTTCTCTTTCAAACATATACACATACACCCCTCTTACATTGTTCCTATTTAATGCCTATTTTGTCACCCACTTTCAAATTGGACCTAGTTGGCACCCTGTCAGGAGAATGGAGGCAAGTTAGTTGTCATCACACCAGCACTTTATGTCATTTGCAGTTTTGTGCTGGAAGTGATGTCATCGTGTTGGCACAAATCTCTAGGACTCACCCTAAACTGAATGCACCAACCCCTCCCTACTTTTTCCCCTACTGCCCTGTTGAGTGGCTGTTTGGAATGGGAATCCAGCAGTGGTGGGATCCAAAAATGTTAATAACAGGTTCCGATGGTGGTGGGATTCAAACAGTGGTGGCGCCGCACACACGCACCTACAGTCCCTATTGGGCAGGGAGGTTGCTTTAGTAACCCCTTCTCGGCACTCAGAAGAAATTAGTAACCACTCATATATGTGCAATAAGGGGGTCTAGTGTATAGCAGGAGACCTTCTGGCCTGGATTCCAGAGGTGGGATCCAACCAGTTCTCACCACTTCTCTAGGTGAGAACTGGTTGGATCCCACCTCTGGAATCCAGGCCAGAAGGTCTCCTGCTATACACTAGACCCCCTTATTGCACATATATGAGTATACTACACATGTAGGCCTATTCACTCTGGACTGGTTCAAACATGATCAGCAGTGCCATCATAGGAACTAGTAGTATGGCTATTTCTGGTAACACTTCAAAGAAATATATCACAAAATTGAATATGTAGTAGTTTCTCACAAGTCGGGTTGCCAACCACTAGGTAGCACTTGGAGATCTCTCACTATTACAGTTGATCTCCAGAAAACCAAGATTAGTTTCCTAGGAGAAAATGGCTACTTTGGAGGGTGGATTTTATGGCATCACAAGTTACAGCCAAATTATGGTGACCCCTTTTGGCAAGAGACTGACAGAGGTGGTTTGCTATTGCCTTCCTCTGCATAGCAACCCTGTTATTTCTCATTCAAAATACTATCTGCCTCCTCCAGTTTTCCCAACACAGTTTGGAATCTTACATCACAGTTTTATGCTTTACAAACAACTTGTGACATGAGGATTTAAGTGCATGAAAGAACCCCTAGTGTGGTCCTATGCCAGGGGTCGGCAACTACCACCCAAAGAGCCATTTGGACCTGTTTTCCATGGCCCCAAAGATCTACTGAGCCGGAGAGGTGGCTCCGCTCCGGTTTGGCCCCTCCACTCACCTTTCCTTCCAGCCCTGGGAGGTGGAGGCGCCAAGCAGGGAAACCCTCTCTGCCTGACGGAGCAGGCAACCACCTGCTCCATGGGGCAGAGGGGGGATGGCGGCCATGGCCTGCCCAGTGCCACCGCCTCTTGCACTGTGGGAGGCAGCAGCACCAGGCAGGGAAACCCCCTCTGCCTGATGGAACAGGCAGCTGCCTGCTCCGTGAGGCAGAGGGGGGATGGCGGCTGCGGGGATGGCAGAGGGGGGATGGTGGCTGCTCTGGAGGGACATGGCCATGCTACCTTCCAACCTCCAGGGGTCGGAGGGCAGCATGGGTGTGTCCCTCCAGCCCTCCAGAGCAATGCTGGAAGGAGAGGTGAGTGGAGGGGACATGAAAAGCAGCGCCCTCATGCACAGAGCCACCTCCGGTTCGGCCCTCCACTCACCTTTCCTTCCAGCACTGCTCTGGACACGCCCACAGTACCCTCCGACCTCCAGGCCATGTGGAGCCACAGCATAAGGCTGAAAGAGCCGCATGCGGCTCTGGAGCCACAGGCTGCAGACCCCTGTCCTATGCAAATCACTTGCCCCCACTTAATCAGTGGCATGCCATGGAGCAGATATATGGCTTCTTCTGAGTCTTCTATGTTTACCTGCTTGTGGCAATTACTGCACATGTGTAGGTGGGAAACAACCAGCACAAAAAGCTCAGCTACATTTTACAGGGAGCACACAGTTAATGTTCCTGTTTTTATTTCTTTGTCTGGCAAAGTGTATGCTTCTGAAGCCACATGATTGTGACATAAGGATGCCAGCTTCCAGGTGGGATCTGGTAGCCTGTGGAATGACAGCTCATCTTCCAACTAGAACTCAGTTCACCTGGAGAAAATGGCTGCTTTGGAAGGTGGGCTCTATGGCGTGATACCCCTCAGAGGTCCCTGCCCTCCCCAGGTTCTACCTCCAAATATCCAGGAGCTTCTCAACCTGGAGCTGGCATCTCTCATCCAAAATACTGGTGGCTTCTCATCCAAATACTGACCAGGGCTGACCTTGCTTTCCTTCTGAGATCTGACAAGGTCAGGCTAGCCTAGGCCATCTAGGTCAGGACTTGGCAGGATGATACAGATGGATACAGATGACCAAACCATCCTGGGTTAAATTATCTCATGACCTTGGTTATCTAAATGGACTTATCTTCTTAGAACAGGATATGCATGTACAGGAATGTCAGTGTCTTACTGAACAGTCTAAAGAATCATGTTGCATTTTTCAGGTACAGATTAAAAAATAAGTTGGCATTTGAGGGGCTATCTTTAAACCAGCCCTCCCTTGATTGTTCTTGTCTACAACAGAGCCAATATAATTTTCACTCAGATGTTCTTGCCCAACATGCTTTACACATGAATTTTCGTTTCAAAATACCCCTGAAAAGAGTCTTAGACCCAATTTCTCCATACACACGAAACCATGTAATTGGTCACAGGGTGTTTGCTCGGTCACAGGGTGAGAAAGTTGGGAAAGGGACATGGAGGCTTCTGTCAGTGATAGTGTGACATTTCAGAGGAAAACCTGGAAGTGACATCATGGTTTCCCCCCAGAAGTGACTTCAATCCCCTCTAGAAATCTGTCTGGGTTTTACTCGCAGAGTTTCTACCAATTCCTAGAAAGGTGTGATTTCACTTTGCCCATTGGCCCAACAGCCATTTTTAAAAAAGTTTTCTTTCCCGCTGCTGTTCAGAGGGGTATCGGGAAAGAGGAACTGGGGGCAGGAAAATGCATGCCCCACTGGGCGACTGGCAACATTACCCAGTTGTTACTTGATGGATTGTATCCTATTGCATAAAACCACCTGTTTGTGCCATATTCCACATTGCAAGATCATCACATTCAAACCGATCCTGCAGAAATTTGGAAGGACTCATTTCCAGCCCTATACTGCATTATGTTAAACAACTGAACATGGCACAGTAATATTTGATTTATAGTCAGCTTCTCTCCCTGAGACTCAAGGCAAATTACATAACAAAAACAATGTAATAAGAGCAGTTATAATGCATATAAACAGCAGTACAATAAAAGTCTACTGAAGTATATGTGACCAAGAATGATGGAAAGTCAATTACTTTGATTTCCTCTTTTTCTAATGTGTTTTTGCCCACCGTTGAGCATCCTTAACATCACCTTGGCAGTAGCATAATGCTTTCCTGATACTTCTCAGATGATTAACATGATAACATGATAACATTCTGTCCATGAATTCATATCTCTTGTTGCTTTTGAAAGATGGAGCCACGTTTCCAAAATGTCACCCATGATTGAAGATCATAGAATCAGAATTCAGAGGAATGCATATGCCATGACCTGATCCCTGCATATTTTGCAATGGTCCCATTTTACCAAGGACAAGTTGCTGGTGTCTGCCCTTATTTGGTTGCCCTTCTGATCGGCCTGGGACTATCAATGTTAGAAGGAGTTTAAGTTCACAGTAGTGATAGTTAGGAACTTTACTGGAATTACCAGAGCACCAGGCTACCGCAGCGTGCCTTTAGACAGAGATCAAGGTATCAAAAGATCTGATGGGAAACCTCAAGATGGATAAATTATGTGATAACAGTTTGAAACATCTTATCCAGAGAGCTTTCTGGCAGAAGCCTAAAATGTATAATTAAACAGTCAGATCATATCTTATCCAGTCTTTCTGCTGTCCTGGCACACTGAGAAAGCATAGATATCTTAGGTTTTCTGACTTCTGTTTTGCGGTATAATGAAATAATTTGCGAGTGGGATTCCTCTTTAAACACGGTATTTTTCATGATAAATCTATGTATGTCACTAATGGAAAGGCCATCTTTGGATCAGTTAAGGAGCCATTTTGAGCCCACTACTTACTGTAAATAGCTGAACTGCAGATTGTCAGTGTTTGTAAAAGGCTGGCAAGTTTTTATAGGGTTTTTTTAAAATGACATTTTAAGTGAGATCACAGTCTTACTGTGCTTTGAAATGGATTTGACATGTTAACTTTGACAAGTTGTAAATTGTTTTGTACTTGGGTATTGATACCAGTTTACCACAGGTCTTTTTTTTTAAAAAAAAAACACTTCTTACCGCCATTCAGTGCAGAGTTTACCATCCAAAGTCACCATTTTCTCCAGGGGATCTGATCTCTGTGGTCTGGAACTCAGTTGTGATTTTGGGAGATGTCTGGAGGTTGGCAACCCTGCTTTCAAACCATCTTAGCTATGCTATGGTGGTAAATTCCATGAGTGAATTATGTGTGGTGTGAAGTACTTTCTTTTGTAATAATATTTTTGCATTGTCAAAAGCTTTCACGGACACAATCAACTGTTGTGGGTTTTCCGGGCTGGGCGTCCATGGTCTGGTGGTTTTAGCTCCTAAGGTTTTGCCCACATTTGTGGCTGGCAACTTCAGAGGCATGTCATGTACCATGGGACCACGGCCACAAAGCCTGGAAAACAGCAGCAGCCAGCTAATAACATTTTATTACATTTTATACTGTGTATTAATGCCTTACAAGAAGTTGCCTTGGAAGCCTTTTTAGGCTGCATATAGCAGACACAAATTAATAATTTTCATCTGTTGACAGCTGCAGACTTTATTGCTGTTCACTGAAAATGTGAATATATTAAAGATGATGTGAGCATGGATGGCATATTTATAAACTATGGGTTTCTGAGGCTTATTGGGATGGCTTGCTTTCTCTTTAGGAAATGGGGCCTATTTAAAGGCTCTCACACACTGTCCTGAGCAGTGTGGTGAATGGGAAGACAGACCAGGATTTTGTTGACATATCATGACTTACTTCAGAGAAAGTGTTTCTGGCCGTCAGACAGCATTGCCCAGCCTGCTCAAGGGCAAGAGCCAGACCAAGGTTTCTAACTTAGGGATAAGACAGAATTGTAATCAGGAAGCCAAGTCAAGGTCCATTCCAAGAAAACACTCTGGGTAGGAAGCATGGGATGAGATGGTGAGAAGTAGAAGTGACAACACAAAGATACCCTGTGGTACAAACTTAGTGGTGTTTAGAAGTACTGCTACTAATACAACTATTCAGTGTGATATCACCAATGTGACATCACCCAATGAGTATCAAGGTTTAGGATAAAAGGGAAACTGACAACCCTAGCCCCCTCAAAGTATACGTGCCCCCTCTCTGTAACATTTCTGGCTGTAAGTGGGCCTGACTGTCTATATTGCTTGTGTTCCAGCAGATCTGATTTTCAAGGAGGCACAAGTTGTCCAGGGAATAACGCTTCTGCTCAGATTCTAGTATGTTCCCTTGTTGTAGTCTTCATGGTGCCACTATATCTGTCTAGCAAGGGATGAGTTTTGGGTCTTGGCAGTTCAGTTGGGAATTACTGCCAATGCACACTCTTGTAAAGCATCATGCCAAAGATGCTGGTTACCTTATTCCACAGCAGCATCCACTACCACATTTAAGGAGGTGGGCTTTTAGATTTCGGCTTTCAGTTTTCCCAAGTAGTGTCTTGCAGTAATTTACTGCCTGGTGATTGACTAATCATTTCGTCAGCACATCTTAGCATAGCTGATGACTGCATTTTGGCACCTTTGATTGTTGAAACCTCTAAGAGCTCTTACCCTATCAGATACTGTTTGGTAATGACAGCAGAACAAGAGGAGGAGGAAAGCAAAACCAATGTCTTGTAAAAATGTCCTTTCCGAATATAATTGTGTTGCTTCACATCTGTTTAAAATTCAGTGACTTTTTTCACTTATAGTAATGTAACTGAAAGAGTCATTAGGGTTTTGACAATGGGATCTAGACCGGAGGGTATACTGTGATGAAACTTGAGTCTTACCAACAAACTGGATCTCATGCCTCCCACAATGCAATTTGATGTTATCATGTCTATTGAATAGGAAGGGGAAACAGTATGGAATGTTTTAGAAGAGCTGTTGACCATCACCCTCCTCAGTCTCCATACCAGAAATGAACCAAACCCACACAAGCGAAAAACTGTGAGGTCTAGAGTTGTCTTCTCTAGTTCCTCATGATCAACAGAATCAAAGGCAGCAGAAACCTCTAACAGGATCCACAGGATGGCATATGCCTCATATAGATTGCTATGAGGAGATCATTCATGATGTATCTGAAGGCTTGAGATAAACGGATACTACAACCAGGAATCAACATCCAATGCAGGCTTCTATCTTCCCAGTCCTGCCATCTCCTTCTAAGGGAAGGAGATCTCACATTATCACTTTGCTACTTGTTCTTGTGCTGTTTTCCTCTTAGTCTTTGAGTTTTTTAAAAAAATCCCTTTACTATAAAAAGTTTAATTATAGCATGGCACGATGCTTGTTTTTCATTATTGTCTAGGTACTCGACCTCTGCATTTTCCAAGCTAGAGAAGGTGGGCATTCGTCATCCTCCGCCTCTGCCTTTCATTGGAAACCTGCTATTCTTTCGTGAGGTAAGAAGTGATGTGAATAGTGTATGATTTTTTTTTAAAAAAAATGATTCATACCTGTGACAAAAACCCCTAAAACTTGCTAAGATTTTAGAGTGTCACCCAGAGTGTCTGGGAGCTTGTGTCTCTGGAAGTTCCATTAGAATGATCCATTCATTTCCATTCCATGGTTCATCTGGCCAGACTTAATCCCTTTTGAACAAAGGACAATCCTTTGGCCCAGACCACCTATTTGTCATGAAAGTTCAGAGCCATGACCAGGTGTCTGATAGAAAAGGGACTATGTTTTATACTGCTCTATTGATAACTGTAGCTCCCAACATCAGAGATACAGCTTTGCATAGGATTTGCTAAAGCGGCTTGTCATTCTTAGAAAAGAGGCTGGCTTAGGTCCAATTCCATTTGGTATAAATACCTGGACATTTGGAATGTTCACTTGTGTTTAATTTTCAGTCTTCAGCAGAAACCGGTTCCACGGGAGGTAGGGTAGATGTTAATGATCCCTTCAACCTGCTTACTACAAGGAATTCTATACATGCTCTAAGGAACCTGCTACAGATTAGGTAATGGGCATTTAACTGAGGAATCTCATTGGGTGATGTCACACTGGTGATATTATACTGATTGCTTTTCATTAGAACCTCTCTGTGCTGCTGTTGCTGTGTGCCTTTCCCTGTACAGTGATTGTTGGGTTTTTTTGCCCATTGTCTTCCCCATTTTGAAATCTAATCACCTTTCCCCTCTCCCACCTCTCTTTTATAATAAACCTTTTTATATTGAAGACATGTTTGTGGGCTTTGCTTAGTGAAATGTATTTCTCTGGGATATTTTTCTTCTTCCCTACATGCTATACTGCACAGGTGCTACAATGTTGGTTATAAGATATTTCCTATGGCTTCTTCCCTGCCACTTTTTTATGTATGTATGTATGTATGTATGTATGTATGTATGTATGTATGTATGTATGTATGTATGTATGTATGTATGTATGTATGTATGTATGTATGTATGTATGTATGTATGTATGTTTTTTAAATCCTGCCTTATACAAAGGTCTTTGGGTAGCTCACAATAAAATCAGAACAATGAAACATACTGATAAATATGTCATTAATAAAAAGTAACAATATAATATGACAATAAAAGCATCATAAAGTTAAATTGAACACCCACTCTCTCACCTCCAACCCACCCTGGACCAGCCACTGTAGAAGGACTTCCAGAGAGGCTAGACAAATACCCAGATGAAAAGAAAGGCTTTGCCATGTGCCTAAACCTATAAGGGTAGGCACCTGGTATATCTCCAAGGGGAGAGTATTCCAAAGTCTGGGAACAATCATGGAGAAATCCCTCCCATGCGCCCTCACCCCTGCACCTCGGCAGGGGAAGGTATCATCAGAGTGCCTCTCCCTGTGACCTCAGTGCCCGGGCAGGTATATATGAGTGCAGGTGCTCCTTCAGGTATGCAGGGCTGAAGCCATTAAGGCTTTGTATATTAACATTAGTATCTTGAATTGGGACTGGGAGCCAACTGGGAGCCAGTGCAGTTCCTTAAGGACCAGTGTCATTTGCTTCTGGCCAGATGTACTTGCTAACTTCCATGTGCTGAATCAGCTTCTGCACTGTTTCCAAGGGCAGCCCTATGTAGAGTACAGTAATCCAACTGAGAGGTTACCAGAGCATATAACACTGTGGCCAGGTCCCCTTTGTCCAAAAACATGTGGAGCTGGTGAACCAGACAGAGCTGATGTAAGGCTCTTGTGGCCACTGCCGCCACCTGAATTTCAAAGGATAGTGATGAATCCAGGAGCATGCCTAGGTCTTGGACTCAGTCCTTCTGGGGCAATACAACCCTATACAAAACTGGGTACTTCATGATCTCAGAGAACTGGGGGCCCAGAAAACAAAGAATCTCCATCTTGTCTGGATTCACTGTTAGTTTGTTGGTCCTCATGCAGTTTATAACTGCTTCCAGGCAATGGGTTCAGCACATGGAGATGGAGTGCTGATTCAGATGAAATGGAGAGATAAAGCTGGGTGTCATCCACATCTTGAAGGCATTTGACTCCAAATCCCCTTATGACCTCACCAAGTGGTTTCATGTAGATGTTGAATAGCATAGGGGACAGGACCAAGCCCTGAGGAACATCACAAGGAAGCTTCCAGGACTGTGAGAACAAGTCTCTCAATGCTGTCTTCTGGAACCAACCCCAGAGGTAGGAGGAGAATCACTGTAACACGGTGCCCCCCAAGCTCATTCCCCAGAGCTGGTTCAGCAAAATACCATAGACCAGTGGTGGCGAACCTATGGCACTCCAGATGTTCATGGACTACAGTTCCCATCAGCCCCTGCCGACATGACCAATTGGCCATGCTGGCAGGGGCTGATGGGAATTGTAGTCCTTGAACATCTGGAGTGCCATAGGTTCGCCACCACGGCCATAGACTATGGTATTGAAAGCCACTGAGAGATCAAGGAGAAACAATAAGGTAGTATTCCCCCTATTTTTCTCCCAATAAAGGTAATCCTTGTCATAATCACACCTGAAACCTTCTGACAAAAGTTGATGATATCGTTCTAATACTGCACTGGAAGGGTGCCTTCTCAGCAGGTCAGTCCTATTCTCAGGAGGTCCTAGGTGGCAGGTGACCAGGGTATTTTCAGGGAACCCTTCGTCTAAGGGAGTTTCCCAGCAAGGAAAGGCACTACTTTCTCCTTCCTACTGTAACCATATCTACACACGTGTCTTTTGGGCCTCTTGCTGTTGAAAATAACGTAAACATTAGCAGCCTGTAGGGGCTTAAGATGGTACAATTTAAAAGGGGAGACTAGCAGTCATTAGGGTTGCCAATTCTGGGTTAGGAAATTCCTAGAGATTTGGAGATGGAGCCTAGGGAGGGTGGCATTTGGGAAGGCTTGATAACCCAGTGCGTTATAAGGCCCACCTCCAAAGGAGTGTGGTATAAGATCCATTCTCCAAAGGAGCCATTTTCTCCAGGGGAACTGATCACTGTAGTCTAGTTGTAATGCTGGAAGATGTTCAGGTCCCATTGGGAGTCTGGCAATCCTATGGAGTGGCAAGGAAATCTTAACCCCTTGCTGAAAAATCACTGTCCCTAAGCCAGAGGCATAGGGGGGCAAAATGGCACCCAGGGCAAAATGGTGCCTGAACCCGCTCCCCCATGCCCCCACAGGGCCCTGTCCCCCATGGCCACTCCATGGCCACCCCTGTGGCTTACCAGAGGCAGGGTGTGTGGCTCAGGGGTAGGGCCCTGCCCCTGAAACCCACCCCCTGGTCAGCATGGAGGTCCTTCTTTTAGCAGGCCCAGTGCTGCCTTGGACTATCTTTTCCCATTATGGTGAGCATTTCAACAACATACCCATGAGCCTTTGCTAAATATGCAAATTGTAATTTGCATATTTAGCAAAGTCTCAAGTGTATGTTATTGAAATGTTCACCATAACTGGAAAAGATAGTCCAAGGCAGCACTGGGCCTGCTAAAAGAACCCCTGCCCACTCCATTGGGCAGAGAGTAGCCACGATGGGGTCATCTGCTGCCTGAGGGGTGGGCCAAGGCCTGCCTCTTGGGCAGCAGTGTGTGTGTGTGTGGGGGGGCAAGTTTGCGCCCCACATGTGACTCCCACAGTGGTGCCCGGGGCATTTGTTTCCCGATGTTCCCTTGCCGCTACACCACTGCCCTAAGCTACTTTCACCCCAGCAGGAGAGGAAAAAATGACTATTCATATTTTTAAATCAAATTGGGGCAAATGTATTGTGAAGACGGCAATTATATTATGCAGTGTAAGCAGTGGTGGGATCCAAAAATTTTAATAACAGGTTCCAATGGTGGTGGGATTCAAACAGTGGCGCCGCCGTACACACGCACCTCCAGTCCCTATTGGTCAGGGAGGTTGCTTTAGTAACCCCTTCTTGGCACTCAGAAAAAATTAGTAACCACTTCTAGAGAAGTGGTGAGAACTGGTTGGATCCCACCTCTGAGTGTAAGGGTACATGTGTGGGAACCTTGGTTCAATTCTAGTTCAGAATTCCAGTTTTTGGGGCAAACAAGCTAAAATGTACTGAAGCACCTGCATTTGGACATCATGGTGATTGGTAGCTTGAGCAAACCAGGAGGTGGAGAATTGAGTTCCCTGCATTAGAGAAGGAAGGAGGCAGGCTAAGGAAACTGCTTGTGTGAGCACCGCAACAAACTGTGTTCATGCCTGATCAAGTGTTTAATTGCAACTCCTTGTGATGTTTGAATGCAGCCTAGGATATGGGAAATCTGCTTAAGGGCCAGAATATCCATTTGTGAAATGAAAATAGTAAAGGACTTCCTCATGGGACTGTTGAGAGAATCAATTTAGTAAGGGTTATGGAACGCTTTGCAAAACTAAATTGCTATGGTAATGATGAAATCATTACTATTACACATTGGGTGGTATGAAATATATTAGTAATCTTGTCTCCCTCCTTCAAAGAGAATTTTTTTAAGTGCCTTGGTCATCCTTCGCAGGGATGTTTGTATTACACACTTCAATAATTTCCTGATGGGCTCTGCTGCTGTGAGAATTTGGCCAGCACAAAAATTGTTTTTCAATTAAAACTGTCAGAATTCGTTGAGCGGTTGCTCTCGCAGAAAGGAGGGTGGGGCAGAGGGAATACATGATAGGGCTTTACAAACTGCAGGTAAGGATGTATTAGTATAAGTGGCACTTTTAAAAGTCTTTTTGTCCACAAGTATATGTTTATTTAAAAATTGTATGAGGGACATGCTTTAATAGAATTTCTTTGCATCAGCATAACTAGACAGTATATAGGATGAAATCTCATGAATGTCATCATCATCAACATCATCATCATCATCATCATCATCATCAAATCCATCATGCTAAGGCTCATCCCACACATGCAAAATAATGCACTTTCAAATTGCTTTCAGTGCTCTTTGAAGCTGTGCGGAATAGCAAAATCCACTTGCAGACAGTTGTGAAAGTGGTTTGAAAACGCATTATTTTGGTGTGCAGAAGGGACCTAAGTAGTATATTGGGCAACAAGTGTTCTCCAGCATTTCTGGTCTTTGGTGATGTTTCATGACTTTTAAGCAGTTAAATTTTGTGTATTGTCAAAGGCTTTCATGGCTGGATTCAACTGGTTGTGGTGGGTTTTCTGGGCTGTGTGGCCGTGGTCTGGTGGATCTTGTTCATAACGTTTCGCCTGCATCTGTGGCTGGCATCTTCAGAGGTGTATCACAGAGGGAAGTCTGTTGCACACTGTTACACACTGTGGACACAGTGTGTAATACAGACTTCCCTCTGAGATACACTTCTGAAGATGCCAGCCACAGATGCAGGCGAAACGTTAGGAACAAGATCCATTAGACCCCAGTTACACAGCCTGGAAAACGCACCACAACCAGTTAAATTTTACTTCATGAAAGCAGATTTCTGATAAGAATTATTCTTTGTGAGAATTCATACTGAAACTAGGTGTAGCTGACATTCCCTCTGAAATCATTTTCCCCTACTGAAATTGTTTTTAAAATATGAAGCATCCCCTCCTCCATTTTGGATGAGTTAAATTCCTTTATACATTTGTATCACCTGGAAGAATTTATGTTGAATTTTACCAGCTCCAATGTGAAATTTATTGAAAAACAGTGCTAAAATAAGGGGGATTCAGATTTTTCCTGTTTGTAAAGGCAGGTCAAGTAAAATTGCTGAAACAATTGCCTTTCAAACAAAGGAGATTAGGATTTAGGTCCATCTTCCTCTCCTACATATAAAACTAGAAGCGGTACTTTTGATGTGATTAAATATGACAATTCTGCAAAAGCAAGTTTTCTAATGAAATGTGGGAGGACGCGAACTCTTTCCCCCTTTTCCCTCTCCCTGCCGTAAAACCTTTCCACTGCTTAATTCTTTTGCATTTGTTTTTGTCCAAACGGGGGTAGATGAGAACTTTAAAAAATAATAAAGCCACTTTTTTGTTGAGTAAACATGAAAATATTGGCTAGTGGCAAAGAAGCATTTCACTCTCCTCTACAGCTTTGATCTTGGTTGCCTCTGCATAAGCTACACAAAAGTGCATGCAAACAATTTACAGTCTCTGCAAGCTGTGCTTAATACTGAGACTGTTTCTTCCCTCACACTCCACTGGTTTGTGCCTCAAAACCTGTCCTGTTAAATCAAGTGTTTCCAGCACCCATATTTCTATGGCTCTGGTTCTTGAACGCAAGCACAGTTGCGTTCTAGTTCCAAATTTATTCTGGGACCGATTTGAGTTCCTCTGTGGAAACTTTGCCTTTTGCTTGCCTTTACTTGCTTATCAAAGGGCGCTTTCGGCAGATGTGGAGCAAAGAACAATTAGCAGTTTTTTTTCCCAGTCTGACTTTTTTTCTGTCTTCCCTGCCTCCAGCCCCCTCCATCCTCCCCACAGCTATAAAACAGTTCAGTGCAGCCAGACCAAAGATGGAGTGAGACAAAGGTCCTCCCACCCCTCTCTCACACAACCCCTCCCCATTTCCTATTCAATAGAAGTGGGCCACTCAGGAGAAGCCCAGGAGCTACAAGTAGGCCAGACAGGAAGAAAACAGAGCAGACAAAGAATATCCTGTCCACTCCGAAAGAGGATAAAGAAAGAGATGTCTCCATTAACATTCAAGGCAGGGAAGCGGCGTGCAGCCTCTCAGCAGCCTGGCTAATAAAAAGGGAGAGGGAGGAGATGTCAGGACCAGTTTATTATGGGAAATGGAGGAACATATAAGATAACGTGCAGATGTAAAGCATAGGACGTTTGCTTTGTACCAAGTCAGAGTGTTGGTCTTTCCAGCATATCACTGTCTACTCTGAGTGGCAGTGGCTCTTTTGGATCTCAGACAAGGGTCCTTCCTAGCAATGGCATCTGAGAGCCATAAATAGAGATACTGCGAACTTGGGACTTTACGCGTGCAAAGTGTGTGCTCTCCCATTGTGCTATGGTCCTTCTACTGGTCCATATGTACAGGCCCACAACCAGCTCAACAAGCATCTCGTAATTTTAAGGAGTCTCGTCATGTAAAAATCACAGTTGCAAATTCACACAAATATGTATGTTCATGGACCTTCTTAGAAATAACTGCACATGCTGGCTACCTACCTGCAGATGTCCCCAGACACTGTTTTGTACCCCAGGTTATCCACATTTAGGGGGTTAGAGTTCAGGAACCAGTACTGGGTCATAGTTGTTTTGTTTAGACTTTTCCTAGAATGTGGCTTCATTCTGTTAAATGATCAGGGGAAATAATCAGGAAAGCACATGTACCGTGTTTCTCCAAAAACAAGACAGTGTCTTATATTAATTTTTGCTCCCCAAGATGCGCTATGTCTTATTTTCAGGGGATGTCTTATTTTTCCGCTCCACAGCTGCATGCTTTGGTGATCTGTTCGACGGGCATGCTTCCAAACAAAATCTTTGCTACATCTTACTTTCGGGGGATGTTTTATATTTAGCACTTCAGCAAAACCTCTACTATGTCTTATTCTCAGGGGATGTCTTATTTTCAGGGAAACAAGGTAGTGACCTTACATTATTTTTCTGTCTCTTTCTATGTAGGTGTAGGTCTTTCTTGTCCTATGTGGTGCTTAGGTTTCACCTCCTTCCCTCATGCAAAACAAACTGGAGTATTTCCTCCCAGTCTTTACTCGATTCCTTCGCAGAAACGAGCATCCATGTGAAGGAAGAGACCGGGTAAAATAGACCCGGATTGTAAGATACTGATTGTAACCCCCTGTAATTGTGCCATTGATACTGCTTGTAACCCACTGTAATTGTGCCATGCAGAAATGGATCTATGAATTGATTTAGATTATCATTGTTCAATCATTAATCAGTTGTTGACTTTAAAACATGGGGTTCAATTGGAACAGTCACCTGTGAAGTGATACTCACTGCTGACAGCAGTGTTGTGAACAATACTTCCTTAATGAGGCATCCAAAATAATATAATATGTGTTAAATCAACAAACTGTTACCTCTGGTTATAATTATGTATGTATGTCATGCTTCTGTGGTGTGAGGTGCTTTGTAGTTTTCATTGATCCATACCACAATCCTGGGAGGTTGAAGACTACTGTTCTCCTTTTACAAGCCAGTGTGAGACAGTCCTATTTATTTATTTATTTATTTATTTATTTATTTATTTATTTATTTATTTATTTATTTATTTATTTATTTATTTATTTATTGCACCCCCATCTTTCTCCCTCATGGGAGATATCATTCTCTTCTTCTCCATACCCAAGGCTGCCCAGTGAGCCCACAGCTGAATCCATATCTCCATATACAAATATGAATCTAACAATTTAAACTGCTGACATTATCTTCTGCTTGAGAGGTTATACTATTTAGTGGCTTTATTATTTAACTATAGCCTATTAAAGTCAAGGCAGTCATCTAACTATCAGAATTATTAGCCTGCTTGTTCTGTAACTCACTAAGGTAAATCCAGTCCATCAGCCATGGATGAAAGACCATCAGGGCCAGATGGCTTTTCCTGGCATAAGTGTATGTATGGTACATGGGTGGGGCATAGGTACATCATGTATTCCCAGAACCCTTTGTATCATCACAGAAAGGATTTGGTGCATGCAGTTCAGATGGGTAGCCAATGGAGCTGGCCAGATTTCCTGCTATGGCAGGAGATGTCCCACTCACAGCCCTCATGGCTGTCAGGAGAACAATACAACCAGGACATTGGCTACACCACTGCATCACTTACAGGGGAAACCCGAAGTGACATGGCAGATGCTTCAGCATTTTAAGCATCTGCCATATCACTAATCTTTTTCACTGGAACTGACATAAACACACCAGAGTGATATTGATGCATATTCCTCTCCCCCCGCCCCCCACTTTTTCTGCCACACTGGAAAGCCTCCTGTCCCGGCATCCCTAAGGAGCCCCTGTAACAATTAATCTGCTCTACTTCAGGTTAGGGTTGCCAACTTCCAGGTGGGGCCTGAAGATCTCCTGGAAGTACATCTGTGCTCCAGACCACAGGTGTCAGTTCCCCTGAAGACAATGGCTGCTTTGGAGAGTGGATTTTTTTTGCTGCTGTCAAGTCACAGCTGACGACTGGCAACCCTGTAAGGTTTTCAAGATAAAAGATGTTCAGAGGTGGTTTGCCATTGCCTACCTCTGCATCACAACCCTGCTATTCCTTGGAGGTCTCCCATCCAAATACTTGTCAGGGCTGACCCTGCTGAGCTTTGAAGATCTGATGAGATTAGGCTATATATGGACTACGTAGGTCAGGGGAGGAGAATGGACTATATGGTATTACACTTCACTCTCTCCAAGCTAAGAACATAAGAACATAAGAACAAGCCAGCTGGATCAGACCAAAGTCCATCTAGTCCAGCTCTCTGCTACTCGCAGTGGCCCACCAGGTGCCTTTGGGAGCTCACATGCAGGATGTGAACGCAATGGCCTTCTGCGGCTGTTGCTCCCGATCACCTGGTCTGCTAAGGCATTTGCAATCTCAGATCAAAGAGGATCAAGATTGGTAGCCATAAATCGACTTCTCCTCCATAAATCTGTCCAAGCCCCTTTTAAAGCTATCCAGGTTAGTGGCCATCACCACCTCCTGTGGCAGGATATTCCAAACACCAATCACACGTTGTGTGAAGAAGTGTTTCCTTTTATTAGTCCTAATTCTTCCCCCCAGCATTTTCAATGAATGTCCCCTGGTTCTAGTATTGTGAGAAAGAGAGAAAAATGTCTCTCTGTCAACATTTTCTACCCCATGCATAATTTTGTAGACTTCAATCATATCCCCCCTCCTCTCCAAACTAAAGAGTCCCAAACGCTGCAGCCTCTCCTCATAGGGAAGGTGCTCCAGTCCCTCAATCATCCTTGTTGCCTTTCTCTGCACTTTTTTAATCTCCTCAATATCCTTTTTGAGATGCGTGACCAGAACTGGACACAGTACTCAAGTCGCGGGTCAGCACCACTGCTTTATATAAGGGCATGACAATCTTTGCAGTTTTATGATCAATTCCTTTTCTAATGATCCCAAGCATAGCGTTTACCTTTTTTTCACAGCTGCCATGCATTGAGTTGACATTCCCATGGAACTATCAACTAAGACGCCTAAATCCCTTTCCTGGTCTGTGACTGATAGCACTGACCCCTGTAGCGTGTATGTGAAGTTTGGATTTTTTGCCCCTATGTGCATCACTTTACATTTTGCTACATTGAACTGCATTTGCCATTTCTGAGCCCACTCACCTAATTTATCAACGTCCGCTTTGAGCTCTCAGCAATCCTTTGTGGTTCTCACCACTCCTACATAATTTGGTATCATCTGCAAACTTGGCCACCACGCTTACCCACCCCTACTTCCAGGTCATTTATGAATAGATTAAAGAGCACTGGTCCCAAACGGATCCTTGGGGGACACCACTCCCGACATCTCTCCATTGTGAGAACTTCCCATTTACACTCACTCTTTGTTTCCTGTTTCTCAACCAGTTTTTAATCCATAGGAGGACTTCCCCTCTTATTCCTTCATTGCTGAGTTTTCTCAACAGTCTCTGGTGAGGAACTTTGTCAAAAGCCTTTTGGAAATCCAAGTAGACAATGTCCACCGGTTCACCCCTGTCCACATGCCTGTTTACACCCTCAAAGAACTCTAGTAAGTTTGTAAGACAGGATTTGCCTCTGCAAAAGCCATGCTGACTCTTTCTCAGCAGGTCTTGCTTTTGTACATGTTTTATAATTTTATCTTTAATGATAGATTCTACTAATTTACCAGGAACAGATGTCAAACTGACTGGCCTGTAATTTCCAGTCCCTAGATCCTTTCTTAAAGATTGGTGTGACATTGGCCATCTTCCAGTCTTCAGGGATGGAGCCTGATTTCAGGGATAAGTTGCATATTAAAGTGAGAAGATCAGCAATTTCATGCTTGAGCTCTTTAAGAACTCTTGGGTGAATGCAATCTGGGCCAGGGGATTTGGTAACATTCAGTTTATCAATGGCTGCCAGAACTTCTTCCTTGTCTACCACTATCTTCGCTAGTTCCTCGGATTCGCCTCCTAAGAAGCTTGGTTCAGGTGCAGGAATGTTCCTCACCTCCTCTTGGGTGAAGACAGATGCAAAGAATTCATTCAGCTTCTCTGCAATCTCCCCTGCCATCTTTTAGCACACCCTTTGTTCCTTTGTCATCTAACGGGCCTACCGCTTCCCTTGCTGGCTTCCTGCTTTTGATGTACTTGAAGAACTGTTTGTTGCTGGTCTTGATGTTCGCAGCCATGCGTTCCTCATAATCCTTTTTTGCCTCCCTTACAGCTAACTTGCTTCTCTTTTGCCACCATTTGTGTTCCCTCTCATATTCTTCATCAGCCAAACTGGACTTCCATTTTCTAAAAGACATTTTCTTTTTTCTGATAATTTCCTCAACCTCTCTTGTTAACCATGGTGGCTTTCTTTTGGACTGGGTGCTGCCTTTCCTAACCTGTGGAACACATTCCAGCTGAGCTTTTATAACTGTGTTTTTAAATAACCTCCAAGCATCCTGGACAGTTTTGACTCTCTTGATTTTCCCTTTCAGCTTCCTGCGCACTATCCCCCTCATCTTTGAGAAATTTCCCTTTCTGAAGGCGAATGTAACTACAATTACATTCAACCAAAAATCTCCAACCAAAAATCTCCAGGGGATTTCCCAACCTGGAGTTGGCAGCCTTACCCATGGATGAATCTTCTGGGTGGCTGCTCCTAAACTATTGAACTCCTTTCCCCAGGGCCTGTGGACTGCTTCCTTCTCATAATAGGCAACTTTTAGAGAGAGATTTGTTCTGAACTGTTTGAATAGAATTTTAGGTCATCTTTGGGTCATTTTAAGTCTGTGTGCTCTGAGGATGTAACATGTTTGAAGGATTTTATTGTATTTCATGTGTGTTAATTTTGTAGTCTTCCTTTGTGGGCCCAAGTCAAGGTGATGATGTTCACCTTTAAAGCTACAAGTGGTCTGCATCTAAGTGAGCATCTTGTCTTACATGACTCTTTCCCCTCCTGTTTCAGTTGTCTCATTGAGGCCCTGCTCTAGGTACTGTCTTGTATGGATGCAGTGTTGGTAACCACTGGCAACAAGGCTTTTTAAGTTGTTGCCCATGCTGTGGAATGCCTTCCCTTAGCAGAAGTGTCTGTCCTCACCTCTTGCCTCGTTTAGAAAACTGACAGACATTTTTGTTCTATCAGAGGAGAACCCTTGTTTGCCGATTTGGGATGTGTGATTTGATTGGTTTGTTTTATTGATTGTTGGTGTTATGTTGGTTTTATCAATTTGAATATTTGTTTTCAACAGGCCATAATTTGTGCCCCTTTTAACATTGTATGCTGCTTTGAAAGTTGATATTGAACTAGATAAATAAATTATTTGTAACTTTGAACCAAAATTGTTATTCCACACTGAGAGCCAGTATGGCATAGTAAATACAGTTGCAGAGCAGGATTCTGAAAGACTCAGGTTTGAATTCCCACTCCTACCATGGAAACTTGATGCGTAACTTGGGCCCATCAGAAATACCTCACAGGTTGATGTTGTGAGAGAAAAAAGGGAGGAAAGCTAAGCTGGATATAAACAAATCAGTGCAAATCAATGCACATTGAGGAGTTGTTCACAGCGTTCATATAAGGCTGTACTCCAGGGTTCTGTTTTTGTTTTTGCTGTTTTAACCACCCTTCAGAAATGAAGTGTCATAAAAATGAGATTTTGTATTCATGAAATGTTGATGATGGGCCGGGGAATGTAAAAATGTAAATAAGCTCAAATATGATAATCTGTGCACAACATAATTCATTTTGTTTCTGAAGCTTTTTATTAAAAGGATGGCCTTTGATAGAAGTTCCTGACAGTGCAGTCCTGAGGGAGGGGGCCAAAACTGCTCAGGAGGTGGCGTGACCCCAGGACTGGCATAAATACCACTTGCACCAGCGTAAGGGGCATTTATGCTGGCACAAGCCATGAGAGCCTTTAACTACAGTTCTCCTGTCTCCTTTGTTGGGAAGATTTTCTTTCTTTTCTTTTGCTATCTCACACACATATACACACACTCTGGGCCAGGTGTCAGTAGTCTGAAAAACAATTAAAAGGGTTCCAAAAGAAGGAAGAAAAACTCCACACCAGTAGCAAGTATCCTACATCAATGACCCTTTCCCCACTTACCTTAAGCCCTGCGCTACTCTCCTCAAGTAGCGCGGGGTCCCCCGGCACTCCACACTACAGGGGCGGTGACAACGCAGCCGCCCCGATGCTGCCGCTCTCGCGCCCCCTCAGCGTGCGGCATCCCTGGCGCTCCTCGAAATGGCGCCTTTTGATGACCCCGTGCAGAGCGCGGAGTTGTGGGGACGCCCAGGCACACATCAGAGATGCCACGCTCTGAGAGTAGTGTGCAGCAAAGGTAAGTGGGGAAACGCCCAATGTTAGGAGATCAAATGCGTCATAATTGCTATCCTGTTTTCAACAGGGTAAGTGTAAAACTGTGGAAGGTGAAGAAAGGGGGTCTCCTGAAGAAAGAAAGGGTACCACTGAATGAGCAGAGATTATATAAGCCAATAATCACCCCCCACCCCCAAACAAAGACTTGCTTACTGATTCTTATTTCATGTTGACTGAAAAGTCCAACTGAGCTCAATAGCAATTGCACCAGGAACATTGTGCAGGGGACTGCAGCTTTAAAGAGACGGGCTGGTCATTAACATTTTAGCAGTCGACACATCTGTTGGAAAGGCTTAGTCATTTTAACAAACAAAATGTCATCTTGGAAGCACAGCATCATATTATGATGCATTAGTGTCATCTGTGTTTTTGTTGGTTCCCAAAGGGCATTAATTACTGCCGTGCGTCTTTCAGGGTTTTTTAAATGGCCCATTCTTCAAGTTTGCTTAGGTAAATAAGGAGAGAAAGGAAACAATCAACATTTTCCTTTTGTTTTGTACAGATGGCTTCAATACAGTACAAAGGATTGACTTAGTGGAACAGGGAAGTTTTGAATGGTCACTTAGAGCCACTTCACATAGTATAGCCAGTAGAATTTGAGTTTGAGACAGAAAGACCCTGCTTTAAATATTTCCTTAGTCACCACTCATTTTGGGGTGGAATTATGCAGTTTTCTCCCCCCAATTTTTTTCATTTCCAGCCTCAAAACGTTTCAAAATGAATCCAATTGGGCCATTCTGTACAATACAAATAAAACAGAAGTTTTAAAAATAACAATTTTGGCCTTTTTTTTGGCTGCATAGCATGTGGGGGGGGGAAGGCATTTTAGGGGAAAACGGTTCTTGTGTCTGCTCCCCCACTCCCCAACTCTTGCTTTCAGTTTGTGAGCAACTCGCCCCCATCATTTGCTGCCACTCCAGGCTTCTCTGTGCTGACGGCCATTTGCAGAAGGTCCCCACAGGTTTGCTCTGCTTGCAACTCATCCAGTTGTGGGGGGCTTAATCTTCACATCATCAACTGCAGAAGACTCGGGGAACTGCAGCATGAGGCTGTAAAACATGAAGCACTGATTTGTCCACAAAGTGGGGGAAAAAACATCAAAAACCAGAAAATGGCAGACACCAATTGTTTAAAGGGGGTGAGTGTGAACAAAATGGGGGGGGGGGGGCTGAAAAGTTTTACAAATGTTTCAGGAGCTTTGTGTAGAAAGGGCCATAATTTCAAGTAGCCTTCACCTGCCTGCCCTAGTATTGTGAGAAGTAGCACTGAACGTCCAGTTCTGCAAAATCAATTTGGTGACAGCATCTTTGGTGAAACTAGGACTAACACCCCTTGCAATTTTCACTCATGAAAATAAAGTGATATGTTATCTACCCATATGCTGAAAAACATATGGTTAATGTGTTTAGACACCTCTAATGAAGTTAAACCTCAGCTAAATTGGTTGGCTTATGGATAAAGACTGTTCTCCACAGCAAACCAAGGTTGACAGTAATTTGAGCTCTCCAACTGTTACCGCAAGTTTTGCAGTAGTTGCGTTTCTTTTTAAAAAAAACAATGTTTCAGGACCTACCAAGTTTCATAATTACAGCCAACACAACTTGATATCAGATTGGGATTCAGATCTCAGATTGAGAACCCCATGGATCAAGAAGTGGTTTCCTGTTTCTTCTTGTCACAAATATCTGCTAATCAAAAGAGGGAATTTCAGGTACTTTTTCCCATGCATTCACACAACCACCCAGAATTCCTAGCCTGAGAACAGGGCTAATGTTGTCTAACATAAAGTGCTTAGTTATGCTGCCGTCCATCATGCTGGGGGGAAAATCAAAGAGATTTACAGTTTAGCTCTCTATTCTAGCAACTGTTCAATTTATCCTTTCCTACTTCCATCTTATGGACTGAGAACTGGCCAAAAGATGAAGCTGAGGTAAGTTTGAGGTACAAAATGTTATAAATGTGTTTGAAAAATGGTAGTGCTGGCAAGAAACATTCTACCCAACATATTAATTTAATACATATCCTGTTTTTCTCTTCAGTGACCCATAATGGTCCGTAGTATCATTCTCCCCTCCTCCACTTCATTCTCACAACAACTCTGCAAGACAGGGTAGACTCTGAGAGAGAGAGAGAGAGAGAGAGAGAGAGAGAGAGAGAGAGAGAGAGACCCACTTCCACAGTTAAATAAAGATTTGACCCTGGGTCTCCTTGATCCAAGTCCAGCACTCTAATTACTGGCTGCTGAAAAATACAATCAGTTTCAATACTGACCTTGAGAGCCCGTGTGGTATAGTGGTTAAGAGCAGGTGGACTCTAATCTGGAGAATTGGATTTGATTCCCCACTTTTCCATATGAGTGGTAAACTTAACTGGTGGACTAGATTTGTTTCCCCACTCCTACATTTCAGCTGGGTGACCTTTGCTAGTTACAGTTCTCTGAGAACTTTCTCAGCCCCACTACCTCACAAGATGTCTGTTGTGGGGAGAGGAAGGGAAAGGAGTTTGTAAGCCTCTTTGAGTCTTCTTACAGGAGAGAAAGGGGGGGGGTATAAATCAAAACACCCCACTGCCTCTTCTTAGCACATGGAATGGAAGGAGGGGACATAACAGCGAAGAAATCAGTATCTTAATTATGCATCATTCTGGTTTGATGTGAGCTTATGAATTAGTTTGCTTCATTGCCTGTATTCATTTTCTCAGTTTTTAATTGAGTTTTAAAAATCCAAGCTCTTGAATGGAGTATACTAAGGACCTCTCTCCAACGCTATCATCCTAGTTCACATGCTGAGCATGTTTCCCCTGGTACAAAGGAAGGTAACACAACTATCCTCGACTCAGAATTATTGGAGCCCCAAGTTTAAAGCATGCAGCCTTTGGGGAGGGAGGTTGTGACTTCTGAACAGATCGGTGAGAGAGGTCTAGAACCTTCTTTGTTTTTGGCAGGAAGAGCAGCTGATCTCTCATGTTAATGTGATTAGTATGAAATCAGGCTCATTACCAGAAGCAACTAACTATTGCTTTGGACAGAAGGTTGAGAAAAGCTGACTCTCACAAGTCTGTAATCAAAATGGATGTGGGAGGAACAGCAGCCGCCCTGATGACAGCTCCATAAAATCTCTCATGGGGAAGCTGCCACATGTATCTCTCTGAAATGAAAGGTAACGATAAAACCATTTCACTATATGAAATGCCAGCTCCTTGGAGTCAGCCTGTTCGCTCATTAACACATATGCTCCAACTGGCCCTGTTTTCCAGCGGCCGTCCTGATTTTCCGGTACTGTCCTTGGTAAATTTATTTTGTGTTGCCCAACTTGTCATTCTTTGGAGTTCAGCTTTCTCTGCGAGTTAAAATTCAAGAATTGAACACATCAATCTTCTCTCTAGTGTCAGCGCATATGCAGGAGCCCAGTATCACTGGGTAGCATGCAGTCTGTCATATTACACGTTGCAACTGCTGACGTATGGTTTGAACTCTTTATAGTGTGTAGTAGAACAATTATGTTTTTCCTAGTATATCTTTAACTAAAAGAACAAATACCCTTTGGGTTTTTGAAGCATTTGAAGGGAGGTGGAGTAAATGAATACAGCATACACTGTAGTCCTTTTCATACATTACAACCACCCGTACTGGGAGCCCATCTGAGGGAGTGCCTGTTACCAGGAGTCTGTCAATATGCCCAGCTGCCATTTTGTATGACTAGGACACTATAAAGATTTTCCATATGCTTCAGTACCTGCTACGCCAAACCCTATTAAAGTTCATTGAGGTTATCAAATCATCATCATCATCATCATTAATAAAAATAGCAATAACAATACCTTGCAATAGCATTATCTGATGACAGCAGGGTTGAAGAAAAAGAACTTGAAAAAGATGACAAAACACCAAGATCCGTGAATAGAAGCTAAGAGTTCATGACACAAATCAGCTAATGTGGTCCCAGTGATTATCAGCACTCTGGGTGACATACCCCCAAACCATGGAGGGCACTTGAGCCATCCACATAAAGATAAAGTCTTTGTCTGCCAATGACAAAAGGTCACATTGCTTGGTATACTACACCAATACATTAGAACATCATAGGTTCTTGGGAAGAACATGATGCATATAAAGGCCAACACTGGCAGACCTGGAAGTTGCATTATACTTGGGTGACACTGTGGCACTCACTCTGAAACTGTAGAGTTTTGGAGCAAGTGCTAAAGCAATCCTGGGTGTTTTCCTCATGGACAAAATATCCTGGGATAGACCCGGGATCATATATCCCTGGGTGTTTTTTTCCCCACTTCAAAAGTGAAGGTGGAGGGGACCCCTGCTCCGTGTTCGGTGTGCGGTTTCAAAAAGGTGTACTTCCGACCAGGATCCGAAATGACGTGCGCTGAGGGGTGGGAGGAGCGGCAGAATCAGGGTGACTGTGTTGTCACTGTGTTGTCACTGCTGGTGTAGTGGGGAGTGCTGCAGGACCCCGGGGTATTTGCCGTGAGGAGCGTGCATATAATGGTGGGTGGGGAATCGACCTTTATCCTGGTTTCTTCCTTCGCACGGCTGCCCATCAGTGCGTTCAGGCCAGGAGGAAGAACTCCAGTGAATTATGCATGAGCCCCCAGTTTATTTTCATTTTCCACAAGAACATTTATGTTTATGTGGTTTACGTACCCTGTTTTCCCAAAAATAAGTCCCAGCATGATTTTTCGGGATTTTTGGAGGATGCTTGAAAGCCCTACTCCAAAATTAATCCCTAGTTACAGATTCCCCAGTGCAGCTGATCTGGTCACATGGGGGGTGCAAAATCATGGGAAAAAATAAGACATCCTCTGAAAATAAGCCCTACGCAGGAGAAGATAAATATTCCAGGGTCAAGGCAGAAGCGAGTTAAACATGAGCCAGGATAGGTTTAGGGGTATTCTGACTGACGTTTAATAATCTCCAGAGTTGTTTGGTTCATCTTTGGATGGGCTTTCTGCTGTCTAATATTGCTGATGTACCGAGCAGTTCTTATATGAGGAATACCATCATCTATTGCATCTTCAGGGATTTCAGCCTGCATTGAACGTTTCAGAGGGCTGGTTCACATGACTTCAAAAGCTGGCTGATAGATTAAATGAGCTGAAATGGACCATATTTATTGCTCCATGGTCTGTTTGTTGTCTTTTGTACAGATGCTCTGTAGTTCTTTGGTGCATGTGGTATTTATTAAGTAGCACCTACTGTAATAAGTGAATATGTATATTTGAACTCTGTGTTTCAGAGATCCAGGGTTAAATCCTCACAAAACTCACCAGATGACTTTTGGCCAGTTACTCTTGAATTCTAACTTACCTCATGTTGTTATGAGCTTTCTGGAGCTTTCTTCTACTTTCAGTATTCTATAAAATTGAATTGTGTTTGTATGTGGGGGGATGTATTATATGTTTTTTGTTACATGTTAAAAAACCCTTTAATGCCTTGTTAAGATCAGATCCTGGAAATAATTTTGATTTTTTTTTTGCTTATAATGCATAATTTAAAGTAAAAATCATACAAATAATTGCTAGTTTGTGGGCATTGGCACTTTAACATTATCCCAAAATAGCCTGCTAAATTGTTTTGTTGAAAGCAAAATTATCCATAAATTCATGCACGTGCACACACAGTCATTTTGATTATTAGAATCAAGGAGCCAGCATTATTACATTATATGGCTGTGGAAAGACCACAGTGCTATAGTAAGTTCAAGAGGTTTTCTAGAAGGCATGGTTATTTAAGCAAACATTATTTCAATATTGATTGTTTCCCTGGAAATGATAGAATCAATACATATTTATTGTATTGATGCTGTAAAAATATATTATCAACTCATTCCAGTACACAGCAAGATTTAGCAAATACATTAACCAATTTTAGTTGACGCAAGGTGAAATCTCGAGGTATTAGATTACAATCCATCTCATCTGTTTTTTATGGCATCATGATCTTGCATGTTAAAATGTTTGCTGCACAAGCAACTTTTCACAGAAAGGAATAATTAAAATGCCTCTAAGTTGGTGGGGAGGGACACATTCTCTTAATTACTTGAACCTGTACTTTTCTGATTTTAGGATTTAAGAACAGCAGATTGTTTTCAGACGGAGAGTCTTTCTCTGGCTCTTTTATGGAAGTTCTTTTATATTTATTTATTTATTTATTTTTTAAGCTTTTATACCGCCCCATCCCCGAAGGGCTCTGGGCGGTGTACAGCAGAGGGAAAACAGTATAAGTAATTAAAACATTTAAAAGCAGCGACAACCATAAAAACATTCCTAATAAATATAATAAATTACAGTAAAATAGATGGCGTTCAATAGTCTACTATTGTAATTTCCTCCCCTTTCCCCAAAAAAGGGGGGGGAAGGCGTCCAGCGTTCTAATCTAAAAATTCCCTCCCCCTTCCAAAAGGGAGGAATGGCGAGTCTGAGATGACAGTTGGCCCAGATGTCAGGGCCCGGCCCAGATGTCAGGGCCGGGCCAAGGGCATTTGGGGGCATTTGGGGTTTAATCTGAGAATTATTTATCGAAACATTTATGCCCCCACCTTTCCTCTTGGTTTAAGGCCCTAGAACTTGTTTTTCAGTACTTGTTTTTGAGTAGGGATGAACACTTATGTGAAGTTGTAATGAAAAGAGTACTTCTGAGCATGTACAGAATGCATTTCAGCTATTCTTAACTAGCTGCAGCTATACATCTATGGTGAAGCATGAGTTGTGGGCACTTAAGGCCACAATAATTCCTGAAATGATCACATTTCTTAATCTTCTCCTTCCTCCAAGGAGTTCAAGGAGGTGCAAAGCTGGAGATTCCCACTGAGCACCATCGCCCAACTCACCCAGAGAGAGAATAGAGGGAAAATCCAACAAGCAATCCTCTAAACAAGAACGGACTACAGTGAATCATGTGTGCTCCTTGATTTCTATAAAAATGCCCAGAGGAGCTTGCTTAATGCTTGAGTAATGAGGATGTAATGCTGCCATTTCTGTTGAATCTGAGCCACCATCTCCCACCTGACAGGAACTAGGCTTGACAAGCCAATTTCCGGAATGAGGAATTGTAATTAAGTGTTGTGGTGCAGGCTTTGTGTAAACAAAGTTGAACAAGGTTCAACTGTTCACTTCACCTAAAAGATTTTAAATAGCAGCACTGAGAAAGATCTTTCTGAGATCCTAGAGAAATGAGTTAGGCTATAGAATACATCAGACTGGGCCATTGTTTACTTGACAAAGTTAGGCAGCGTTCTTTTATACGTCCTCCAGGGCAACCCTCTTGAAATCAACCACTATAGTTTCTCTTGCCAAATGTAATCAAGACTGCTTGTGTGGTTTTGAGGTTAGAAGATATATTAATAACTATTTAATGAAGTTTTACCCTGTAAAATGTCATTCATGTTGGTGCTTGGGTTTCCATCAAAGGGAAGAGGCTCAGAAATTTGTTTCCATAATTAAGATTTTGATCAGGGTTCTCAAATTTTGTCAGAGAAAACCTCACCAAGGGAGACAATTACTGAATTATTTGCTGAACCATTTGCTGTCACTGAGGAGCAGTTACTGAAAAGACTTCTCAGGCCGTCCTATTATTCTACTTTGTGATATACTTTTCAAAAACATTCCTTAATGTATTCCTTTATTAATTTGATATTGCAACCATAGATTCAGGGCATCACCTTCATGTTGCTTTATGTTACTGATCTATTCCTACATTTTGACAGTACGTCTGAAAAACTCCCCAATGGCATGGGAGCCCACTCCTGGGACTACTAAAATATGGCAGTCCAGCAACTATATTTAGAATGAAAGGTGAGGGAGGATCGGTACAGGAGGGAAGGCAGGTACCACTTAACAAAATTTAAAAGGTTTTAATCCAATTTTCCAGGCTGTTGTAATCGGTATTTAGAAATATGCATATATGTGTTGAGAGAATTAAATTCTGTTAGTCCTTAGAAGTTCTATGGGAATCTAGATTAGAAGTCCAAGGAGCCTCTTTTCAGCAAAGTAATTTGCATTCACCCTCTGGACTGTTGAGACAGCATTTCTGCCAGGCTCCTCATATATCAACCTGTTACTAACAGTTACTTCCAAAATGTTGCTTGGCTACTCTTGCTATTTTCATTCACTACCTATGAATTCTCCATTGTTTGGACAGCGGTCTGCTTCCATTTCTTCAGCAATCTTTCTCTGCAACATGGAACCACACTGTGCCATATTGATGGTACTGGAAAATTTGTTGTTTTTTTTTGGATTTAGCAATTATGCCCCCCCCCTCTCTCTCCCATTTGTTTTTTTTTGTCCTTTCACATGTCCTATTCCACTTTAAACAGATATCTGTCAAGGAAATCACCTATATACCCACCATGGTTTCATTTATTTACAGAGCATTTAGTTTGCATTTTAGTAATCTATATGGAAGGTCTCCAGTTACAAGCCGCCACAACTCTGTGTAACTAAAAGGGCGTAGAAAGGTTGGTGAACATTCTGCTGTTTATAGACATCATCATAACTGTGAGATCTCTAGTTCCAATCCACTACAACTCTGTGTAACTAAGGGAGAGTAGAAAGTTTGGTGAACATTCTGCAGTTTATAGACATCATCCTAACCAAGATTGGTCACAGTAGCTGGTGATCACAGAGGAAATATGCACAATAGCATAGCTGCATGTCTGTCCTGAACCATTCCCTTTTATTTGAATAGCTTGGGGGAAATGTTCAAAACAACCAGCAAGGGCGGGGAAAGGATCAGCACACACAAATACAAACTCTTCGTAAAGCATATAGAAAGTCCACTTAATAACCCATATTGTAGGTTGAGAGGGAATGATAGGGTATAAACAGCTAGCATACAGTCTTATGCACTTCTAAGTACAACACTCTTGGAACTACTGGAAATCATTCATCCATTTCTGAACCCATCTGCTGTGTAGATCAAAACAACCTCCAATATGGGTCCCGATATAGATGGGGATATTTTTCTACAGATCTATAGAAAAATTCCTCCCTCCCTCCAAAAAACAATTTAAAATTTGGGTAAACAAACAGGTCACAACATTTTGAGGGAGGCATGTGGGTCAGGCAATGGGGGAGCCTCAATCAGGTGAGCTAGGCGAGAGAGTGATGCTGCAGCTAGCTGATTGGGAGAGGAGGAATGGGTGCTGTCCCCACTGCTGCATGAGACAGCAAGCAAAGGCCGTCATGCTGCTGATGGGCAGGAGGAGGCGAAGTGCCAGGGAACAGAGATATGAGCCATTGCTCCATGAGCCCAACGTCAGGATACCCCACACAAGTCTCAGAGGTCCCTTGCTTGTTATGTCTAATTCACACCATGGGTGCAGGTGTGGATCCTTAAATCCAGATACTGGAGTCATGTATGAAGGAAGAACATTTTTTCTACAGTCCTGGGAGAATCCCCCATTTTTGCAGATAATTACAGAGAGTTTGAAAAGTGTTTTTTTTAAAGTCCTTCCAAATGAAAAAAAACATTGTACAGACATGTGCATGAGCGAGCTGGAAATTTCTTGTGGGTTTCTGCAGAAGTACTGCCATAAGGGAAGGAACAGGACCCCCTAGCTGCCGCCTTGCCAGCCATCATCTGAGCCAGGTCAGCACTGTGGGAGGGTAGGCAAGAGTGGGGGTGCCTCCCCCTCACACTGCTGCTAGCTGTGAGGTAATCTGGGCATCCAGAGGTGGTGTCACTGCAGGGGGGTGCATTTGATAGCAGGTGGGCAGCCTGGCAAGTGAATGAAGGGAAAGAAAGGATGGGATCCCATCACAAGTCTAACAGGTACCAGCTTGAGAGTCCTCTTTCATTAATCATCTTTACATCCTCTCAGCTGTTGCTTTCCCATTTTCCTCCCTGATCAATTGACTTTTTATAACTGCATGAGATACATACTGTATACCAGCGGTGCCCAACTCTGGCGCCCCAGATGTTCATGGACTACAATTCCCAACAGTCCCTGCCAGCATTGCCAAGCCATGCTGGCAGGGAGTGATGGGAATCATAGTCCATGAACATCTGGGGTATCAGAGTTGGACACCCCTTCTGTATACCCTCCCCTCAGTTCCTCCCCCTATTTCACAAGTCCTTGAAGTTGTGTCTGTATATGGATGTTTTATGAAAGTACTGGAGTTAGAGCAGGATTGCTCAGTGCAAATCTCTGTTTCTGCTGGATGTTCTTTTGCTTTCCTGACTTTTCCTCACAACGGCATTAGTCAATTAGTCTTACAAAGAATGTTCAATTGAACTGGGAAGGGTCTGGGAAATAAAGAATATTTGGTTTAAGGTAGGATACAGATCAGAAAGAGGTCGTCAACCAGTTAAAATCCACATATGGGATGCTGTATGCTTACATTTGTTATCTTGATCTATATTGAGGTTGGTTCAGGAGAACAACAGATGGTTAGTGATATGGCAGGTCTTGTAGATGGAGCATGATTACTAAACCAAAGGTTGTCTGTAGCTTGGAAAGGTGCTTTAACGGAGATATTTGAGATTATACATGAAATAGGAAAACTAATCAATTGTTTTCCCCTTCAAGAAAAACTTCTGTGCTTTCCAAATATTGATCTTTGAGAAATCATCAGCTGCCACAGTACAGAACGTGCACTTAGGCTCAAAGATTCCTTAGATACAAATAGGATATTTTTTGTTGAATATAAGAACAATCTGAATTTTTAAAAAACATTATTCTATAGTCATTTTCTTTCTACAGTATTAACCTACATCCACAGACAATTAGCTTTTGTACATTTATTTTAATTTTGTTTCTTAAATCTGAGACATTTAGCATGTTTCTGCCTGGATATGTAACAATGAGGAGGAATAACATTAAACATTACATGTATTAAATGAGAAGAAGCTGTAATAAGGAAAACAGTTCCCAGAGACAAAAAGAAATGTGGTGCAGTATTAATTTTGCTTATGTACTAAGTTAGGGTGGAATATTGTCACAAGACACTTTAAAAGGCCAGGGTAATTTTATGATTAATTACATTTATAGTTATACACATTAAGATAAGAGTAATTGAATTGCTCAGTGAACATATGGCCGAGGGAAGAATTTTCCCTTGCAGAGACCTTGTGAGGTCAATATCTCTTTTCTGTGCTGGTTTGATTTCCACTGAACGTTTCAGTGAAACAGGCAATTCTTAAAGAATGGCATACGTGAGGATCTGTTTAAACCAGCCACATACAAAAAGGACTTGATCTCATGCTATGGGAAGAAAGGTCTAATGAGAAATTTGTGGGGAACCTGACTTTTATTTACATTTGGGTTGTGAACTGAAAAGGAAAAAAGGGTATGTGGAAAGTTGCCAGAGTAACCAAAAAATGACACACACACACCCAATTTGCCCTGGTTGCCAGAGTTTTTATAAATTCATTCAGCAAAATACCCTTTCTGCTTAGGGTGCATGTTTGAGCTGAATAGCCAGCATGCATTGCGCCAAGACACCAACTTGCTCTTAGGCTATTGAGAAGAGTAGTCAGACCTGAGGTTTCAAAGGATGCTTGTGTGGTTCCCCTGCAGTTCTCATCTCAGAATCTGTTAATGACCAAAGTGGACCACATATGTGACATAAGTGTACAGGCCATGATGTTCCACAGAAGGGCAATAGGGCCTCTCCCAAACAACCATTTGGGTTGGGGAAACGGCATGGGAGAGAAGGATGAAGTTCCACCTTCCCCTGCCATCTTCCCAAGCCACATCAGGCTCAGAGCATTTGGGAACTTTAGTTTCCCAGTGTTACTTGTGGCTAGAAGTCAGGCATCCATGTCCCACATATAATATAGTTTGGCTCTGAGTTGAGAGAAGCTGGATGGATGTGGAAGAACATGGGAATAGACCATCAGCAGCTGTGGGATTTGGACTCACATCTTCTCCTTGGCAAAGTTGTTTCCTGTGACAGACCCCACCCAGGTAATAGATTTGTTACAGATCAGATATTGGCAGCTCTGATTACTATTGGCGCAGTGGACAAGCATGCTGATTTATCATTCCTGCCTTAAGGCCTTCTAAACCTCAGTTTTTCCTCCTGTATGCATGACATATTAGGAGACTGATATATAAACTGATTAATGTGAGCCAGTGGGGCTCAATGGAAAGAGACCAAAATTTAAATCACCAATGAACCACGAACAATGGGTCTTGGAAAGCATAACTCATAACTTTCTAGGAGAAACATTTTGTGCATTGGAAAGGGCTATGAGCCCAGTCTAACACTAGTGGAGGCAGGTGGGTGTAGGATTTCAGCTTGCAGATGTAGGGACTCAGTCAGCAAATAAAAGATCATATCCTGCTTGAAACCCTGGAGAACTGCCGCCCATCAGAATAGACAGTACTGAGCTGTCTGTATTAAGTGCTGTCATGTCGCTTCCAACTCATTGTGAACTTATAAATCAGTGTCCTCCAAAACTTATTGTCAACAGCCTTGATCAGATCTGCAAAAACTGAGGACTTTGGCTTCCTTGATTCAGTCAATCCATCTTACGTTGGATCTTCCTCTTTTCCTGCTGCCTTCAACTTTTCCAACTATTATTGTCCTTTCTGGTGACTCTTATAATATGACCAAGATAACGATAGCCTCAGTTTTAGCATGTAAGGAGAGTTCAGGTTGGATTTGATCTAGAACCCACTGATTTTATTTTTTTGGTGTTCCATGTTATCCATGAAACTCTCATGTTTTTCAATTGACACCCACCTCTCATTCTTTATAACAAAGCAGACTCAAATATGAACTTTTGTGGTACAAGCCTTTGATGAACCTGAGTCAGTGAACAACACACATAGAAATCACTGATTTGAAATTATCTCTAGCTCTCTGCAGAGGACTTTCCCGAACATTGACTGAAATTGAGGGGAAGGAGACCAGGCACAAACATGCTGGCCCTGTCTCTGCACTGTTGGCAGATTATCTGGGTGGTACAAATATTTGGGGAAGGTATCTGGGTATATTCTCTCTCTCCATAATCAGCAGTGCTTGGATAGCGCACATTACTGATTACAGGAAGGTAGTGTATATTATGTGGGAACTCATACTGGCAGTGGTTCTCCAGGGTCACAGGCAGAGGGCTTTCACATTACTACTTCCTATCTAGCTCTGTCAAGGACTGAGCATGGGACCGGCTGCATGCAAAGCAGATGCTCTTCTGCTGAGCCACAGTACCTCAGCTCTTCCACTTTTTCTCCTTGGAGAAATAGCACGTTGACTTTGCAGACAGAAGATCTCTGATGACATGCACTTTTGGATGAATAGGAACAGGCATTCAGTCACCTATTCCATCACACTTCCTCACCCAGTCCTTCTTATTTCGTGGTAGCAGGATACAAAGCTATGCTGGGATGAGAGAATCCATTATGGAGCAGTTTGTCACCTGTATGGCCTCACATGTGTAGCAAGTGAGATAGCTGGTGCGCCTTGATCACTGCCTATGCTCACTGTATACAAACTGGGGTAAATGGATACATCAATGAATCATGAATCTAGGGAAAGTGGAGGCAAGTGAAATATACAGGGGCTGGACCCAGTGAGCCTCTTTGGCATTATCTCAAACAGTTCCTATGCTTACTACCATCTCTGACATTACTTTTGTCCCTGCAGATCCCATGACTTCAGAATGACATTAGTGGTCAAAGGGAACTGCCCTTCTCCCCTTTTCACCAGTATAAAAAAACTGTTTGGCTCCAACCGATAGATTTGGGATTACGGTGTAATGGCCCAAATCTGAAAAAAAAAAAAAGCCAAGGTGCTAAACTATCCAACTTTTTGGATTGCTTTTACTGGGTTTCCGTTCAGCCTCCATGCTAGTCAGTTGGCGATTTAAAATGCGCATACACTTAGAGAAATTGAAGTAGGCAACAGTCATTTCTTGCAACCTCAGCTAATCAGATGAAGCAAGTGCTAATCAAGTGTAGAGCATAATGTTGCACCAGAAATATTCTCATTTTCCTTCATATAAGGTTTTGTAAAAGGTACAAAATAATTTACAGTTTGCTTGGTTTGAGTCAGGGTAATTTTTTTAAATTGTCTAATGAGAACACATTGAGCTAATTTTCATATGCAGATTCAATTAGCATTTAGTTAATTAGCCTTTACAAATGAGGATTAACTTAATTACATAACACTAACCTCTCAATAACTCTAAAGGGTAGGAAGGCTCCTTTTATTAAATTCATAAGGCCTGTATGTGTTTGTTAAAATTTGAAATGGCACACACATAAATTAAGCAATATTACCCACAGAGGACAACTATTAGAGATGATGATCAAAGGAAACAAACTATGTACATGGCTTTTAAAAAAGCTTGGATACATCCTCACACGCACACACAGCTGTCTGCTGGAGTCCAGAGCAATTTTGGCTTTTTGATAGGTTTGCTTAATTAAAGGGATGGAGAGTTCATGTGTAGTAATGTTTATGCACTTATATGTGCAATGTGAACCATCTATATGTCAGTCAACTATATAGATATTATATGTTTACAAGCTAGGACCCATGAGAAGTCTTTTGGGAGGGAGGGAGGGAGGGATGAATGAATAATTGGGAAAGCATATCCCTGATACAAATCTCATCCTTCAGGACACTATGCTATATTTGTGTGTGTATGTTTTGCATACCTGTGGAGTCTCTGGATATACAGAAATCCCTGCCTGTGGTATGGACCCTATTTAAGATAACAAATCCAACCTGAGAAATAAGTGGAGATACTGGGGGTGAAGCTTGAGAAGAGCAGGGTTTGGGGAGGGACTTCAATTGGGGTATTAATGCCTTCGAGTTCATCTTCCAAAGCAGCCATTTTCTGAAGATGGTCTGATCACTTTCACCTGGAGATCAGTTGTAATCCTGGGAAGTCTTCAGCTACCACCTGGAGGCTGGCAACTCTAGCCCTGTTTCACTGCCTGTGGTAATGTCACATGCTGCGTGATATGCCAGTGTATGGGTGCCTCCTATTTCATTGAGCCATGATTTTTGGCACTGGAAGGAAGAAGTTGGAGACCTGTGAGGAACTGGTGTAAGGGCAGCAACGAGCAGAGGCGTTCCTCCCATAGGGCAAAGTGGGCAGTTGCCCTGGGCACAGCCCTGTGGGGGGCGCAAAAACTGCAGGTTTGGGATTTTTTGTATTTTCAGTGTTTTTCCATTTTTGGCCTACAGAGGGTGCAGTTTTTAGGCTAGCACCACCAAAATTTCAGGGATGTTTCAGGAGACTCTCCTGATGCTATCACCAAGGTTTGGTGAGGTTTGGTTCTGGGAATCCAAAGTTATGGGCTCCCAAAGGGGGTGCCCCATCCCCCATTGTTTCCAATGGGAGCTAATAGGAGATGAGGCTACACCTTTGAGGGTGGATAACTTTGGACCCCCTGAACCAAACTTCACCAAACCTGGGAGCCATCATCAGGAGAATCTTTTACTGATACCACCCAGGTTTTATGAAGTTTGGTCCAGGGGGTCCAAAGCTATGGACTCCCAAAGAGGGTGCCGCATCATCCATTGTTTCCAATGGGAACTAACAGAAGATGGGGGCTACACCTTTGAGGGTCCATAACTTTGGACCCCCTGAACCAAACTTCACCAAACCTGGGTGGTATCATCAGGAGAGTCTCCTAAATATACCCTGAAAGTTTGGTGCTGCTAGCTTAACAATTGCACCCCTGACAGCAGGCACCTCCCAAATTTCCCAAGATGTTCCTTTTAAACCCCCCCGCCTTTGACATGGATTTAAAGAGAAAATCTGAGGTCCCCAGTTTAAACATTGAAAGTGATGCTGTTTCAGGGTGGGGGAGAATCAACCCCAAAATAGCATCACTTTCAATGTTGTTTAAACTGGGAACCCCAGATTCTCCCTTTAAGGTGGATTTAAGAGGAGAATCTGGGCTCCCTAGTTTTAACACCATTGAAAATGATGCTGTTTGGGGGTGGATTCCAGCATCACTTGTTTAAACTAGGGAGCCCAGATTCTCCTTTGAAACATTGAAACTGATGCTGTTTCCTCCAATTGGGGGGACTGGATACAACACCATAAAATGTTTTCATAGCAGTAATAAAACATTTTGAAAGCATTTTGAAAATGTTTTCAAAAAATATTTCTGCTGTATGGCATGGCTTATTGCTATGTTCAGATTTGTGAGTTGGGGCATGTTCTATAATGTGATGGTGACTTTGAAACAACTTGGTGTAAAAAATCATTGCTTGGTCACAGTGGGGGAGGGTGGCTGCCCTGGGGGGGGTGCGCCCTGGGTGGCGCCAAACTCCAGTTTGCCTGGATACACCACTGGGCGTAGCTACAAGGGGGTGTGTGCGTTGCATTGGGCACGCGCCTGAGGGGGGCATCAAACTCAGGTTTTGCCCAGGGCTCCAATTTGCCTAGTTACGCCACTGGCAACGAGGAACTCTCTCCCTCCCCCCTCCCCTTCATTGTTTTGCAACTGTTCTCAACATTCTGTGCTTTGAAGCATATTCAGTCCTAACTGGCTGGGGGCAGAGCAGGGGAGAGGGTTTCTTTTGGCATATCTGGGGAACCTCCTGAGTATGTAAAAACATCTGCTTCTTTGGGGATAGCCTGCTTTTGCTACTTTCATTATCATAATGGGAGCAGGTGCTTTACGATTAGGAGCAATTATACCAATTATGCCAGTATTTCTATCTGCTTCTAGGCATTGCTTGGTAACCACGCCCTGACAGCAGATGTAGACTTCAAAACTTGCATTGGGAGGTATCTTTGGTGACATCTGCACTGACATCGGACTAGATTTCACCTTGGTGAAAAAATGTTTTACTTTCTGCTGAGAAGATTTCTTCCTTTTTAACCGGGTGGGGGGGAGGGGACAGGGGAGGGAGCATTCAGAAATGCAGAATACGTTTCGGTTACAGTTCTGTTGAAAACTGAAGACTTTGGAGACTGGTCAAGGAAAGCATGGAGGCAAGTCCTTGGATGTGAACATAGTGTTGGGGACCCCAGCTGCCTATTAAAGGTTAATAGTACTGCCTATTAAAGGTTAATAAAGATAAAGAAAGTACTTGGAGATTTGGGGGTGGAGCCTGGTGAGAGTGGAGTTTGGGGTCAGTCCACTGGCATTCCCATTTGCTCCAGGGGAGCTGATCTTGGTCATCTGGAGATCAGTTCTAATTCTGGGAGATATCCAGGGCCCACCTGGAAACAGGCAACTCCCAGTGCAGATAAAGCAGGGGAATGCTGGGGCTCATTTATCAGATGGTGATCAAAGAGTTGTGTACCACCAGCACAAGGAATCCTAGAGCACTCCTCTCAAATCATATACTGGGTGCCAAGATGTCTTGTGAAGACCATGCCTGATTTGGTCGTACAACATTTGGCCAAATTGGGAATTTGTTTATTTGTTTATTTAATTTATTTCTTTATTTCACTCCTGCCACCCAAGGTCCCTGGGTGGGGTAAAGTTGTAAAAACATCATTAAAATACAGTCATAAAAACCATCCTAATGGCTCCCTAAAAACCATCCCCACCCTCTACCCTAACCCACCTTCCTAGAAATACATAATCACCCAACCTGCATAGACCCCACCCCAATAAATTTCAGAGTTTGGGCCGGGGTTGTAACCAGGGGAGTCAATACAGGAAACAGCAAGAATCAAAAATAAAAGGGGATATAAGCAGTGGTGGGATTCAAATAATTTAACAACCGGTTCCGGTGGTGGGATTCAAATAATTTAACAACTGGTTGTTTACAAGCACCATTTTAACAACCGGTTCTGCCAAAGTGGTGCGAACCTGCTGAATCCCACTACTGGATATAAGGGAATATAAGGCACCTCCCAGCACGTTTGGGAACACAGGACCATCAGGCTGTTTTGAATGGCACTCCCAGGGCTCAAGCATCCAGGGAACCAGGCCACACTGCAGGAGAAGGCAGCAGACATGGCTGATGCCCATCATTGCCTCCCAGATGTGCACAGCCACCAGCAGTCCAAAGCAAATCCCTGAGATACTGGCGGTGCTGCTGAGATTGGCTTACTCCAAGGTTATCTGACCAAGCATGACCCTCTTGTCATATTATTTGCCACTGCCAGCACACCAACATCTTCACAGGTAGGTATTGCTTTTTTTTTCAGCGGTTGAGCCTGCCTCTAGGCTACAGGAACATTGTCATACTCTGATTGCCTGCAGAAAGCAAGGTTGGTTTCTGAATGACGGTGAGACGAACAAGAGCTACACTGGTATAAAGAATTGACTGTAATACTGTGCTGTCTCTTTGTGTTCATACAGGGCTATTGGGAAAACCACAACAAATTGATAAATGACTATGGACCTGCCTGTGGGTAAGATATATTTGTTTCATTATTTCTTATTTTGTTACCGCTTCAGGATTGTTAAGCAATATAGGAATTCAGACATTATTTGAGCAGATGGAAACTCTGGCCACAGCAGTGCAAATTCAGCTCTGGGCTTTACAGTGTCACTCATTTACTCATGGTTAGTTAGCTACCCTTCTGGTAGAATTGTGCAAGTAAAAGGCCTGTGAAATGTTGAAGGAAGGAGGGAGGGAGAATCACTGAACTTGTGACTATCTATTGAACTCTGATCTAAACTAATTTAGAACTGGAGTCTTGCAAAGCTTCTCTGCCTGAACTGAACGTAGAACTGAACTCTTGCAAGCAACTGAGAGTGAAGATAGTCCTACTATCAGAGGAGAGGGTAGAGTCTGGCCCTCAGCCATGGGATGAGCCTGACTTCCGTCTGGATTCACAACTGAAATCAAATGTACATACTGACAAGTCAGATGCTGGCTCTTGCCCCTCCCTATCAGAAACTAACTAGAGCAAAAGCAAACGCCCGGATGGTAAGTAGTAATCAAAAAGCAGGAGAAGCAAGGAGAGGATAATGTTGGCAATTATCTTGTTCCTATTGGCTGAGGAACAAGAATGAGAATTTTGGATACAAAATTGAATTATGGGACAGAAAATGGTTGAAGTTTGAACTTTACCTGAGAAACCTTTTGCTCATGGTGGTTTGAATTTGCACACGGATGCCTTATCAACCTAAACTGTAAAATTTAAATTTAGCATTTCTGTTCGAAGTGTGTTTTCCATTGTAAGGATCGATTTCAGAATTTGAGAAACCTGTGTCAATGTCAGATGGTAGAGATGAGTTTCAGCAAGAGTTTTTTTTTTAAAAAAAACCCTCTTAAATGTCATATTTCTGTGAAATACCAAATATTCCCAAGAGGTGCATGTGCAATCATTGTAAGCCCTTATTTCCGATGAGGAAGAGAGACATGCTAATTATTTTAAGTGCAATTTTCCAGGTACTGCAATATTTTAATTAGTGCTGAAATGTTGGAAAGGAAATTCTCACTCCATTTATTGAGCTATTTTCCTGTTATTTCAGTGTATTACTATGTTGTTTTCAGGGGTGAAAGTAATATCTGTTTTCTACTGATATTATCTTCCTAATGGAGACTAAAAGCAAAAAAGGGGCGATATCTTTTTGTCCACTCTCCTACTGGTTCTTCATACCTGCTTCATTTTTTACCTCTGGTTATGTTATGAAGGGTTTTATGTAAATATCATCCTCCAATTTTTCATTTGTTCAAAATCTTAGGTACCTACCACTTGCCACTCACTAGCTGATTATCCACTGCCAGGTGTTCCCAGTCCTCACCCTGCTTTGGCATGAAAAGTCATACCAGAAGTGCTCTCGCTTTTTCTGCAGAAAGCACGAAGCACACTTGGGGCAAGAAGAAGTGTGTTGAGATAAGAAATCTTGCCCTGATGTTCCTCCTCTCTCAGCATGCCACAGCAAGGAAGCCCGTTGGGACAAAATGTCTTGCCCTGACGCAGTTCTGGTCCCATGATGACTTGAGTTTGAGTTAGCTCCATTCCTGATTCATAAAAGTGACACTTCTTCTCTGTTCTTCATTCTCCACTTTTTAAAGAAGGATAAATAACTTTCTTTCTTTCTTTCTTTCTTTCTTTCTTTCTTTCTTTCTTTCTTTCTTTCTTTCTTTCTTTCTTTCTTTCTTTCTTTCATAAGCATGGGGCAGAGGTTGTTTAATTCTTTTCCTTTATGCCTTTCTCTTGCTCAAAACCATCACCCCTGTCTTAAACACCCTCAACTTGCACATTTCCCCAACAGAGGGAAAAGAACCTAAGGTTGGTGATTTTTAAGAGGAAAAGAGGGCTTAAGTGGAAAGAGTTATAATTGTACTCCCCTCCCCTGATTACTTTCCCCTTTTAATTATATGCCATCACTGTGCATTCCTTGAACTTGTCTCTCCAAGATCAGGGAAGCCCCTTCATTAGACTGAAGACCAAACTACATGTTACATCTACCACATGATCATCACAAGGACTTGCAGCAGGATACCAGCTCCATGTGGGAATGCAAGTCAGAAACACTACAGGGACTTGTTTCAACTTGGGAACACAATGCAGGGGAAGAAGGGCTTCTGCCTCTCCTCCATGGTGCCATTTTCCCAACTTGAAACCATATAATTTGCCCCATCAGGAAAAGGGGTTACATGTTCAGACATTCCTGTGTTCCCTCTCCAGTTATTTGTCAGTCCCCTTCCATTGCTGCACTTGGCCAATGTGTGAAGACTTTCTTTGTTTTGTCTTATGTTTCTCATGCCTTATGTTTTAATTGAGGTTTCTGGGTTTTTATATAAATGTTGTATATCTGAATGTTCTTTGGCTCCCAAGGCTCAGGAATTTCCTTGAGCTGGCCCTGTGGGCTAATTCAGGGACAAAACAGATCTGTGGAAATTTAATGGCCAGACTTTGGGGGCTGTGTTTTCTGAGCTGTGCTTAGAATCTAGGAGTTGGATGAAAAGCAAACACTTAAGATTTTTCTGTGATTGACTTAGCTGTTCAACAAAAGGTTCTCCCTCATTGAACATGCAAATGTCGACAGAGAAATTGAAGCTCATGACATTTTAGCTCAGCTCCATGTCCTGCTGAGCCATTGGGATGAACTGTGCACAGATATTTTTCTTTACATCTGTGTGAGTAAAAGGGCCAGATCCTTAATAAAAATGCATCCTTGGGGAATGGAATGGATCATCCTCGGGCCATATGATTATAGGATTTTTGTTCATTGAAAATTAACTTTTTTTTTTAAAAAAAGAAATGGATTAAAGTTGACACTTTAATCACTGTAGTATCTTTCCATATGTTCTTTAAAAATAACTCGCTTGAGGATAAATGGTTTCTTTCAGCAAATAAACTAAGCTTTTAGACCAGTGGTGGCGAACCTATGGCACGAATGCCAGAGCCCTCTCTGTGGGCATGCGCGCACAGAGTTTGTCGTGTGTGGGGGGTAAATTGCCCCCCCATCTAGACTGGCCTGGGCCGCTGGACTTAATGTGCGTGCACCTCAGTGAGCAGGGAGGCTGGCAGGCCTGGTGCCTGTGGTCCAGGTGGCTGCTGCCCAGGAGTGGGGGGGGGGGGGAGAGGCAGCAGAGATGCTAGAGAGGCACAGAGCGGCGCATGTGGGACTTGCTGGAGGCTACAGCAGGCTGGCCCCTGCTTGAGGGGGCTTTTAGGTTAAATTGCCGGGTAGGCACTTTGCAATAAATAAGTGGGTTTTGGGTGGCAATTTGGGCACTCGGTCTCAAAAAGATTCGCCATCACTGTTTTAGACTATGAATAAATAATCCTGTTTGTAATTGATAATGATGATTGGGCATCCAGCAGATTTTTAGCAAGGAATTTGGTATCACTTTGATTTGGGTTTACTGACTTAGATGGCCCATTTCTTACAGGCCAATAAATGTGGGGTACATGAGCCCAATGCAGTCCCAGGCCCTTCGCACAACTCTGGGTGGGCAGCCTCGAAGCCAACGTGGCTGGCCAATGTGCTTCTGCATGGAGGCTCGTCTGTTGTTAGTGGATGAAATGCAGCCAGCCTTGGATGACCCCCGCAGCCATGCTGACATCTCTGGACGTCTGTGCTGTCCTGCATGGCTACGCAGGAGAGAGGCGGGGAGGGGGAAAAAAGGTGCAGCCACATAATGCACCTAGTAGCCGCAGCTGCTTGCTAGACCGCAAATGTGAGGTGCGTCAAAACAAAAGAATTGCAGAAATAGCTATTCTCATAAAACCTGGGTTGGGGAGCGGGAACCCTGAGTGGACTCACTTCAGGAGTGCGATTCATATGAAGTTCCCCCCAACCCGGGTTTTATCCCATTCTTATCCGTGTTTATTGGCACGTGTTGAAGGGGCCTCAGGGCACTTTCACACATGCAGAATAATCCCACAATTGTTTGCAAGTGGATTTTGCTATTTTGCACAGTAAAATCCAGCTGCAAAGTGAATTGAAAGTGGATTGAACGTGCATTATTCTGCATGTGCGAAAGTGCCTTTACAATGCCACCGTAAGCAGATTTATAGCCTTCTAAATCCATTAATTTCAGTTGACTTAAAAGGAAGTAATTCTTTTAGGACTGTACTGATAATCATGCACGTTGAGTTTCTCCATCCCAGATTGACATCATTGGCCAGTATGGGAGGAGAAGTATAGTATGTTATGGGCAAGATTCATTTATTAAGTTCTATTAAAATCTGAAGGTAGGATACTCACTAAATGATGTGGTGATTACTGTGCCCAGTTTTATTATGAATACAAGGAATCTGGATTCCTTCCTCCCATGGGAAACTAAACCACCCTCCAAAATGCTGTTTTTAGGGAATTGGGCTTAAAAGGGAGAATCAGATGATCTCTCTCTCTCTCTGTCTCTCTCTCTCTCTCACTCACTCACTCACTCACTCACTCACTCACTCACTCACACCCCACCCACCCATGCATGGAAATTCTAGGCAGAGTCCAAGCGCAGGTCAATACCCAAATTATTTGAAAGCATAAATCCTGGGCTGTAGAGTAAATTTATTTATTTGTTTGCATTTCATTTGTTTGTATGTAAGTGCCATATTTTATTCTTGCCACACGGTTTGAACTGTTGAGCTTTTCAGAATTTGTACAGCCTGAAATGGCATGAGTATCATCGCTCAGATGCTCCCTGCTCTTCTGTGATGATCTCAGTCCTTATGAATGCTGGTAATGAATGCTGTGTAGGACCAGCTTCAAGGAGTTTGACCTCACGGTCTTGGAGCCAATGTAGCATTTTACTCATTTCAGATTGAAAAACAGCTTTCAAATAAATATGAAAAGGAAAGCTCTTTATCCCCCCCCCCCTTTCTTATCATGAAGCACATTGAATATAGATCTTTGAAACTGGAGACTTTATATAATTTTTTCCTAAGGTCACTTGAATCATTTGCCTGATACGATCACAATTGTTTTCTTTTTGTGTGAACTGGTTTCCTTGACAACAGGATGTCAAATCAACTTTTCAGCTTTAATCAAGTCAAAACAATATATTCCATCTATTCTGAAAGCCCTCAAGTCTCTGAGAATTATTTCAACAAGGTTTTATAGGTCACAATAGTAGCAGGTTCTTCCTTCGCCTCTCAACCTTCAGTTATCAGTATGGGTTTAGAAATCATGTCTGCATTCATATATAGAGGGTTCACGTGGGAAGGGGGTGGGGGTGTGAAATAGACTGTTCAGCACTAAAAAGGAAAAAAGGGATGAATTATTATAACTATATATTCAAACATAGTATACCATTCTTCTCATTTTTGTGTTTCAGAGCTCAAACAATCAGATGAATAAATATAAGAATTGCTTTGCAAATAGACCCCGGTTCATCTAATTATGCACTCTACTCAATATCCAGGAGGAAATCCAGATTTTGGCAAAACAGTGATAGCTATCCTATGGTTTGTCTCTAATATTTGGAATAATGTCCCGGAATATGAAGATTCTCATTTGGACTGACACTTTTTATTTTTATTTTATTATATCTATACCCGGCTCTTTCCTGACCAAAGCCAGGCTCAGGACTAGCAACCACTTATTTTAAATAAAAAAGATCTTGACTGTTCTTTGGGCTTTTATTCACTTCAGCATATGATCCCATGTTTTTATATTTTGCAGATTGTAAATTCTTTTTTTTAAACTATTTTTTAATAAATCAGACATGAGTTTATTAAACATATCGCATGCTCCATACCCCGTTTCAACCAAACCTTTCTTCTCAGATGAAGGATTGCATCCTCTTGAGAATTAATTTTTCTTTTTCTGTTTGTTTTCCCCTGAATTGTTTTTGGGGGAGAGATACCAGAGCTGTGCACAGTATTTTAAATGGAGACTTATATAATGTCTAGAAGGACTGGGCAGCAATTCAGAACCACTCTACTTGAAAACATTTGACTGAAATGAAATATTATTTTAACCGTGAAAGCAGATGACCACTTACAATGTAGCTGCCTCATTCAGATGTCTCATTTGAAAAAGTCAGTTGTTGGTATACTCTGGCTGAATGCCCTGATTCTGAGTATTAGTAAAAAAAAAGAAGTAGTAGTAATTCTGGGTTGGCCAATTCTTCAGACAGACAGGCTGCATAGAGCAGCTTGTGGACACAAAAGAGTGTGGGGTGGAAGCTAAACAGCTTACATCATTCTCCTCTCTTCCATTTTATCATCACCCTTGGAGCTGTGGATGGGACTGCCCATCTCACAAAAAGATGATAGTATATCATCTCACAAAAAGATGATAGTATATCATCATGATTGTATATTCCTCCACCACAGAACTCAACTTGCTAGGCCTTCTTTGTTGTAGAATGCTCTGCCTGGGTACTAGAGGCCACTATCCCTGTTGTCCCCGCACCCACATCTGTTTGAAAGTTTGATGATAGTCGTTTAATGAACTATAAATGCTTTTGTATCAAAGTACCATGTTCAGTGATGTACAAAATAATGGTTTTGACAAAGGCAGCGTGTAAAAATGAATGATAATTCTCATATTTGTTTGGGATTATATTCTAATGTGGAAGCATACAATTTTCTTAACCACTGCAAACTGAACGTACTAATATCTCTATCTGTAACAGAGTGCAGTATTCAGAAGTTTGCTCTATGGAGGTTTGGGCACCATAGCTAATAGTCACTGATGGACCTATCTTACATGAATTTTTTAAATCCTTTTAAAGCCATCTGTGCTTGTGGTCATCACTATTGTAGTAAATTCTATGATTGTTGTAAATTCTATAATTATTCACTTGAATAAAGTATTTCCTCTTATCTGACCAGAACCTATTGCCCATCAATTTTACTGGGTAATCCTAAATTCTAGTTTCATGAGAGAGGGAGTGGAAAAAAAACTTTATCCATTTTCTGTGACTTGTGGATTATTTTTTTATTACAGAAATCCCTAATGTGACAACCAGGTGGGCACATGCGAAGATGCTTGAGTTTCTGGTGCTTATGATATAATGCTGGCAATGGCTTCGTACTTTACCTATGCAAAGAGCTGAGAGATATGCTTAAAAACAGTGGGACTTGATTTTGACTAAACATGATTGGAGTGCATAGCTAAAATGCTTAATGCACCTAAATGGAACTTCTGTTAAACTCATCAGAGCTTTCCAGTTTTAATGCATTTGTATAATCAGGTGGAAGTTGATAATAGCATCAACTGCTCAAGTTTTGATCACTTTTCAAAAATAATTTGTGTTACTGTCAAAATCTGGCCAGGATCTCTCTCTACAAGCCAGTGTGCTATAGTGGTTAAGAGCAGGTGCACTCTAATCTGGAGAACCGAGTTTGATTTCCCACTCTGCCACTTGAGCTGTGGAGGCTCATCTGGTGAACCAGATTAGCTTGTGCACACCCAAATATGCCTGCTGGATGACCTTGGGCTAGTCACAGCTCTCTCAGCCCCACCAACCTCACAGGGTTTTGTTGTGTGTCTGTGTGTGTGTGTGTGTGGGGGGGAGGAATGGGAAAAGAGATTATAAGCCTCTCTTTGCAGGAGGAAAAGGGGGGGGATATACATCCAAACTCCTCCTCCTCCTCCTTCTTCAAAAAGCCTCCATTAGCTCTTTAGAACGAGATGCCATTGTTACAAGTAATAATAGTACCGGTAATTGTTATTGTTTGTCTTAATGTTTTACATACATACATTAGCCTTTATTGGCATAATAAGGAAGCAAAATACATACATTGGTAATAAAAGCAAAAAAAACCCCAAAAGGACCATAATAGATACATACTATTAGATATTTTCAGCTATCTCCATAATGTTTTTAGTAATCCATTCCCTCACATTCTCTTTTTGCTCACCTTATTGTCAAAGTGTATTCATTTTGCTAGGACCTATGTTTTTTTCCAACTCATTAAAGAAAACCCTCCACATTTTTTTAAAAAGACTTTTTGCCTTTCATAGGTTCCTTGACTTGGGTTGTTAACCATGCAGGCATTGCTTTAGACTTGGTGGTACTCTTTTTGACTTGAGATATGCATTTTATCTGGGCCTCAGTTAGTGTAGTTTTAAATAGTAACTGATTGATTTTCCCTTTTCCGCCAGTTTTCTGAAATGTCCGCTATATTTAAATTGCCACTTAGCATCAGACATCAGTTCACCTAGCTTGGTTTGGTGACTTCCAGTATTATCATATAGGCACCTGTAACTTATTTCCTTCTCTAAGGCCCTTTCCGCACGGGCCATTAACAATGCCTTCTCTAAGGCCCTTTCCGCACGGGCCATTAACAACGCCCTGGGGATGGCAAAAACGCCGTCCCCAGGGAGCCGTTCGCACAGGCGGCGCTACAAAACGCAGCAGCGCCGACCTGGCTCCCTTCCCCCTCCCCCAGGGCGGCCTCAGGCCGCCTCCAAAAACCTCCCTCCTGGAGGGAGGTTTTTGGCACACCAGCGCATTCCCGGTGGCGTGGTGCGAATGGCACCGCCGGGAATGCGCTGTTGTCCCCGTCCCTCTCCCTCTCCCGCTCACCTCATCGCCTCCGTCACCCTGCTGGTCTCCGAAGGCCCTCCCTCGCTGTCCTCCGACCCCTGGAGGTCGGAGGGCAGCGTGGGCGGGTCTATGGAGGCCAGCAGGGTGATGGAGGCGACGGGAGAGGGACGGGGAATAGGCGGGTCGGCTGGGCGACGGCGCTCCGCAGCGCCGTCGTCCCAGCTGGTTCTGGGACCGTCCATGTGGACTGTCTCAGCGTCGTCGGGTCGGCGTACATTACGCCGACCCAACCTCTTCCACCTCCGTGCGGAAGGGGCCAAAGGATCTCCACCTCTCTTGATCCTTATGTTTCCTCACATGTTACTCTTGCTCTCATTCTCAAGCTTTAGCTGATTCTCACCAATATTTCCCCATTACATCACACCCAACCTGGGGACCCTTGCCCAATTTCTCCCAGGAAATAGTTTAAAAAGTTTGCTATCTTTTTGATATCATAATCCAGAAATGTGCATTTGGATATTCCTTAGCTGAAAATATATCTGATGAATGTGTTAGCAGTATTTTCCAGATATAGTTGCGTCTCCTGACTATTTTGGAGATTTTTGTAATATTGAAAAATGGGCTCTTAAAACCCCCAGAAATATTTGGGATTAATTGGGAATATCAGGAGCCAGTGTTCGCAAGTTCCCAGAGCTGTCTCCCCCTCCCCCCCAAAAAAATTCTGTTTCTCTTGGGGCTTTGGCTTGCCAGGCTGCTTCAGGTAAGATTAGTTGAATTTCAAGTGAGTTTGTTGTTGTTTTTAACAAAAATATTATTTGACAGATTTTATTTGTGCTGGGTTTGTGAGGTTTTTCTGGATTCTTGTGTTTTATGTGGGATGAGATTCTTGCATTTTACATAGGGTGAGGTTTTGCATTTTACTGAGGTTGACATTTTCGCATTCTACATTTGTTAGGCTTAGCAATAGCTTGCAATAGTATTCCTATGGGGGAGATTCTTGGATTTTACATTTTTCACCGTTTCCTCCCTCCTTCACAGCATAGGAAAAATGGATGGCTGGGAGCACCTCATTCAGGGAGCCATAGAACTAGATTCCTTGGTCCAACTGATTTAAAATATGAGAGTTATTTAAAAGGACAGGCACACCAGATCCCCTGAAATTATGGTGTCAGTGCCTTTTAAAAAACCCTCCAGAAAGATTCTCCATAGGAAATAATGGAGCTGAAATCCCCAAACAGCCTGGATCTGACTATATAATAACACTAGTATTTGGAACCCAGGAAACTGGGAATACTGATATTTTCTGCTCCAATATATCTGGATCCAAAAAATTCAGGGGGTTTTTTGGGGAGAGGGGTTGGGAGGGGGAAGTTGTCTAGTTCCTTTTTCTGTTTGGGTGAAGCCCTTTTCTCTTGTATGATTTTTGGTTGTCCCAGAAAGTTCCCCAGTGCTTAACACATCTCAATTTTGCCTCCCAGCAGCACTTTCTCCACCACACATTGTGATCCCTGATTCTTGCCTGTCTAGCTGTCTCTGTACATGGACTAGGTAGCAGTTCTGAGATGGCTAGCATGAGGTCCTGGTCTTTAACTTAGTAGCTTACATTTTTCCCTCAGGAGCATAGAACTATATTTCCCAATGCTACTGGTGGCAACATGTACCATGACTGACTCCTCCTCCACTCTAGCAATCAGACTATCTAGACCAGGGGTAGGGAACCTTTAACACTCAAAGAGCCATTTGGACCCGTTTTCCACGAAAAAAGAAAACACTTGGAGCCGCAAATAATTTTTGACATTTAAAATAAAGATAACACTGTATATATTGGGTTTTTTACCTTTTACTCCGCTCATTCTGAGAAGCACATGGATGCATCCGCACTGCTGCTTGCAGGGTGGGCAAGGATGGGGCCAGCAGCTCGGCCTCGCCGCTCCAATGGGGCGGGCGAGAGGGGAAGCTGGGCAATTGGTGCGCCCACCCTGCTGCCTGCAGGGCAGGCAAGGATGAAGCTGGCGGCTTGGCCTTGCCGGCTGCCGGGAAAGCGCCCGCCCCGCTCCAACGGGGTGGGTGAGAGGGGAAGCCAGGCAATTGGTGCACCCGCCCTGCTGCCTGCAGGGCGGGCAAGGATGAAGCCAGCGGCTCAGCCTTGCCGGCCGCCGGGAAAGCACCCGCCTTACTCGAACGGGGCGGGTGAGAGGGGAAGCCCGCGGCACGGCCCAGCCGGCTGTTGTCAATTGGTGCGCTTGCCCTGCTGCCTGCAGAGCGGGCAAGGATGGAGCCGGTGGCTCGGCCTCACTGGCCACTGAGAAAGCACCCACTCTGCTCGAACAGGGCGGCCGAGAGGGGAAGCCCGCAGCGTGGCCCAGCCGACCGCGGGGCAATTGGTGCGCTTGCCCTGCTGCCTGCAGGGCGGGTAAGGATGGGGCTGGCGGCTCGGCTCGTGGAGCCACAATGCAAGGGCAGAAGAGCTGCAGGTTCCCTACCCCTGATCTAGACAGCAGCCTACCAGGCAGGCAAGTCACCAGGCAGCTCATATATCCATCACAGACCCCACTCTCTATATTCCTAATGAAAAAACCCGTCCATTACCAAAAGACAACCTCCATCCAACCCCAGAGGATATCCTCAATATAGCAGGATATCAGTTGGTTGTGCAGGAAAGGGGAGATTTTAAAGTTTGCTAACAGGAAGGGAATTTCAAAATAAGTTTTTTTCCTTTTGCAAATTGCAGCTGCAAGTTCCATGGGCAAATGATGGGGAGGGGTGTTAACAATTATATATCAGCAGTTAACTATCTCCCCCTGGAATTCACAACCCTAGTCCCTGCCATCTGTAAAAAAATAAAAGTGGGGGGAGTCTTTGAAGTAGTCATAGACCTACATATAACATGTAATCCCACCTTAACTAATTGGCTCCTCGACCTTTGGGAAAGTGATGAGCTCTGTTTTGAAGTGGAAAAGAGCAGAAGTACCTAGAATCCCCCAAAGGAGCCACCTTTTTAAAGGTATCTTTTCCCCTTTTAATGCCTAATTACTTCTCAAAGGCGATGCAGGTGTTCGTCATGTTAATAGTTTTTGCTATGGAAAAAAATGGTTCTTTTAGCATCTGTTGCAAATTAAGGTTTTAAAAATCCATCTCTTCATTGTAATAACCAGATTGAGCTGAATACAGTAATTTCATCTGACTTTTAAAAATAGCATTTTTTATGTATGCCAATACATGTTGTCATTTATTTCTTTATGTGGATATTTTCATGTGAATATATGGAATTGAGATTTCTACTTTCTTCAAAAACCACTGGAACTCATATCAATTTTATACTTTGTGCATCCAAGATCCATGTGGAGTTCAGAGGCAGCTGCAATTTTTTAGGGGTTCAGATTAATAGACCTGAAACATTTCAAATTCCCTCCAAAAGCTAGGGATTCAGCTCTTGTTAGGTTTTTCAAAAAAAGTTGGGACTGTTAAACCTGCACACCCCTAATGCTGGATTGGGTGGATGTTAGTCTAATCCAGGAAGAAAATAGTTGTTAGTAGTTGTGTTGGTCCCAATCCAGATAATCTTTCATAGAATCATAGAATAAAATCATAGAGTTGGAAGGGCCATACAGGCCGTCTTGTCCAACTGCCCACTCAATACAAGATCAGCATTACTGACAAGTGTTCGTCCAGCTGCTACTTGAAGACGTTCATTAGAATCTGCCAAATGATAAATAAAAGTGTACAAGCTTTCAAGTCCCAAGAAAGCCATTCTTACCCCTTCTCTTCTTCTGAATGTTTATAGTCCTTTGTTTTTCTCACTTACTCTTTGTATATCAGTGCAGTAAACATCAGGTGATTTTTTTTTCCATCCTCCAACTTTTTTAAAAAGTAGAGGGCACAGACTTCCAACACAAAAAAGCCACATAATGACATTTAGCTCAGCTAATTGGGATGTGCTTTCTGAATTTTTGTAAAAGAAATCTTAACTACTGCCCACAACTACTGAACTCTGGTTTGTTTTATTTTGGAGTTCCTAACGTTTAATCAGTAGATTAGGCAATAAAAACAGTCTTGTCTTTCTCCCGGAGCCACTGGAATATGCTAGTTTATTTTACTTGTTCATAACTTCTAGATTTTTAACACTTTTACAGGAGTTTGTCTGACCAGTGTAACCTAGGGTTGCCAATTTCCAGGCAGGGCTTGGAGATCTCCCAGAATTGCAGCTGATCCCCAGACTGCAGAAATCAGTTCCCCAGTTGGAATCTAGATATCTTCAGGCACTACAGCTGATCTCCAGACTACAGAGATTTCCTGGAGAAAAATGGCTACTTTGGAGGGTGAACTCTATGGCATCACACTCCAAAGAGGTCCCTATCCTCCCCAGACTTCTCACACAGATCTCCAGGAGATTGCCAACCTGGAGTTGACAACCCTAGTGTAACCATGGAAAAGGTGTGGATAGTTGAATAAATGGGAGTGCCATGTAGACAGGGTTACATTCCCCTGTGTCTCCATAAGGGATATGGGCAGGCCTATTTATTTGAGTTCTGCTTATCATTTAACATTTCATATCCTCTACTGCCTGCAAGAAAGAAGGCGATAGTGTGAAGTCACTTCTGGTGAAAACTTGGAAGTGACATCTGTCCTCTTTAGGAATAGCTAGAAATTCTGTTGTTTTATTAGGCCAGATTTGGCAACGGTATGGGTAAGGCCAAAGGTAAAGTCAGGTGGGTTATGAGTAGAGTCAAGGTGGAATCTGAGGGGTCAGAGAGAAAGATGAGGAACCTAGCAGATACTGATGTTTGTGGGTTTGTTTGTTTTTTCACTGTTTGATGCTCACCTGATATAATACAATTTTAACCACTGGATTAGTAAAATTTCAGCTGGTGGCCATCTGATTCCAAGTGATGACAATGTTTAAGACAGAAGACATGTTCAGTGCTGTAGGAACAAATAACAACTTTATGAGAGAAAGTGAAAGGAATTGAAAATTCAGAGAACAGTGGCCTGTTTATTCATCCCAGCTGTGGCCCTTTTTCAGTTTGTCTTGGGACTAGTTGAATAATAGTGTTTTATTCCAGAAAACAGAAAGAGAGTTTGTATGGTCTAAAGTTCAATGTAAACAGTATGAGAATGAGATAGTCCTCTGTGTCACCAATTCTCAAATGTGTGTGTATAAGGATGGGGTGGGGGGGTGGGGGTGGGATTTTGTTGGTGAATGCCTACCTTAGGTTAATGGAAGATTCCACCAAGAATGCTACAACAATTCTTTATTTTCATTTAGCAACAGAAATTTTAAAGATAACAGTAGCAGGTATGGCGCAGGATATCTCCAAAAAGTTGTTTCAGGAAAGGGAGGGATGGAATTGTGACTGCTTAGTTTGCCAGTTTTTCATTTCAAAAATTCTGGCTCCCAAGCTGCCTGAAATGGTGACCACACAGGCAGGTTTAGCAAGCATTGATATTTATGCAAACAGGGGATTATCTTCTGATTAATGGTGGGTGAATGGTCCCAAGACTACTTGCAAGGGCTTGACCTCAAACTACCTGTACTTAAATTCATCTTCGAAGGTTTGGGCTTTTTGAGTGGTTAGGATGTTAGTAAAATGTGCATGCACAGACAACTCCCCTTTTCTTGAACAGTTTCTTTCTGTGGAAAAGAGGGATGGGACAGTTGAGAAAGAGTTAATGTTTGGACGCAAGGTCCCTTGTCTCCTAGTGGTGTCTGGGAAAAGCAATAGTTAGGGCCTCTAGGCCAAAATTATGTATGGGCTGTTGAGTTGAGTGGCTGGGAACCTGGATGATCTCCCAATCCCCATTATAACCCTCAGAACGTCAACATTTTGGAGAGGGACAGAGTAACCTGTCATGTCAGATGGATGTTTAAAAAGGAAATAAGCTCATTTCTGTCTTCCCAGCCATGAATGCTTGTTTAGTTAGTGGGAATACTGCCTTCTAAATTAACAAATCCTTAATAGAGAAAAGGGGGGGGGGCTTGACTGGAAAGAAATCAGGAATTATGTACAGGTTGAATTTGATTTGCCAACACTGCAGCGCTGCTACTTCTGGCTTCTGCCCTGACCGGTGGCATCAGCGCTCTGCTTGTGGATCTGCTACAATGAGTTCACAGTGCAGGTTTCACACAGTATAATGGCACTTCCTGTTATAGCAGCTGGTGACTGCGTGGCTTACTGCACATATATATTATTACAACCAACAGTGTGCCATAACTCTACAAAACTGCAGTATTGAGGGAGGAGGAGGAAGAGGAGGAGGTTTTAATATCCTGCTTTTCTCTACCAATAGCAGTCTCAAAGTGGCTTGCAATCACATTCCCTCCCTCCCTTTCTCCCTCCCTCCCTCCCTCCCACACACATACGCACAACAGGAACCTCATGAGGTTGGTGAGACTGAGAGAGTTGTGAGAGAACTGTGACTAGCCCAAGGTCGCCCAGCAGGATGCATATGGAGGAGCATCGAATCAAACCCAGTTCTCCAGATTAGAGACTCTGCATGTGCATTTTTAAAGAGCAATGGGTAGGTGAGGAGAATATTTTCTTTTAAATTCTGAGCTCATCTAGAAAAAGTGTGACAATTGGTTAAAAGGCAAAAACAAAAACAAAAAAAGCCCACCCACCCACCCACATACACAAACCAAGCTAGGTCAGACTCCCCCCCACCCCCACCGCAGTTTCCTGGCAACCCATTTGGCTGCTGCAAGTCCTCTAGAAGTGATACAAGAAGAGGACCTGCACAGCAGCAGGAAGAAAGAAGTTATGGGATTGATGCATGTATACCAATGAAGCAGGTACGAAAGCAGCAATATGTCTCTTCACATGTGTTGGATCTGGTCATGTGGAGAAGAAAAATGCAAGTAGCATAGGAGCTGGACGGAGAGGGCATTTGAGCAGAAGGTTTAATCAGTAGAGAATGAAAATGCAAACATTCTGGAAAAAAATGTGTGTTATCAGTTTGGCAGTGGGCCGAAGCACATATGTGATGTCTGCCACAACATCATGGGAAGGACTGTCAGTCATATGCTATTTTATATACCCACACATGCACACAAAACAAAGTCCAGTACAGCAGAATGACAATGCAGCAACCAAAGCATGGGTAATAAATTGTGGGCAAATACAATGCCGGCTTGGTGGGAAATGTGTTTAAAAATCCTTTCTTTGCCAGCAGTTGCCAAGATAAAGCATTACAGACAGCTTCATTCTCTCTCAAGCAGGAGAGCTGACCTTGTATCTTATTAGGATCATGTTGCTATTCATTTGGAGTGGTTGAGAAGCCCAATCCTATTAACAGCTTTCATTGTGTATTAATGAAATGGAACACTGATTCAGCTAATCAGCACTAGCAATATAAGGACATGTGCTCACAGATGTAGTTGTGGGACTCACGATAGCTTGTTCGATAGAATAAAAATACAAGAAAATAATCTTGTGATTCTGGATTCTTCTAAAACAAGCGTGACTTTGGTTATAGTGTGTTTCTGAAATATATCCTAACCCTGTGGTGGTGAACCTTTGGCGAACCAATTGGCCATGCTGGCAGGGGCTGATGGGAATTGTAGTCCATAACATCTGGAGTGCCAAAGGCAGTGTGTCTGATTTTTTTTAAAATTGAACTCCTAGTGTCTAAGAAAGAAAGAGTTGTTTGGAGGTTTCTTAGAGCTAATTCACTGAACCAAGTGTTGCCAGTTTATGCATAGTATGGGAATGTAAATGTCATATGTGGCCAGGCACTGTAGCATGGTTGGGCTCACGTACCTTCCTGCACTTTAATTTTAAAAGAAGTAGATCATAGAATCATAGAGATGGAAGAGACCCAAAGGGCCATCAAGTCTAACCCCCTGCAGTGCAGTGCAATGCAGGAACACTCCTGACAGATGGCCATCCAGCCTCTCTTTAAAAACCTCCAAAGAAGGAGACTAAACCACACTCCAAGTGGAGGCTTATCTGGGGAATTCAGATTAGCCTGTGCACTCTCACACACACCAGCTGGGTGACCTTGAGCTAGTCACAGCTTTTCGGAGCTCTCTCAGCTCCACCCACCTCACAGGGTGTTTGATGTACGGGGGGGAAGGTCAAAGAGATTGTAAGGTCCTTTGAGTCTCCTACAGGAGACTCCTATCTGCAAAGTACACACATTAGGTTTTAAACATGTAGTAGGAAGGATATAAATCCAAACTCTTCTTCTTCTTCTAAACTGAGGACCTCAGATTCTCCCTTTAAATCCATGCCGAAGGGGGTGGATTTAAAAGGAGAATCTGGGGAAATTTGGGGGGTGCCTGTTGTCAGGGGCGCAATTGTTAAGCTAGCAGCACCAAACTAATGATACCACCCAGGTTTGGTGAAGTTTGGTTCAGGGGGTCCAAAGTTATGGACCCTCAAAGGTGTAGCACCATCTCCTATTATCTCCCTTTGGAAACAATGGGGGATGGGGCACCCCTTTTGGAAGTCCATAGCTTTGGACCCCCTGGACCAAACTTCACAAAACCTGGGTGGTATCAGTAAGAGACTCTCCTGATGATACCTGCCAGGTTTGGTGAAGTTTGGTTCAGGGGGTCCAAAGGTATGGACCCTCAAAGGTGTAGCCCCCATCTTCTATTAGCTCCCATTGGAAACAATGCAGGATGGGGCACCCCCTTTTGGGAGTCCATAACTTTGGACCCCCTTAACCAAACCTCACCAAACCTGAGTAGTATCATCAGGAGAGTTCCCCAAACAATCCCTGAAAGTTTGGTGTTGCTAGCCTAAACAATGCGCCCCCTGCAGGCCAAAAACTGAAAAACATTAAAAAATGTTTTAAAAGCCCACAAACAGGTGGGCGGAGCTTTGGACATGAATGGGGGGGGGGGTTTGAACCCGAGAACCCCCCTTACCTACGTCCTTGTCTGGCCTTGCCTGGTGTTGAGATAAGGCATATTAAACTGAGGGAGTTCATATTCCAAACTCTCTCATTATTATGCAAGGCACCAGGTATCTATATTTCTTTCTCCTGTTTGCCAGAAATGGACACACATTTGTCAGGCAGCCAGGAGAAGAGAGAGAACTTGTGTGTATCAGTGAGAGAGAAAGATGCAAGGCGGTGGCCCCTTCTTAATTTAGTCTCCCACCTTTCCTCTCTCACTCCCCCGCCTTCCATTGTACTCCCCTGATTGCCATGTTCATGCCTTTCTGTCTTCTTTTCTTCCCACTGTCTGAGAAGTCTGTTTCTGACAAGTGGAAGAGGGGGAAGGGGAATTTGAATGAGTGTGTGTGGTGCTGGGCCAGCCAGCCGGCCCCTCAAGGTAAGCGATTTATGAAGGCCTTCCTGGCAGCCTGTTTCTGGAAGAGGTTTGCAGTTGGTTTTTAATGAAAGTATTCTTTAGTAGCATCCATTGCTGTATCTCCCTTTTCATCACTTTTCATGCAGCTCAGGATATGAGTTTTTTAAGGTAGTATGGAGTGGCAAAGTCTCTCTTCTTTATTCCAGAACAAGGCTTTCAATCTGGAATACATGGATAACTGGGAAGGGGGTTCTGATGCATATAGGGCCTTTCCAGATGAAAGTGTGGGGTTGCTGTTGCTATGAGTTGCTGTTCCTTCAGGAGAAAGGTGGGTTGATGTGCTGCCCATATGTCTTCAAATACCCATTCCTTGACAGTAGTGGAAGCTTTTCTGGGTTACACTAACTCTGCTGGGAAGTGGCTGTTTCCCAGGTGTTTGTAGGGGCAGAGAACTGACAAGATTAGTCAGTACAGAGACTCATTTTTGAACAGGCTGTTTGTGGGCTCACTTGCTCCTGAGCAGAAGATGGTATCTTAACTGCTGATGCAAATCACATCTTCACATTCATGTTCTATCACTAATTTGATATTGCATAGAGAAAAAAAATAAAAATTCCTTTTGAAAACAAGAGGGGGAGGAGAAAGTGAATGAAGGGCATCTACAAGGTGGGTGTAGATAAGGGCCAGTGAAATTGATTAGGGAAGTTGATTTTGCAGGAAGAAATTGTCAAGGGACTGTCACAGTAATGATCATGTGTTACTTCAGCTCTAATCTGGCTAGAAAATGTGAGGATGGGGGTGGAGGGACTGTGTGTTTCTGTTCCTTCAAGTAATGTCACCTGTTCCAGATGTTTTGCTGCTGTTACTTCCATTCTGGATGAGTGGTTTTCAATGGTAGAAATGGAGGCTGAGACTGTTTTTGAATTGTTGCAATGTAACTGAGCAGTAACATTAGAACATCCACACAACAGACAAAAAAGTGGGGAAGGGTTGTTCTTCTACTACATCATGGATGGCATCATGGTCCACCATTTGGAATAATACATTTTCAGCAGTAGCCTGGAATAAATTCAGCTGATAAGACAAGTTATAAAAAGGGTTAACTGTTTGTCTGTAAACAGGTTGCTGAAGTCACTGTTTATGACCTGATCTATTGATTAGCTATTGGTCAGTCAGACAGCCACTGCTTACATATTAGTGAGCACATACATCTGAAGTTATAAAGTTAACTCTATTTCTTTGTTTGAGCAGACATGATACCAGAGAGGAGACACGAGGTAGACGACATCATGTGCAGCAGCAGATAGATAGCGAGATGTAACCAAACATACAGTAATGTAGACGTGTAACAGGAAAGAAAGGATTTCTTATTTTATCTCCATGTAACCCTCCCTTATAGTTAGCAAACATTTATAAAAAGCAACTGAAAATCTGTCTCTTCTGTTCTACTCTCCTAATATATATGGGGGGGGGGGGAATGGAGGCACACACACACACACCCCTAACAAAAAACAATGGGGGGAATGGACGCATGTGCAATGATCTCACAGAAGACATTTCCAAGATGCAAGGTTTGACCGCTCGGAAAATTTATGGTAAGCTGTGCATGCAGGAAAGGCCAAGGAATGAAATAATAGTTTCCAATGCATGCAGCCTCATTGCAGTCTTGCCTCTTTTCATTTCAGTGAAGGAAAGGGAAAAGAGGAAAGGTGGATGGATGGTAACTTTTCTTCTTAGATTCTTCCCCTCACACACATACACATTCATCACCGTTTCTGTATTTTATTATGTATATTAAACACAGTCTCTTTAAATAGACTGAGATGTTCTCCCACTAGTTTCTGCTGCTTGTGATTTTTTAAATGTGAGATTTGTGTCCAACAGCCCCAAGTATGACCCCAGGATGTTGTCACATCTAGTTTAGCCCAAAGTTAGCATGTTGTATGATATCATTCTGTGGGCATCCCACAATCTAAGAAGAGCATTCCCATCCATCCATCCATCCACCTCACCTCCATCTCCTTCCTTGTAATGAAAACAGTCAAGGCTGTAACTAGAGGCTGACATGAGGTAACACACATGTAGTGTCACCCCAGAATTAGATTTTAGGCTGCCTTGTCTTCCTCATTTTGCACATCTTTGTGCCACTCAGTATAATGCTTATTAGCTAGTTGCTCTGGTGGACAGTGGCTTAGGTATTAGACTATGATTTATATATGCTCTGTACTCAATATATTGCATCTGTCACTTGTGTTACGATTGTATTAGGAGTTTTTGATTCTGCTTTATATTAGAAAGGGTTGAGCCAGAGATCTGTGAGACTTTCTCACTGCCCTTCCAGCCTGACCGGTTGGCCTTATGATAACAAGAGGCCTTAACACAACAGAACTGATAACAGACCATCTGTATACTGAAATTAATGTTCACTCCCTGGGGACGGTGTGAATAAGTCTCCCATTCCTGTTATCCATGATAAAGATGGTATCTGTTAACCCCTTGTTCAGTGATGAAGAAAGACCCTGGCCACATATCACTCAGCCAGAGGCATACCTGGGGTAAATGGCACCCAGAGACAATCCACCCCCTTATTGCCACCACCCCTCCCAGCTAGCAACTGGCAGTTCCTTATGCCTTCCCCTCCGGGGAGGCCAGAAGAGGCTGCGGTCCTTGGCTTCGGAGAGCTGCTTTTATAAGGACTAAAGTCGAGGGGCAGGGCTCAGGGGGCAGGGCCACATCCCACCTGCCTCTGGGGGCGTGACCACACCTCCCCAAGCCCCACCTCCAGCCTCAGTGCTTATAAAAGTGGCTCTCCAAGGCCAGGAACTGCTGACTGCCAGCTGGGAGCCCAGTTGGTGGGGCGGGGGGGGGGGGCAGAGCCGGGGCGGAGGCAAGCACCCTCAACCATGTCCATTTTGATGACGATATGTGTGGGGTCAAGGGTGCTCGGAGACGACAGCAGCAGGAAGTCTTTCTGCCTCGTCATCTTTGAGCACTCTCAACAGAATGTGTCATCGACATGGGCGGGGTCAGGGGTGCCCAACTCTGCCCCCACTGCCGTCTTCCTGGTCATGTGGGGGCTGATTTTGTGCCCCCCACATCACCAGAAGAGTGGCACCCGGGACCAAGGGATACCCCTTGTCCCTAGGCAAATACACCACTGCACTCACCACCCAGTATCCAAATACCAATATCCAAATACCTTGTGATGTGCAGTTTGTAACACCCCAAGAGTCAACATATCTGTCTCCAAACTATCTCAGTGCTTGGTGTTTGTTATCTGTTTCCCAAAGATGTTGTATATGCAAAAATACATTTGTTTATCATTCTGATACCCCTGTTTGACATGATTCAGTGACTCAGTTGCAATTTGTATTGATACTGGCATCTGCACATGGTGAGAGACAGGAACAACCTTGCTGTAAATAACTGTTTATTGCAACTTCTGACAAACTTAGGAATGCTATGAAATGTAATGACTGGGGTAACCAACATAGTGAAAATCCTATCTAATCTGCACCTTTTCTTTGTCATTTTGCCTCTGCCCTAGAAGGGATACCTTTGCTGCAGGAGGTATCCTAATAAAGTACTGATCTTTTATGCTTGGATCTCTCGTCTTAAACTCTCTTATTTAGCCTCTGAGTCTTTGAGCACATAGACTGTTACCCAACAGACATAACAGTTTTTGGTGGCCCGCCTTTAGAGGTTACCTGCTTGGCGCCGGGGATAGCATGTTAAGTCAAGAATACTTGCTCTTGACCAGTTCCTTGTGTACCTGGCAGCCTTCTGGTGTTTTCAAAAACAATTCCTGACCCCCACGGTCTGACTTTGCTTTAAGCGAGACATCTCAGTTTTGTGAGGGCAGATGCCAGAAGGCCTTCTTCAACCTGACTACATCTGTTTCAGTTCCTGTTTCAGCTGCCATGCCTCGATTCTCCAGGATTGGCAAGCCCCACCACCACCTTTTGTCTGCCCTGACTCATCCTATCGTTTTCTTCCTCCTGCTTATCTGGGAAAATCTAGAATCCCTATGACTACTCCAAATTAATTGTCTGCTGTGCTCTGCTGTGCTCTGCTCTGCGCTGTCTGATCTGTTCTGTTAGGGCTCGACCGGCCGGTGAGGCCCGACTGTCTGCAGGTGAGGGGATTTCCACCCTCCCCGGGACGTGCATTGAACTGGCAGCATCCCACTTCTGGGCGCGGTATTGGAATGGCTGTGGTGTATCCGCTGGTGAAAATCAGAGCCTAGAGGAGAAGCTCACCCAGACCCTGGATTATAGACACAGTACAAACCACTGCTTAATCCCAACACTCATACCCTGAGGTGGGGCGGCTTGCACTATGGGTACTAAGGTCAATAAGCCAAGTCCTGATCTCCTAGTCCTGACAGGGACCCCTCTCGCACACAGACTACTGTTATTTCATTCCTCAGCTGTAAATGTCAGACACAAATACTTTAGGCAGCATATGTATCAGCACCCTTTTTACGATCCTGTGTGTGAGCCAGGTTGGAGAATACTGGAGAAAATGTCTGCTTGTTATTATCTTGCTTTAAGGCCAAAATCTGACATCCAAAGTGGAGCATGGAAATAATCACAATATTTTAAACATTTTCTTATTATTTGTACATATATGATTTTATTCAAATCATTTTTAGCTGAGAGTTCCTGAGGCAGCTTCCTGTATATAAAATGACAATGTTGAGAGACAATAAAATCATTAAAAACTAGTTGATATTTTTTGAGACGTTCTAAAAAAAACATAAAAAGATGAACATAAATGTAGTGGAATAAAGATAATGTAAGGTAATCAAATCCCAGGAGCAGGGTTAAAACCTAAAACCTGAAGAAAACTGTTTTTATAGGGTTGCCATACTGCAGGTAGGGTTACAGTTTCCCCACAACTAATCTTTAGAGTACAAAGATTACAAACCTCTAGATTACAAAAATAAAATAAGGCAAACACTATGGCCGTTTCCGCACAGCCAGGATGCGCCCCCACGCCGCCAAGAGTTCTGGCGGCGTGGGGGCAGAAGCCCGTTCGCATGCAAGCATGCAAACGGGCGAAGCGGAGGCCGGCAGACGGCAGGTGGCTCCGCACGGAGCCGCCTCTTCTCCCTTCTGCGCCCCACTCCGCCGGTGTCCTCAAATTAGGTCGTCGCATGCTGCTGGTCGCCAGCCCCGCCCACGCTGTCCTCCTCGGAGGTCGGAGGGACAGTGTGGGCGGCGTGGCGAAACTCGCCCAGCAGGCGACGGCGCTGACACCGCGAGTGGGGGCGCAGAAGGGAGACAGCGTCTTCCTGGCGGCGCGGTTCGCACCAGCGCCACCGGGGAAGACGGCTTCCTCCCAACAACAACCCTTTAAAGAGGTTGTTGTTTAGGGCGACCTGAGGCACGCCTCTGGGAGGGAAGCGGAGTCAGGTGCTCGCCGCTGCTGCGTTGCGGCAAAAGCGGCGCCTTAACTTGGCCGGTGACCTGCCCGGGGCGGCGTTTTTAGCATGCCAGGCCGATGCGTTAATGGACTTGCTTGAAACGGCCCCTGATACCAGAGAAATTCCCCCACCCCATTCTTCCTTCTATAGACACTGCCCTCTCCAAGAATTTCTCAGGTCAGACTTGGAAACGGTACAAAACTTTAGCAGCTAGGTGGCAGGTGGGGCCTAATTACATGGATGATAGAGTTCAGTTCTCCTGGAGGAAATGACACTGTTAGAGGTCATCACATGGCATCACAATTCTGCTGAGCTAAGAGAGGTTAAGAAGAGGGGATGGCATCGCTGTTGTCTGTCCACAGAGAATGTCCAGACTCTGGTAGCTGCCCATTTTGCTTCTGAAGATGGAGCACAGCGAAAAAGGCCTCTGCAGAAGATTTTAGGCAGTTATATATCAATATAGAACGTCGCACAGTTCCCTGGAAAAGCAGACTTCGCTTATATTTTGATCTACTCACTGTTTCTACAGCCACAATTGTTGTTGTCCTCACAACACTCAATACGTCTGCAGACATTTAATGCTGATGCTGCTACTGTACATCAGAGAAACAGGACGCACCCATTTTGTGTGAATTGGGCAACGTATGTATTTTTCAGATTTGTTTTTTAAAATTTTTGTATCTTTAAAAAGCACTACAGAAAAATATAAATAAGCAGGAATCATGAACTATCTATCTATATATTTGCCATCAGTTACTTATAGCGTCCCCATAAGGTTTTCAAGGCAAGTAAAGTTCAGACATGGTTTGCTATTGCCTGCATCCACATCACGACCCTGGTACTTCTTGGAGGGTACCCATCCAAATACTAACCAGGGTCAGGAATGAAAGCATTTGACTAGCCTAAGGTCATCAGCAAACTTCCATTGTTGATCCTCTTTGATCTGAGATTGCAAATGCCTTAACAGTCCAGGTGCTTGGGAGCAACAGCCGCAGAAGGCCATTGCTTTCACATCCTGCATGTGAGCTCCCAAAGGCACCTGGTGGGCCACTGCGAGTAGCAGAGAGCTGGACTGGATGGACTCTGGTCTGATCCAGCTGGCTTGTTCTTATGTTCTTATGTTCTTATTGCAGGAGTGGGGATTTGAATCGGGTTTCTTAGGTACTTGTCTGACACGTGACCCTGCTGGCTCTCATCTCTATATTCTGCAACACAGCTCTGGTATATTGACACTGGATTTTGAGGGTATGTGCCAAAGCTATTTGCACATTAAATATGTGCATCAGGTGCAGTTGGAATGTTGAAATCTAACGTCTAGGAAAGGCTCCTGTTTGTTAGACAAAAATACCCCAAAGCACAATAACACTCTGCTTTTTTTTTGTAAAAAAAGCACAAACTGTTTATGAAATGCTATTGATATGAGACTTAAAAAGACAGTTACATCTAATGTTCTTCTTACTGAAATCTCTCCACCCTAATTTACTGAAATTTGAAGTGAATGCTGTAATAACTATAATTTTTTAGAAAACTAAGAATAAAAATACTGAGGTAAAAAATAAGAATGCAGCTATGCTGAGGGAGAGAGAGAGAGAGAGAGATGCACACACACAGCATCGAAAGAGAGAGGGTCAAAACTGTGGTATACTGTTTTGTGCTATGGATTCAACGTTTTGCATAGAAGGCACTAGATTCAGGCAGATCAGTTTTCTGACCTGTGAAATAGTTGACTAATACTGAAGGTCTGATGTCTGTCGTTGAATGTTTGTGTATTTGTTTTATTTGCACCCCACTCTTTCCCAGCCAAGCTGGGCTCAGGGTCACTTCGATAAATTGCAAGAATAAAATGTAAAATTAAAATATACAGTTTTACAACCACAGATACAGTGTTTAACTTATCAGCTGGAATCCCAAAACTATGTGACCACCTCACATAGGTGGAATGGTCCTCAATGGTGAAGCGGGTTTAGGGTGGTAATCAGGTGACCAACAATCAGGTGACCGACAGCTGATGTGTGCCCTCCCCCTCCTCCCCTCCTTTTCTACGCTCTGGGCCCTTAGCTCTTACGGGGCCCTCAGCTTTTTGGGTTTGTTTTCCAGGGTGGGTGGAGTTTTATGAAGTTTTGTCGGATGCCGCTGTAATTTTATTTAACCTGCTGTTTTAGTTGGGGTTTTAATATTATTGATGTTATTATTCTGTTGTTCACCGCCCAGAGCCCTTCGGGGGAGAGGCGGTATATAAAATTAATTATAAATAAATAAAAATAAATAACAACCAAGAAACTCACAGGTCCTTCAGGAGACAGGAGGAGAGGAAAATAAGGGAAAAAGAGAGAACGGAGGAAATGTGAAGGGAAATGTGTAATGTTAAGTAATAATACGAAAATACTACTGGACAAAGGGAGGGGTCATGACTCAGTGGCAGAGTTTGCATGAAGATGTCAGTCTCAGGAGCCTCCAGTTAAAGGATTTCTGGTAATGAGTGCTCTATGCCTGAGAAACTAGAGAGCCGCTGTCCACCAGAGCATATCGCCATTCATTTTTCCCCAATTTATGAATGTTCATAAACCAATTGGTCATAAGCAAATAAAGAAAAGATTATAAACACAGTACTTACATTATAGGATATCATTATTAAATGCCATAGACGATTTTTTTTTACTATTGTAAGAGTTACATGACAATGTCTGCTAACAGTGTCAGAGTAAGAGTTAGCAGTCAATGTCTGCTAACAGTGTCAGTTAACAGCAGCATGAGGCTAACCGAATACAGTGGAACCTCGGTTTTCATTGCCTTCGGTTTTCATCGGTTTCGGTTTTCATCGATTTTTTTTCAGTGAAAAATTTGTCTCAGTTTCATCAATTTGCCTCGGTTTTCATCGATTTGCAGTAAGGTGCAGGGGTTTGTGGAGAAAAATCACCCGGACAAAGCTGTTGCAGGCCATGTCTGCAATTTGTTTATTGACAATGTCTTGCCCCATTTCAGACAAATCTTAAAGAGGTGTCAGAAACAGACCTCTTTGGACAGCTTTCTGGTGCGACATTGGTCCACTGGCTCTGAAGCTGGTCCTATTATTATTGTTTATTACTGTTTTCAGCATTAAACATTATGTTTAGTCACCCAAAAATGTGGTTTTGGTATGTTTTTTTGGAGTGCCAAGAATGGATTAACAGATTAATTGGATTTACACTGATTCCCATGGACAAGTTTGCCTCGGTTTTCATCGGTTTTGGTTTTCATTGATTCTTTTCGGACGGATTACCAACGAAAACCGAGATTCCACTGTAGTGTGACTTGGTATAACAGATGCAAATTTAGATACTTACTTCATGTTTCACCAGTACGCTGTGAACGAACAGTTATAAAACCTTGTTTTCATATATACTTGGACCTATCTCTTGGTTACTTCTGGCATTTTGTAGTAGCTGCTTGCCCAGGGCCATTCTTCTGTTTTTCCCCGTGTGTGTGATATAGTTAGAGCGGGGCTCCTATGGATGCTGTGGTGCCTTTAGTTTTCCCCAAATGCCTCTTGATCATTGCAGAAAGTGAGTGGGCCATTGTAAGGCAAGTCTTGTTTTTGGCTGCCCTCATTCATATGAAAGGATTTTTCATGGCTGTAATAGGAGCTTTCCTTGGGAAGTGGCAGGCATGATTTGTTCTGCTTCCTATGGCAATAGGATCTATTACAAATGATCTCCAGGATACAGAGAACAGTTCACCTGGAGAAAATGGCTGCTTTGGAAGGTGGATTCTATGGTATTATGTCCCATTGATGTTCCTCCCCAAGCCCCACAGTTCCCACAGATAAATTGAGAGCCAGCATGGTCTAGTGATTAAGAGCAGGTGGGTTCTAATCTGGAAAACCAGGTTTGATTCCCCACTCCTCCACCTGAGTGGCAGAGGCTTATCTGGTGAACCAGATGTTTTCCGTACTCTACCTACATTCTTCCTGGGTGACCTTGGGCTAGTCACAGTTGTTTGGAACTCCCTCAGCCCCACCTACGTCACAAGGTATCTGTTGTGGGGAGAGGAAGGGAAAGAAGCTTTTAAGCCACCTTGAGTCTCCTTGTAGGAGAGAAAGGTGTGGTATAAATCCAAACTCCTCCTCCTCCTCCTCCTCCTCCTCCTCTTCTTCTTCTTCTTCTTCCTCTTCCTCTTCCTCTTCCTCCTCCTCCTCTTCCTCCCCCCCCCCGGCTCCACTCACAAAATTTCCAAGTATTTCCTAACCCATAGCTGGTAGTCCTTTGTGACAATCATTTTGAAATGGCACTTACCAACCCTTATCAGAATTCCAAAGGTGCCCATTGGCTCAAAAAGGCTTAGGACCCCTGGGTTCCAGTGTCAGGCTAGGAAGTAGGGCACTCTACGTTCCAGTCCCCAGTCTGCTAAGCTCATTGGGTGAGCTTGAGCCAGTCACACACTCACAGCCTAACCTACCTCATAGGGTTGGTAGGATAAAATGGAGGAGAAAGATGGAATGCAAATGAAGTAACTAAATGTATTGTAGAAGGCTTTCATGGCCAGAATCAACTGGCTGTTGTGGGTTTTCCAGGCTGTGTGGCTGTTGTCTGGTTGTTTTTGCTCCTAACATTTCTTGCCTCTGAAGGTGCCAGCAATAGATACGGATTAGAGCAACAACAGCCCAGAAAACCCACAACAGCCAGAAGTAAATAAACTTGTAAAAATTACATGTGTGGGTGGCATACACACACCAAACAATGGAGGACAACCCTTCATGCACTTGACAAAGTGGACTCTGGCTCCCAAAAGCTTATGCCACAGTAAATGCGTTAATCTTTAACATGCCACGGGACTCTCCTGTCCATTGACAACAGTAGAGGAGCAGGGCTACTTCTCTTAATTTAACAATAAGAGAGTGGATTTCTCAGCAGTCGTAATTACTCGAGAACTGACTGGCTTTTAAGAATGTAGCATTTCCCTTCATTTCCTGCTGTCTTTAAAAAGATAATTTCCCTCCCTTTGCCGAAAAGGCTTTTCTTTCTCAGTAGCAAGAGAGGAGATAAATATCATTTTCTTTCACGTTCTGATTCTTAGATTATCTCCCTCGGCTTTACTGTGATTTGGTCTAATGAAATAAAATAAAGGCTTGTTTTAAAGCCCCCTCCATGCACCCTCTTTTTCTTTTTATTATGATGAATGCAACGTGTTTGAAATGCATAGGACTGATAACAGGCAGATCAAAGGCGTCTGCAAGTTGATGGCCCAGCTATAAAACCGAGTGAATGGAGCACAGGTGTTTTCCCACACAGATAACATGTTGAGCAAAAATGTTCCTTTATGTAGTGCTTGTTCTGTGGAGCAAGGCAGCCATTCTACTCTGTTAATACGCATTGTCTAAGGCTTTAACGTTGCATTGACAAAGGACAGGAGATGTTAGGAAGGCCGCTGGCTGCATTTTTTGGATTTAAGTCACAATTCAATCTGAAAGAGAGGAGTTTTTATGTTGATCATTAGCAACCTGACTAGAGTGGTTTTTATGCATATAACAGAAATGAAAATATCCAAACCATATTGAAAAATCCAAATGAACTTGATGAAGGTGCAGTTAAGATGCTGATACCCTGCTTCAGGTCACACCAGAACTTACCTAAAGACTGGAAAAACATATTGTCAAAGGGTTTCACGGCTGGAATAACTGGGGTGTTGCGGGGTTTCCAAACTGTATCGCCGTGTTCCAGTAGTATTTTTTCCTGATGTTTCACCTGCATCTGGGCTGGCATCTTCAGAGGTGATCCTCTGAAGATATCAACCACAGATGCAGGCGAAATGTCAGGAGAAAATGCTCCTAGAACGTGGCCAAACAGCTCGGAAACCCCACAACACCCCAGACTGGAAAAACGTTTGTTGATTTACTGCATTTATACTCCACCTTTCTCTTCAGTGGGAACCTGAAATGGCTGACATTCTTGTCTCCTCCATTTCATCTTCACAACTCTGTGAGGTGGGTTAGGCTGAAAGTTTGTGCCTGGCCCAAAATCACCCAGGAAGTTGCTAAGGCAGAGTACAGATCTGAACCTGGGTCTCCTACTAACCACTACACCACACTGTCATATAATGACTTTATTAAAGGGGGAGTGGCGCAACACCTGCTACCCTCTTTTGCCCTTTTGGGTGCCTTTAGCATGTTTGAAAGAATCTGTGTGTGTACGAATTTCTGTATGTGTATTTGTGAGGGCTGCTGTTTCTGTGTTTCAGTGACAGCCAACGAGTCTTTACATATCTCCCCTCTCTTCTCCCCATTCTACACTATCAGCTCAGGCTACAGACAAAGGGAGATAAATCCTTCTCTCCCTTTTACAATGGGTCATAAGCATTGCTTCTGTCCCCACCCTGCTTAAAGGGGAGGGAAGAGAAAGGAGGTCTTTCTCCACTTCCTTTCACAATTTGACTGTGTTGCCATTTTATTGAGGGTGGCTGGATCCTCCAATCAGCTCTGAGTCTACTTTTGACTGACAGGCAGATGCAGACTTGGTTGGCATAGGGTAGCCAAATCAAGCTTGGGAAATTCCTGGAAATTAGCTGTTAGTGGTTGGGGAAGATGAAGTCAGGAAAGGGAGGAAGCTGAGTAGAGATGTAATGCCATAGAGTCCTGCCTCCAAAACAGCCATCTAGAAAGCATGGACCATTATTGCTGTACTGGTTCTAGAGGATATCAGTCTCACTTATTTTGCTTTTGATCTTTATGACAGTCCAAAAAACTTTGGCTGCTTAGTATTTTCATGATCTTTGGGATTTCATAGTGTTTGGGATGGGGCTAGTTGATGGGGGTGGGGCATTGTATATTGAGTTGAGAGGAGTGTGTATGTGTGTGGGGGATACAATTTTCAGAGATGGAAATGCATCTCTTTTCTTTGTTAAAAACCCTTCTAAATAAAATGTATCCTTTTGTTACCCATTCTAAGTGGACATTAAAATATTTCTTTCTGTATTTTATTGTGGCGAAAGTCCACACTTAAAAATAAAGGTACTGTGAAAAGCCAGATTGTACCAAATACAAATGCCGAATAAGAACAGCAGATTTGCAAACAGAAAAGTTTAAAAAAGGGAAGTCTGAATAAAACAAGCTCTGCTCAATTATCCATTATTTCAGTATAATAGTCTGTCTGATAGCTTCTTTCCTCTCCAACAGTACTGCAATTACAGGATATGCATTTTTGTTGTAGCAATAACATGCCCAAAATATTTTCATATATGAAAATAGGACACACTTGGAACATTTTCATTCTATGCCAAGTATCACTCTCAAAGTCTCCCCTTCCACCTACTGCTATTCTGGTGACTTTCTCTGCCTCTTCTTTTTCTGCAGTCTCTTCTCTGCCATCAGGAGAATGCTTGTTCTTTTGGTTTAAGATACCCTGCCAAAAATACAATTGACCTATGATAGATTATCAAAAGTTCATAGTGCACTGTGGATGTGCTGAATGGTATATTTATATTCATTTGCATGCATTTGCTAAAGACAAGATGCATTTGTATTCTGAGTTTCGGCGTCCGGAAACCCCATGGAGGGAGTGAACTTTGAGGAATGATGGATGACTCTAGTGACTCCCACAAACAGTTGACAAGACACCTCCCCCTGACAAAAAATGGGGCATACATTAGGGACAGCGAAGGGCCAGAATCATAAAATAGGGCCAGTCTCTCATAAATCAGAGAGTTGGAGTGTTTTATTTGTTTGTTTATTTCCTTCCCTTCTGCCTTTCCCTTCTCCTCATTGGGGAATGGAAGCAGTTTATATCATATTATATTGTTCATTTTATCCCCATAACAACCTTTGAGATAGTTAGGCTGAGAATGCATGACTGTCCCAAGGTCACCCACCAAACTCCTGTGGCAGAGTCCAGATTCAGGCCTGGGCCTTCCAGATCCTAATTTGACACATGAGCCACTGCTGTGCAGTGTGGTGAAATTATGTGTGGTGAAATTGCATCTACTTGAGGCTCTTTATTTACCTAGCGGCGTTAGGTGTTCTGCTTTGTAAGGATGAAGTGTATGGTATGGCAATGAGAGAAGATTTTCTGCAGGCTTTAAGTAAATTAAAACAAGCCTTAGTACTCTGAATGGAAATAGCATAAACGATGATTGCCTGTCACAGAGAGATTTTTCTCCCCTTCACCACTTTTTCTTTTCGCAAGACATCCCTAGTCAACTTTAGCTTACCCAAATAGTCTTTGGCTCCTTCTAGAGGTCAAGCGGAAAAACTGAAGATGGGATTGCTGCCCATCATGACATATGCTTTCTTATGCTTCTCTGGACTTTGGGGCAGCTGTGGAAAAGTCTAAGACCCTTGATTCTCCTATGTAAGTGCTTAAAATAGACAGCAGGACAAGTTTTATTAACTTTTATTACAATCGTTTGTATATCTTAACTCTTTCATTTTATATTGTGATATGAGTTTGGCACGTAGAGATCATCAACAGATCTCAGTAGCCTTGCATCTGGATAGCAGTGCCATTTAGGGTGGGTGAGCAGGGCCAGGATCTGTGCACGTGCACACTCATGAATATTTTTGACCACATGTGATTATCCATAAGGAGCATCTACAGCTTTGGCCAAATTACTGATTCTGTAAGTCTGTGTGATACACTCAGAGTAACACAGCAGAGAATGCTTAACTTTTTGTTTGTAACCGGAAATGAATCTTGGCATAGTCACCAAGCTGGGTGACACAACATGGCTAAGGACTGAAATGTTTGTGAGTGTGTGGTGGTGATGGGGAGTGTCTCTGTAAGTGGGGAGGGGCTGTGGCCAGTGGAAGGTCCTAGGTTCAATCCCTAGCATCTCCAGTTAGAAGGACCAGGTAGTAAGTGATGTGAAATACCTCTGCCTGAGACACTGGGTAGCTGCTACCAATCTGAGTAGACAGTGCTGACTTCGATGGACCAGTGGTTTGATTCAGTATGTGTGTGTGTGTTTTACTGTTGTCACAGCTGATTTATTGTGATCTTGTAGGGTGTCAAACTCGTGGCCCTCCACTTCCCATCAGCCCTTGCCAGTATAGCCAATACTCATGTTGGGAAAGGCTGATGGGAATTGTAGTTCATGAACATCTGGGGGGCTACGAGTTTGACACCCCTGCGTAGGGTTTTCAAGACAAGAGATATTCAGAGGTGGATTCCCATTGCCTGCCTCTGCATCACACCCCTGGTATTCCTTGGAGGTTTCCCATCCAAATATGTATGTGTAAGACCATTTATTTGAAAGAAAAATACAAAAAAAAACCCCTGGGACTTAACTTGTGATTGAATGCTCTTAGGCAAAGATTTATTTTATTTTTTGCCATCAAGTCCCTGCTGACTTACAGCAATCCTGTAAAGTTGTCAAAGCAAGAGACATTCAGAGGTGGTTTGTCATTATTTGCCTCTGGTACTCCTTTGTGGTCTCCCGTTCAAATACTCACCAGGGCCAACCATGTTTAGCTTCCAAGATCATACAAGATTGGCCTAGCCTGGACATTTAGCATTCTGAAAAATCTCAAGGTCATTCTTCTATCTGGATTTCCCCCCAAACCACTCTTCTTCCCAAAATATCTTTTGTCTTGTTTTTTTATTTCTTAGTAAAGGCTAGGAAATAACGCATTAAAGAATACTGATTGATAACCAGAGAATAGCCATCAGAGATGCAGTTATTATCAGAGGTGAAAGTATTTGATATGTTCTATCTGGGGTTTTTTTTTTTGCATACATTTTTTTTTCTCAAAATGCAGATTGAAAGCATAAAAGCAGCTGTGAACCTCACATAAAAGCTATTTTCATTGATTTTCCATGCATATTCTTTTCCTTTGTGTGCTAGTGGATTTTCTTCAGTTTATTCTCCCTCCAATTCTCCATTAAATAACTGAATTCATCATGATAATACAGGAAGGTACTATGAGATGATTCAGGAAGGTACTACGATTCTGTGGAACATAGTGGCTTGCAACATTGCTGTGAGTTGTGAGGGTTCCCAAAGAGATCTATTGGTGAAGAAAGGAGAAATGCAACCAGTCTGCTGGGTTCAATACACTTTGAACCAAATAAACATAACACAGTTGGGGGTTTCATAAAGAAATCTGTTTATGTTGTCTAATTTCATGCCTCTGAGATGCAGCAAAAGGCAACATTTCTTATAGATCGTGTTTTGAATCTGTTGATTTCAATGAGAAAGAAAGCATCTAGGTTTGGACTACTATAGGGGTTGCCAACTCTTGTTCAGAACATTTTAAGATATTTATGGGGAAGGCAGAGTTTGGAGAAAGAAGGGACTTGAGTGGGGTATAATAACATAGAATCCACACTCCAAAGCAGCACTTTTCTCTGGAGGAAATGATCTTTATAGTGTCATGAGTTGTAATGTCCCCTGGTTCATGTAGAACCAGGGGGAATTCATTGAAAATGCTGGGGGGAAGAATTAGGACTAATAAAAGGAAGCACTTCTTCACGCAACGTGTGATTGGTGTTTGGAATATGCTGCCACAGGAGGTGGTGATGGCCACTAACCTGGATAGCTTTAAAAAGAGCTTGGAAAGATTTATGGAGGCGAAGTCGATCTATGGCTACCAATCTTGATCCTCCTTGATCTCAGATTGCAAATGCCTTAGCAGACCAGGTGCTCAGGAGCAGCAGCAGCAGAAGGCCATTGCTTTCACCTCCTGCATGTGAGCTCCCAAAGGCACCTGGTGGGCCACTGCGAGTAGCAGAGTGCTGGACTAGATGAACTCTGGTCTGATCCAGCAGGTTAGTTCTTATGTTCTTATGTTCTAATTCCTGGAAATCTACAGGCCCCACCTGGCAGATGGCAATTCTATGTAATATAAAGAATTTCCTCAATATGTGTCACATATCCTTCATTTTCATTGTGGGGTTTTATACTATCTAAATTACTAAATGGGCCAAACTTGATGAGGAAGGATAGATCTCTGATTAGGATCTTCTGTGTTTTTCCGAGAAGCTGTTTTGAAGATTTGGAAGGGTTGCTAGGGCAGAGGATTTTAGACTTACCTGTGCTTCTTTCATGGTTTAAATAATCTATCTAAATCAGCAGTTAGCTCTGTAGGGGTGGGGAAAAGACAGGTACAAGACACTGTCGTTTCAAACCTGCTGTGCTAATTGTGGCTTTGGTGATCCGATTTTAATTAAACATCATCTTCCCCCATCTTTCTTTATTTAAAAAAAAAAATTGAAGAAGATCTTATTCAGGAATATCCTACTCACAAATCTTGCATATATTGTTTGGGAGACAGTGAATCTTTTTGCTAAATGCATGCTCACATATACAAACCCTGTGGCTCACATATGCTGCAAGGAATCCTCTGTTTTATGCCTCTCTTCACGGACTGGAACAGAAACCCTACTGACTAATTCAGGGCAGGGTTAATTGCTAAGAAAATACTAAAGCATCTGGGTTGTCAGTCAGTTACAAATCCTGCTTTTTAAAATAACTGACACCAAGAACCTCACAACTAATATTTCATGTGCTTTAAGGACCTTCAAGGACTGGATGCCCTGACCAAGATGACCCAGGTTACCAGCTCTTGTCAGGTCTCGGAAGCTAAGCAGGGTCAGCCTTGGTTAGTACTTAAATGGGAGACCACCGTGGAAGTGTAGGGATGCTACACAGAGGCAGGCAATGGTAAACCACCTCTGTTTCATGGCTTGGGAACTGTTGGGGTGAGCCAGCGAACCTCGTGGGGTCTCAGACAGTGTGCGGGAACGCCTGTGCCATCTGTTGCCCCTCAGGCAAGCAGGCTCACCGGTCACAAGACCCATGACTCACGGGTCACCAGGTGTCCTGGACAAAGGGACAAAAGGTACATACCCCCAGGTATGCAGCCCCCATGACTCATGTATTGCCCAATATTCTCCCGCTCTCCCGGCTTCCAACCCGCCTCCCGAAAACCCTAATAAAAGGTGCTAGAAACCCCTAGTTCGGCAGATTAGCCGCTGGCTTCTCTCCACTGGATGATATTGCTGCGTCTCGGCTCTTCATTGCGTTGTCCGTGACGACTTCAGGGAACACTACAGGGTAGCCATAAGTTGGCTGCAACTTGATGGCCCTTTCCACCAAGGACTGAACAAGAGATTGAATTCCAAAATAGAATTTCTTGGTTTGTTATTAAAACAATTCTTTTTTTACATCCAGGTACTACATTGGTCGTCGGGCATTTATGGTGGTTTCCGAGCCAGATATGATTGAGCGTATCTTAGTGGAAGACTTCAGAAACTTTACGAACAGAATGGTAAGCAGCCAGTGGAATCCTCTGTTTTATGCCTCTCTTCATGGACTGGAACAGAAACCCTACTGACTAATTCAGGGCAGGGTTAATTGCTAAGAAAATACTAAAGCATCTGGGTTGTAGGTCAGTTACAAATCCTGCTTTTTAAAATAAAAGACACCAAGAACCTCACAACTAATGCATGGGGCTGGAAAATGTTGACAGAGAGAAATTTTTCTCTCTTACTCACAATACTAGAACCAGGGGGCATTCACTGAAAATGCTGGGGGGAAGAATAAGGACTGATAAAAGGAAACATTTTTTTCACGTGTTTGGAATATGTTGCCACAGGAGGTGGTGATGGCCACTAACCTGGATAGCTTTAAAAAGGGCTTGGAAAGATTTATGGAGGAGAAGTTGATCTGTGGCTACCAATCTTGATCCTCCTTGATCTGAGATTGCAAATGCCTTAACAGACCAGGTGATTCGGGAGCAACAGCTGCAGAAGGCCATTTCTTTCACATCCTGCATGTGAGCTCCCAAAGGCACCTGGTGGGCCACTGTGAGTAGCACATAACTCAAAAACCCCTCCTTCACATGTGCTACAATCATTAGCAGATGGTCATTATAACATATTTTGACAACCTCTGCATGTTTTAAGCAGTTAAAAACCACCATGATACATGCAAAGCAGTGAGGAGATGCTTTCACTATTTCTTCAGAAATGTATGGTCAAACTTCATGGTCAAACTCTGGAGAAGGCACTGACAGGCTAGTTCTTGTAACATCACCAGAAATCCTTCCTCAGAACAGTTTTTTTGGGGCAGATTTTAAAATGTTTTCGGTTTCTGGTTTAAATAAGGTAAAGGTGGGCATCTGATGTGATCATCCATGACATCACAAATGATATGACACCTGGGATGCTGTGTGGTTTTCGGGCTGTATGGCCGTGTTCTAGCAGCATTCTCTCCTGACGTTTTGCCTTCATCTGTGGCTGGCATCTTCAGAGGATCTGATAGTAGGAAAGGAAAGCAAGTGGAGTATATATACCTGTGAGTGAAGGTCAATAGGTGAGGGCATCTGAATAGGAGTGGCCTGGCAAGTGAGTAACAACGAAGTGTAGCATGTGAGTAACAATGGAGATAGCAAGGTCAATAGGTGAAGCATCCCAGTGATTCCGGCCATGAAAGCCTTCAACGATATGACACCTCCTCTTCTGATGCAGACAAGTTAAAATTGATTACAGTAAACAGGAAACAATGTTTTGAAGGGAGGTCTGTGAACAAAAATAATGGAAAAGAATTGGATCAACAATGCCTAAAATATGAGGTAAGTGCTCTGTGTGGAAAAGGCTGATGTTTTGTTTCACTTTTGCCTCCCCAAAAAAGTGAATTTTTAAAAAGCATCCACATGTCCACACCCTCTAATCTTCTGTGAAAGAATATAATCCAAGTGTCTTTCCATACTTGCGGGAAAAGAAGGTGTACATTTTCAAAAATCTTTACAAATTGGCACCATATTCTTTCCATCAACTCCTCATGGTTACCCTTTTCTCTGCTGTTTCACTAGGGCCTTTTAAAAAACATTAACGGCTAAAGAACAATTAATTTAAAATGGCCTATTGCCATGATCTATTAATTCCTTGAATTCCTAGTTTTAATGCATTTTTCTACAAGTCTCTGCTTTTTTTTTTTAATGGCAGAGATGTAAAAAGGAAAGTTTTTGTCGAGATTGCTTAGAAAGCATGGCAAGATAGCTGGAATAGGGTGAGAATTCACTGTTCAACCCATTGGGTGGTCACTCCACTGCCACAAACACCTCTGCATCCACAGCAGCATTAAAAGCAACTCAGAAAATTTGCGCTGTATAGATCAGCGGTTCTCAACCTGTGGGTTATGACCCCTTTGGGGATCGCCCTTTCACAGGGGTTGCCTCTCTGCATCAGTGTTCTCCATCTGTAAAATGGATAAATGTTAGGGTTGGGGGTCACCACAACATGAGGAACTGTATTAAAGGGTCGCAGCATTAGGAAGGTTGAGAACCACTGGTGTAGATGCAGCTGTAATTATGCATGTCTCTCTCTGTTCTCCACTGCCTGAATCCACAGCAGAGACCAAACATTCATGGGAGATGCCACCTATTTCTCTTGGCTGCACAGTGTCAGGTTGCAATTCCTCCTTCCCCGCTTGTCTTCATCTCAGGCCTGAACTCTGAGAACAGTCACACTCTGCGTCCCTACAGGTTGCTCAGGGACCTGACTAGATACAGTCCTTCTCTCTCCTCACCTGCCCTTGACCTCAGTTTACTCCCTCACCTGGGCATAGCACACAGACAAAGCACAGTGCTAGCAGTTTCTGTGACTGGCATAGAAAATGCTACCGTGACTGCTTCTAGCAATATGTGGGGTCAGACATTAGTGACAGTCCCTAGGAATTAAGTTGCCTATTGGGATAGGAGGTAGGATGCAGTTGGTGGGGGGTAGGAGTGGGGGGAACTAGAATGTTTTTCAGGGTAAACATGGAAGGAAAGAACTGGATTCTGATTCTTCCCCTGCCTATATTTTTATAGATGCTAAAATATGTATCTATATGTGCTAAAATTTACTAATTTTGGTTCCAAAAGAATGAGTAATTTGAGAGGTTTTTTTTTAAATTCACCAGTGGATGAGTAAATGACTGGATGACAATGCAGTAAACCTTGCTAAAAGTTTTTTTAAAAAAATCAAAACTGTCTGTGATCAGGTGTCAGGTCGTGGTGTGTTCATGAGATGAATGACCTTAATCTGTTAAATGTGCACTCGCCAGAATACCTTACTTGCTGGAAGGGATTCAGAAAAAAATAGCTCAGTTTAATCTGATGAGGGGGCTCTTGGAAGATTCTAATTGGTTTACAATCTGGAAGAGCAGTTCAGTTATTTTTTTTAAAACAAGGCCCATATGGAGCAAAGTTGTGCAGTTTAACTCAGTATATTCCAGGATAAATTAGCACCTGCAAGAAAATAATATTTGAAATCATATGAAACCAATATAATTAAGAATACTCCAGTAAGGCAATTAAAAATAAGAATCAACAGCCAATATACAAAGGAACAGTTGTCAGCCAATGAAATGAAGTTTTTAAAAATCACATTCCTGAGCAACAAGATCTCAATTTGTGCCTAAAACTGAATAATGGAAAATGAAAAAGAAGAAGAAGAGCTTGGATTTTCTCAAGCATAAAAAGTCTCAAAGTGGCTTACAAACTCCTTCTCTTCCTCTCCCCACAGCAGACACCTTGAGATGTAGGTGGGGCTGAGAGAGTTCTAAGAGAACTGTGACTTGCCCCAGATCACCCTGCAAGTGCAAACAAACCTGGGTCGTTTCCCCACTCACCATTTGTTGCGGGCTACTCGTGGCAAATAACCCGGGGGTCTGCAGCACTCCCCACTACCTCAGCAGTGACAACGCAGCCACCCCGATTCTGCCGCTCTCCTTCCCCCTCAGCTCGTGGCATTTCAGTTCCTGGATGGAAGAGCACCTTTTGGAAAACCCCGCGCAGAGCGCTGGGCAGTGGGGAATTCTGGGGGGTGACTCCGGGTTTGAGTTTCCTGCGGCTGCTAATGACGTAGACCCATCCATCCAATTAGGCCATAGCGGGGTGTGCGCGATGCACGCACAGCCTGTGTTTTTATTTTTAACACTGGAAATCCACGTCTGCACGTCAGTTTGAGCACAAATGGGCATATTGTGTGTGCTCAAATAGACATGGATTCCTCAGCAATGTGCAAAGATGTTGATTCGTCCTTTTAAAAATAAAAAAAATTCCCACCCCAGCACAATGCAGCAGCCATCAGGACAGCCCCTGAGCGGATCGTGGGGAGTCCTGCGTGGCTGCTGCATGGCTGCGTGTTCATTGTACCAAGGGGCCAGAAGCTGCGGTGGGGAACATGAACCCGCACTAAAAATGTATTTATTTATTTATTTATTTTATTGGATTTTTATACCGCCCCATCCCCGAAGGGCTCTGGGCGGTGTACAGCATTTAAAAACAGTATAAATTAATAACATTTAAAAGCAGCAATAAAATCTCCCAATGCGTTTATCAATATAAGCCCAAATTTAAGTTTAAATTAAGATTCAAGATGTAGGGTGGCGTCCAGCGTTCCAACAGTATAAAATCCCTCCCTCCCCACGATGAAGGGAGGCATGGCGAGTCTCAATGATGGAGTTGTGGCCCAGATGTTAAGGGCCAAAGACGGGGCACTGTTAGCGGCTGGATCCTCCAAAGGCCCGGCGGAACAGCTCCGTCTTGCAGGCCCCGCGGAACTCCCCAAGGTCCCGCAGGGCCCGGACAGCTGGAGGGAGAGCGTTCCACCAGGCCGGGGCCAGGGCTGTAAAGGTCCTGGCCCGCGTGGAGGCCAGCCGCATCGCCGAGGGGCCAGGGACCACCAATAAATTGGCCTCCGCCGATTGAAGAGGCCGCCTAGGGACATATGGGGTGATGCGGTCTCGAAGATACGATGGCCCCAGGCCGTGAATGGCCTTAAAGGTCAACACCAACACCTTGAAGATGATCCGGAACTCTACTGGAAGCCAATGCCAAAAAAAGGTGCTGAAGCAAATGAAACCAGTGCGTATTGACCTCCATTTTAGAAGTGGGGTCTGCCGGTTTTTGGAGGTAGGGGAGGACTTCTGATTGGAGTCCTGTTCTCCCATTGACTGAGGTTTTGTCATCACGACATTCAATGGCTTAGTGTTTTATTGTTTAGGATTTATTTGCTTCTCAATGTGGACTCAAAGCAGTTTAGAACATTGTTTCTCCTTCCTCCTCACTCCTCACTCTCACTCTCAGTTTTGCCAGGTAAAATAGACTGAGAGAACATGACTGGCCCAAGGTCACCCAGTGAGGTTCCATGGTAGGGTGGGGATTTGAATCTGTGAGTTCCACGATTCTAATCCAACACTTAATCCACTACACCATGCCAACTCTCAAACGCTGTTACTGCTGTTACTGTTACTTGTGCATGTGTTGAACCAAATGATAGGGACTAATCTGTTAACTCAAGAAGCTTTAAAATGAAATAAAGATGAATATGAAAAGCAGCTTCAGATTAAAAGGCATGGTATCTTTTCTCTCCCTGTCTGCCCTCCAATCCTGCATTCCATTCCCAAGAATCTACAGAACTTCAGGCTGGATGCTAAGCCCCCATCATGCCAAGGGACTGCATGACCATGCCAGATCTTCAAGGAAAACTCTTTTAAGTGTTTTTCAAGAGTGTTCTATGCTCTCTTCCCACACTTTAATGATTTGGGGGGGGGGGGACAAGGAGGGAGTAATTTATTAATTATGTGTTGCGGCAACCAAAAAAAGGCTGTAGATTCAAACTCAATATGAATTTCCTTGCTGGCATCCACTTTATAAAGTCACCCAAATGCAGTAAACCCGGTCTTAATTTCCTGCAGGGCTAAATTTATTCCATTTTTACCCATGTAATCACCAGGTAGGCAGTAATGACTCCATATTTTTCCACTTAATGTTCACTTGGCTAAATGGAATGCTGGACCTATGTTTTTATGCTATGCTAATTAATGTAGACTTGAACCTTCAAACACGTTGAGCTTCTTAGGACAAAATAAGAATTGGTGTGTAGACTTCATTTCAACAAAGCAAAGCATTGATTTTAATTTAGATTAGCACAAACATTTGCTGTGAATCATAACTGACTATTCCAACCTTGCTCACCTGTTCCCGGTTTCTGTTCTGTGTGAACAGAACAGGGCACTGAATGTATTTTCTGTGTGGGTTCAGTTTCTACAAACAGCTTTTTATTTATGACTGTTGCCCCTTGCAGAAATGTGTGCAATAAAAAGTAAGGTGTAACTCACCCAACTTATTTCTGATTCCCTCCATCCACCCAACCCATTAACCAAAAAGCCAATGCAGTTTTCATAGATACAAAATCAGTTTCCTGTTGTGCCAGATGGTTTGCAGATATCGGGAAGCAGAGTGTAACTGTAACTAACATAGCAGTATATTCTGTTTATACAACAAAAATCTCTCTGAACATGTTCTAGGCATTATTACATCCCATTGAAGTCACAGAGTACAAGTCAACAATTCAAATCCTGTTGAAACCAGTGCAATAACAGTTACATCTCAATCTTACGTATGTTTACTTGGGATAGGTCTTGTTTTGTTTAATAGGACTTACTTTCAAGGAAAAATGGATGGTAGTGATAAATCCATTTGTTTTTGTTACAACTAAATTTTGCTGAGTTTTCTCTTGCGTGTTCCCTTTGGCTGGGTTATATCTTTAATTACATGAGATGTTTAGCCACATTTTGAAGAGCACTTAAGAACAGCCAAATAAGGACTCTTATTTTACAAATGTGGATAATTCCTGCCCTAACTTGAAAGTATCCTTAACTCTCAAACAGTGAAAGGATAATAGAAGGGTCATTCCCATAAGCCATTGGTTAATTGGGTGCCAACATTAAAATTTAAAAATTATTAAATAAAGTCAGACTATTAAGAGGCATGATTTATTTTCTACCCTTCTTCTCCCATAATATTAACTAAATGAATATTAAGCAGAATAAAGTTTTCACCTTTACAACTGGAAGCAGTTGTGTGATGTAAAACAATGTTTAATGAATTACTTAAAGAACAACAACAATAGCTGGAAGTTTACAGGTAATTAATAGGGTTTTTTTCCCTGTTGAGAGTCTTGCCTCCCAGAACATTCCTAAGAAGTTTCATGATCATTTTTACCTTAACTGTCTGATTAGAAGAAATGAGAGACTCCAAAATATGTATGTAACATTTATAGAACTAGTATTTTTAAAAATCTCACTATTAAGTACTTCAAAGATTTCTGCAATATCTTTTACTTACTCCAAGGATTGCCAGGGTTGTGACACAGAGGCAGCCAATGGCAAGCCACCACTGAAGGACTCTTGCCTTGAAAACCCTATGGAGTCACTATAGGTCAGTGACTTGGCTGCAAAAAAAAAATGCTACCTAGCATTTGGGACATTTATTATTCAAAGAGGATCTAATAACACTGGATTGAATCATAAACTACTCACAGGGGCTCCTGAGAAACCAGAGGCAAAGGGAAAGGGAATCTCATGGGCAAGAGACTGGGGGGCAGGGCTTGTAGTGAGAAGAGGAATCAGTGAAACTGACCAATTTGCATCTTCCAAAGGAATAGGAGGGCCAGCAGAGCAAGCTTTCCATTTCCAAGGGAGAAAGTACAAATTTACCCACTTCCCCCTTCTCACTGCACTCCCTCCTATGCCCTTAGGACGTTATGTCCACAAACCTCTCTTGACCATTAGCTTGTGTGGGAGGGTTGTTTAGAGGGCTACTGGCAGAAAAGTAAGGAGAGATCCACCTCTATGAGTACTTTCTCACAGTTTATATGATTCAACCCATCCTGCTTTGGCCACTTGGATTGCGCTCCCTCATCCCTAATAACTATCCTCCATTTAAATTATGACCTTGCACAGATCTAATGTATCCTAGCCACAGTATCCTAACGACTACATTTAACAAGAGGAAAATGTTGTTGAGTCGCAACCAACTCATAGTATTCAAGGCAGGAGAGGAGTTGGTTTGCCATTGCCTTCCTTCACTTAGCAACCCTGGACTTCCTTAGTGGCCTTCCATCCACATACTGACCATGGCCAACCTTGCTTAGCTCCCAAGCTCTAATGTGCTGTGGCTAATTCAGCACCTGTTCCATTAAGCCTCTGTGTAAAACCATATTAATTACATATTTTTAATATTGAGGGGAGCACTGATGCTGCTGAAGTTTTTTTTAAATCTACCAATGGACATTTGTTTCTAAAGGAACAGTGACAAAAGACTAAATTACATTAAAGTAAATTTCAGAAAAGTAGTTGGGTCTATCATAGCAATGACAAAAACATACTAGGATTTTGTGGTTCATTACAAAATATTGTTTTGTTGTGGTATACATTTTCATGAACTACAAGCACCTGATGAAGAGGTCTCGAGTCCATGAAAATTTATGTCACAATAAATGTGTTTAAAGACTCCATTGAAATAATCTGCATGCCCATGCTGACCGTAACTTTTAGGTTTAATAAGCACAGATCTTTGTCTGTTTGATGATGGGGTAGCATGAAATTTAAACTGTGAGTGGAGCCCAGAGGTCTGCTATCCAAATTAATCAGAAGGGAATGAAGATGGGTGAGTTGGTGCCTTTAGGCAAGGATAAATACTAGATAATCTAGGTTAATCTGACAACTGAAATGAAGCTTCAAAAAGATTACTTGTGTCAGCAAACAGCCACACTATAGAAGGAACGCAATCCAAAAACTCAAATTAGAATCAGTTCACAGCTGACAAGAAAGAATGTATGAATTCAACAGCACCAACAGTGCTTTAGTAAGGACATGATAGCTATAATACTTTGTCAGTAATGTGACAAGAACAGCTCACCTTTACTCATTTTCACCTTGCAGTGTGTTTGATTAAACATCTGGAGAACCTGGATTTGGATCTGCTCAAGAGATCAATAGTACAGGTCTTTGGTCTAGGAGTCAAAACACAGTGACATAAGAGATAGTGACTCAAAACTAACTCTTAAGAATTATTATTTCTGACTGCAGCTACTTGGAAGTGCAATTCCCATTGACTTCATGGAGTTCAGAGCCAAATTAAATCATGATGGCAATTGTATGGCAACTGTTGAAGAGCATTTACCTTTGGCAGATCTCTATGGAGTAGATATAAAAGGCACTTGACCAAATCTCATCAAAGCTTGGAATCTAAGGAGGGTCAGCTGTACTTAGTACTCGGATAGGAGACCACCCAGGAGGACTGGGGTTGTTATGCAGAGGAAGGCAATGGGAAACTACCTCTGCTCATTATTTGCCTTGAAAAACCAATGGCCCTGTGGTCACCAAGTCAGTTGTAATGTGATGACACACAATTATTTATTTAAGCTTGTGTGCTGGTTCATATGCATCCTGTGTATGAATATAAATATATTGGAATCTAGGAATGGGTCTGAATATTTTGTTCCTAAATAAATCAGCAACTGAATCCAAGATCTGTTTTAGAACAAGGTCTGCTGCACTGTGTGGAGCTTTGGGCATGACCTTTCCATTACTGGATAACTATCACAATTCAAATGGCCCTTAAATCCAGTCCTTTGATCTTTTGCATTGAGTTAACTGAATGTAGGACTGGGGTTGAGGAAATACAGTGCATTCCTAGAAACACTTTTCTGTTAATAAATTCTACAGAATAGGCCTGAATAGGATTTTGAATGATTATTTATATATTTAAACTATTCATTAGCTGCCTGTCTTCCTTATGGAGCTCAAGGTAGTATTAATAGATACATAAAATAGATTACATTAAAAACACAAGACCAAAATTTAAAATGGCAATTTAGGATTGCTTTGATCAAATATAGTTCTAAATAAAACTACCTTCTAAAGACTGTAAGTGATAGAGCCACTGGCATAATGCCCATTGGGCAAGGTGGGCAGCTGCCCAGGGCATCACCTTGTGGGGGGCATCAAAATGCTGGGTTCGTTTTTGAGTATTTTTAGTGGTTTTCCATTTGTGGCCTGCAGGGGGCGCAGTTTTTAGGCTAGCGGCACCAGAATTTCAGCGTATAATCAGGAGACTGTCCTTATGCTACCCCCCAAGTTTGGTGAGGTTTGGTTCAGGGAGTCCAAAGTTATGGACTCCCAAAGGGGGTGCCCCTATCCCCCATTGTTTCCAATGGGAGCTAATAGGAGATGGGGGCTATAGTTTTGAGGGTCCATAACTTTGGCCCCCCTGAACCAAACTGCACCGAACCTGGGGGGTATCATTAGGGCAGTCTCCTGATGAGACCCTGAAAGTTTTGAGACTGTGCCTTCAGAAATGTGCCCCCCCCAGCCTGCAACCCCCATTGACAGCAATGCAGAAAACTCAATGCAGAACAAAGATTCTTGGGCAAATTTCGGGATGTTCTTGCAGGGAGGGCATTTTTGGATGTATCAGCACCAAAATTTCAGGGTATCATCTGGAGACTGTCATGATGGCACCCCCAAGGTTTGGTGCAGTTTGGTTCAGGGGGTCCAAAGTTATGGACCCTCAAAAGGGTAGCCCCCATCTCCTTAGCAAAGAATGTGGGATGGGGTACCCCCTTTGAGGGTCCATAACTTTGGACCCCCTAAACCAAACTGCACCAAAATTGGGGGATCCCATCAGGACAGTTTCCAGATGATACCCTGAAATTTTGGTGCTGATACATCCAAAAATCCGCCCCCTGCAGGAACATCCCAGAAATTTCCCCAAGAATCTTTGTTCTGCATTGAGTTTTCTGTATTGCTGTCCATGGGGTTTGCAGGCTGGGGGGGGGGGGGACATTTCTGAAGGCACAGTCTCAAAACTTTCAGGGTCTCATCAGGAGATTGCCCTGATTATACCCCCCAGGTTTTGTGCAGTTTGATTCAGGGGGGCCAAAGTTATGGACCCTCAAAACTGTAGCCCCCATCTCCTATTAGCTCCTATTGGAAACAATGGGGGATGGGACACCCCTTTTGGGAGTCCATAACTTTGGACTCCTTGAACCAACTTCACCAAACTTGGGGAGTAGCATAAGGACAGTCTTCTGATTATATGCTGAAATTGTGGTGCTGATATGTCTAAAAATGCACCCCCTGCAGGCACCAATGTCCTGGTGCAAAAAAAAATTTGGTCGTGGTGGAGTGGCCGCCCATGGGGGGGAGGGCATCCAACTCACGTTTTGCCCAGGGCTACAGTTTGCCCAGGGCTGCCTCGTTACGCCCCTGGATAGAGCCAGTTGTACTTTTGGGGGGATGTTGTTGCATAAGTGTGGGATTGCCACTGAAAAAACCCTCTCTTTTGTGCCCACCAAACAAGGTTCTTCAAACCTCTCCATGTAATCTTAACTCCAAAGCAAGAATACATGGGAGAAGATGGCCCTTCTGATATTCTAGTCCCAAGCAATACTGGGTTTTAAAGATCAGAATCAACTCCTTGCATTGGGCTTCGTTCCCAGAGTTCTTCTGTTGTACCGTAATACAGTCACCCTTCATTTGACAACAGGTGACCAACACTGTACGTGAGAAGCTGACCCAACTATACTGCAGGGTTTTGGAACTTTCAAACAGCAGTGGTAGGGAGTTTGAAAGAGAATAATAGTTCAAATATGACTCAAAGGAATAAACATCTGCAGTAACAGAAAAAAAATATCTTGGTTTTCCAGCATGTCACAGGATTCCTGTTTCCTTCTTTAGGGCAAGATGTTTGGATAAAGCTGAGTAACAATAGCATTATCTGAACTGTTTTTCTGGAAGTGTTCTTACAACTGTTTCCTTTGCCCTCTCTTTTAAGGGAGAAGCAAAGAGAAGTCAATGACATTTGAAAAGAGAAGGGGCTATGGCTCAGTAGCACAGCATATGCCTTATGTGCAGAAGGACTCTGATATGTTCAGAAGGACATTTTGGAAAGAGAATTAATCTGCAATATAATCAACAGTTTCAGGAGGGGGTCTTTAGAGAGTGGACAGGATTATAGTCTGTTCCACTGTTTAGTATATGTGTTATTTTGCTCCCAGTAAATTAGCTATGGTATGTCATTGTTTCACACTATATTTTGTTTTATTTACATTTTTGTAATAGTGTAATCCTAGTCTTACTGCATTGTTTACTAGATGTTTTATGGTGTCTGACTGCATTGTTTTCCATTTTGTAATCCACCTTAACTCTTGGTAAGAAAGGCAAAGCATATGTGAAGTAAAAATGAAATTAAAAAATATTCCTGGCTTCACCAGGTATTGGGGTAGATCTTTCTTTACCTTGAAAGAAGTTATCTGTCAGAAGAGACAGTGCTGAGATAGATGAGTCAATGGATTCAGTATAAAGCAAGCTTCATATATTCATATGTTGCTGATGCAGCAGTTCTATGTCAATGAATCCAAAGTATGTGCCACTTTTTGATGTAGACTCTCAAGAGCTATTATGGATTAGAATGCTTTGAAAGGGTGGGGAAAACTCACCCTTTAACCATTCAGGTGATGAATTTGTGAGAGTGCATAAAGGCTGCTAAGGGCTTGTGAATCCTGGTGAAACCATTCTTATGCTGTACCCTATATCTTTGTGCTAGACAAAACAAAAACAAACATGCATTACTTATTCCTATAAGAAATGGTTTAGCACCTTCTCCATAAAGATGCATGCATAAGTGCCATCAGGTTGCAACTGACTTTAGCGTCTACAGCAAGGGCAGAAGCCAAGGTGGTTTGCCATTACTTTCCTCTGCAGAGCTTTCCTTTTCCCATTCAAATATTGACCCTGCTTAGCTTATGAGATTTGACGAGGTTGGGCTGTACCATCTGCCATTCCTCCCTCTGTGAAGATACGTGACTCAAAAGTCAGTTGAACCGAATAACTTGAGCTACTTATCTGTTACAAAACCAGCAGGTTAATTTTGCTATTGTTCTTGCTGTCAACAACTTATTAGGACTTCATAGGGTTTTCAAGGTGTGGTTTGCCTCAGCATCACTCTGGTATTCCTTGGAAGTCTCCCATTCAAATACTAGCCAGGGTCAGGGCTGAGAGTGTGTGACTGTCCCAAGGTCACCCAGCAAGTTTCCAAAGTGTGAATGGGATTCAAACCTGGGTTTCCTAGGTCCTAGTCTAACAGCTTTAACCACTACATCACATTGGCTCTTTGTTTTAGCATTTTAACAACAGTTCAACTTGCCAGTGAAGTGTATAGGAAGATGGGGCACAGTATATTTCACAGGGTAATGAGTTCCACAGGGAAGATAACACAGCTGGGAAGGACCAGCTCCACACCCTCACAGTTCTCATTTTGACAGAGGGTTCTGTGGAGCAAAGTGAGGCGAAGGCACATATGGGGTAGAATGCTATTTCTGTCAGCTCTCCTGAGGCGATATGCTTGCAATAACTAAACGTTATTGCTTCTAGTGCCATTCTGTGATACTTGGCGGGATTGGGAGTGTCTTGCATGAATGTTTTGGCAGAAGGAGCTGTGTTGTCATGCAGTGGGCATATCATGGGAGCCAACTGGTCTTGCTGTCAAAACCAGGAAGAAATGCCTGGATATTACCATATTTTTGGCTGTTCCATTCTCTTTATTATGAGCATGTCAGCAACTTAGGAAACACTTATCCAAACAAAAGCTTGTAAGCGGACTTTTGAGGCTAACCCTTGTTAGGAAAGCACTTTAATTATGTGCTTAGCTCCCATTAGTTTCAGTAGGGCATGAAGATTTGTTTAGAGCTAAGTATGTACAGTTCAACTTCATTTGTCTGAATGGCCTGGAGGACATCCAAAACATCTGGATAATCTGAGTTTTTGGTGTGCTGTTTACATTGCCATATGGTCTCAGGAGAGACATCTAGTGAACTTGAGCAAGAACTTTTCAGTTTGGATTTTGAAGCCTTCTATCAATTCAAGTACGATGTTGCTCTGTTTGCTGCTGTTAGTAAATTGGTATTTAATATATTTATTTATCACCAACAACATTCTAGATTAGGAATCACCAAACTTTTCTTTAATGAGAGCTGCTTCTGCATAAAAACAACTTATTCTCCACTTCCAGATTTCCGAAATAAAGCTGTTTTACACTCCTTTCTAGATGCAGCAAGTGATGGCACCCCCCATATCCACTCTGGTAGGCCACACTAGAGTTCTGGGCCAACCACAGAAAGAAACTCATGACCTAAGTATGCCATGTGGACAACTGTCAGAAGAACATAGTTAGCACCTGGTTCAATAATTTAGAGGATTACAGGAATGTAAAGACTGGCCTGGCCTTCCTAGAAAAGCATCTAGAATCACTGGGGACTATTTTACATGTGACATTATTTAGGTATATACCTAAGGCTCGTTACACACAGCATATTTATAACGGGTTGCAGTCTTTATAAATGAACTTGTTTTCCCAAATGGAAAATGAATTCATTTATAATGATTGCAAATTGTTATGAATATGCTGTGTGGAATGAGCATAAGTGATTAAGTATATACTTCAAAATGTTAGGCATAAATGCAAGAAACAAGTGTCTGTCAATAGGTTTGACAGGTACACTTGTCAGACAACTAGGATTGATTATGGCTCCTAGTACCTGTGGATGTACCTGTGACAGCAAAACCAGATTTTTTATTTGCTGTGGACCTTGTGAAACAGAGGCTCCTTCCGCACATGCAGAATAATGCACTTTCAAACTGCTTTCAGTTCTCTTTAAAGCTGTGTGGAATAGCAAAATCCACTTGCAAACAGTTGTGAGAGTGGTTTGAAAACGCATTTTTTTGCGTGTGCGGAAGGGGCCAGAGCATTAGAAAGTTTTGGCACTGGGCTTCCAAAGCAAATAGCACCATTAGAAACTACAAACTGTTTCTTATTTTGGGATGTGCTCTTTCCTTTATAGAGGACTATATGGCTAGATAGTTTCTTTCTTCTCTGCTTATTGGGTGTGTGGAGATTGCTTTCCTGAATTTGGTGTATGCCTGGCAAAACAAAATGCAGGACTGAATTGTTTGAAAAGGGGCCTGAATGTAAACAGAAGTTAGTGTGGAATTATTAACAGGGTCAATTCAGCACTGATATAGTGCTGCATTTAAAAAGTATATCTGAATGCACCAAATGCTTTTCGGGGGAAAAGGCTTTTTTCAAGAATCAATGCCAATGTAGTAGTCTTTCAGAATCTATATTTCTACTAGCATTTAAAATCAATACCCTTAACTTACGAGAGTGTTTGTCGAGGAAGTATAAATCATTAATCCTTACGCAGCAAACAGCTTGCCATAACACAAAAGTTGGCCAGGTGGGGTTAGAAATCAGTGGGTACTTTTCTGCATGAGAAAATAGCCTATTCAGTGGGGTAGCTTTGGCAAGGGCCCGCAGAAACCTTTATTTGACATTTAGTTTCTATTTGTCTGCTGTTTGCCTTGCTTTCTCAGAAGTGTTTGCTCTGCAGGTGGGTTGCAGTCTTTTAAGTCTTGGCCAGGATGCTTTCACTGAAGAGGCCACCTGATACTTTTATTGATTGTTACGGCAGCAAAGAGCCGTGGAGCGGGCTATTTAAGAACAACATCAGGGTGGCTATAGCAAAGATCTTCCACTTACAAGGCCTGCTCTGTTTGTCATCTGAGTCTGAGGCTTGGCATGCTTGGGAAAGGGGCAAGAGGTCTAGAAGGTGAGGCTTGTGGCTGATCCGCTTGTTACGATAACTTTTCTTTTTGTAGTTAATGTGGTACATCTCCCTGCTTGGGATGAATGCTTGCTCCATTCACCGTGAACAGAAGCTTTGCATACCCTCACTTAACCCACAGGTGTATGATGGGCGAGCATCCTTAGAACACTAACTCCCAAACTACATGTTGGAAGAGAAGCATTAGTGTGTTACCAGAAGTCAGAGGAAACATCCAAATCAGTCACTCATGCAAACTCTGTTAAAGTGGGCCCCTCGGAAGATGGGGAATTTTTAGCCTCACACATTCTTAACGTAATTTTTTTGACTGTTAGAGTGAAGCAGGGCTGGAGCGAGGGGGAACTGCGCCCGGGGCATGTGTGCGCCCCATGCCCCTTCCACGCTCCCACCCATCATGCCCCTGCCATGCCCCGGTGTGCCCCAGAACACCCCCGCCACGCCCCCACACTGGCGTTCCTGGTGCATCATGGCTCCAGCCCCCTTGGTGCTACGTCACTGGAGTGAAGGACCTTTCCAGTTTTTAATTTAGAAGAAAAATGGGCTTCTCCTGTCACAAATTTAGTGCCAAAGTAAAGCGTTGAATTCAAGCAAAGTTTTAAAAATAACTGCTCACAGCACAGCGCATGTGGTCACTGGCCCACAGTCTTTGAGAGATCAAAATCCCCTATTTCAGTTTTAGCCAGTGTTGTAAATAAGTGGAATAAACAAAACTACATGAGGAGCTGGTATTTTTTAAGGTAAAAATGTTCTAACTAAGCAATACAAAGTTGATACCTGTTAATAAGCAGAGTTAAGAACATCAGATGGATTAAATGCTGAATGCTAATAATAGTGGCTGGCAGCGTGCGCAAATCTCTCTTAGAACGGCAAGTCAGATCAAGTACAACTTAGATCAAAATTACTGGATGCAGCTGCAGAAAATTACACTGCCTTTTGAAACCTGGGCTAGCCTGTGAGAGACCTGATCCTGTGAAGTGATCAAAATTGTTCAGTAACAAAGCACAGCAGAGAAATATGTTTGGATTGCAAGACACACGGCCAGCAACTGGCAGCACCTAGCCTCAAGAATAGGAAAAGGGATTTGCCCCAGAAACAGGAGCGCAGTAAGAAATGTTCTTGTAGTTTACGATTCACTCAGACGTCCGTTACGCACCAATTCCCACTTCAAGCAGACTTTTGCTTCAGATCAGATTTTTAATTATGCAACAGCTTTGATATATGATTTGGGTTAGATTTTCCCTTATGCACCTGCTCTGAAGTGCCTACGCTTTTAAAAGGGAAAGTTCTGCGTTTTCCATGTGCGGGGAAAACCGAACTTTTTTTCACTTTGCAGGGAAGGAATGCACAATGCCTCCTTCGGGTTTTTTCCACCCTCCCCTTTCCTTTGTTCCCAGCCCATAACAGTGATCTCCAACACTTGTATCATCCCACCTTCTTCCCATTTTTCTGCTGACCCTCTCCTCATCCCCTCCAACCTCCATTTTTGTTCTGCTCTGTAGTCATGTGACTTCTGGTGGAGTTTATTTTATTATTTTTTACATTTTATTTTGTAATACATTGATGCATCAATGTACTAATAACATGAAAAATGTGCCTAATATCTGTCAACTGCAACTGTAAGACCTCTGTTTGTCTGGAGATCTGGGAATCCATGCTGGCTTCCACCAGCCCTGGAGGGTTTGTTGTTGGCCATGCTGACACCAACTTGGGGGGGGGGGGAGAGATCCCACCAATCCCAACTTGAAATTTGGTTCAACTAGCAACCATCAGTGCATCAATACCTAAATACTACATGAATACTTATTTTTGAATTCTACTTTGGGATTTCGTGGGGCACTGTCAGTCCTGCTGGTGGAATGGTGGAATATGCTGTTCCTCTTATGTCTCCATGAGTAACAGAACAAGAAACCCAGAGAAAGAGACCTGGAAAATCTTTCACTGGAATAGACCCTTAAAGTCCCAAGTGCTATAGCTTGGAAGGGATAGTTCTAATGATATGTTTGTTCTATGTCTTAGGCTAATCAATGCAGGCATCATGGGACATTTCTCTTTTCAGATGACATACTGATTCATTTAAAAGTCCTACCATGTGGATTTTTGCCACCTCAGGAACCTACCCCATCCATTCTGTGATGGTTTCTTGTGATCTTTTTAGCCTGTAGCAATTTAACCATTTGCACTGTAGTATCAGCAGAAGAAGGTTTTTGGGGTTTTTTTTACAACTGGCCAGACAGTCCTGGTTCTAAACTGTCTGAAAGAGCAGGAACTATCTAGCTATCCTTGTCTATGGTAGATTTTTCAAAGTACAACTTCCTCCAGAGTTCTAGGGAAAGTTTTTTTTAAAATCCTCTGGACCATGTATTGCAGATTGACATTTACAATAAACAGCACATATGGCAGGTACTCACACTAACTATCACCATACAACTTTTCTCCTTTAGACTAAGCTTAAGTCTTGCCTCATAACCCGTAAGCTAGCCGTCTTGTCAAGATATGAATAAACATTTCTAGAGCCTGCCTCATTCTCTGGCAGACTGAAATACTAGCTCTGACCGTTTCGTGCTCATTCCTTCCTTTTTCATATGTTAAGATTTCACTAAAGGAAATGTTTTGATTTTTTTTTCCCATTGGGAAAAGATCAGTGGCAAAATTAATCAGGCTTCAAGCTAGCAGTTGGTATGTATTGGAAAGCATTTTTAAACAAAAAGTACACTGAACTGAACTCTTGCTCAGTAATTTCAATAATAGATTGCCAAAGTGAACTATATTAAGCCTTCCCAATTAAAATCATTTTTGAGTCAAGAACAATGAAGAATTTTACTTCAAAAGACTAATTATTAGCTTTACCACAAAATTTAAGCTGAACTCTGAAGTCACCTTTCTTTGATATTCAGAAATTTTTTAAACTATTCCTCTCTATATTCATCTTTGGTATTTTGTGGTAGTGATAAAAATAATTTTGTAAGAGCATTCTGTCACTTTAAAATACTGAACAGAGACTGAATAATCGGTTCTTCTAGATTTGTGTTTAAGCACCTGCTTAAATGCTTATTTCAAGCAGAGTGTGGAAAGGTTTATGCAGACTCTCACCATCCGTGGATCTGTGACATTATTTCACTTATTCTTGTGCAGTCATGTGATACTTTCCTTAGCTTGTTTTAATTCCCACTGTGCCATCTTTTCTCATTACATTATAACCTTTTGCTGAATTTTTTGTACTTTACTGCTAGGAGATAGCTGACATATACCCCTCCTCACCCACCAGTATGTACAGATTTTGTGGTGATCCTGAGAACAGATTCCTTGCAAACAGAGAGTCTCTGTTGTAAATGCTGAAATGGCCTTTCCCGGGGTGTTTTTCATAGTTTTATCCCAGCAGTTCTGAGTCAAATTAAGCAAGACGCTGGTATTTTGAAACTCCTGGGCACCTTTTCTTCATAAATTGCAGCTGCATGGGGCCTTGATTTGGATTAGACCACAGCAGGAAGAAGTGGGTTTGACCCCTTTCCCCTGCACTATTTTCTTGAAATTTGTCCACAAAGCAAACACAAGGGTAATGTACAGAATGTGTGGGCAAAAATGGCAAGATGTGTGATAGAAATTTATGCACTTGTGTTCTGTCTCACAGTCAGCTTGCCATTCTTTCACCACTGACTTTTCTTTTTGCATTTTTTAACCCTTTCCAAAGCCACTGTGGGGCAGAGCAGACAAGCTGCTTGACTTCCAAATGCTGACAAAACACATCGTTTCCTGTTGCTTCACTTTTTCCTGCAAAACGAAACACCTAAATAGGAAGTATAATTCTTTGCCAAGGTTTGTTGCTCCTTCCTACCTTCCCCAGCATACCCAACAGCAGTTTTTCCTGCTCTTCTGGCCATCGTTTCTTAACAGTGAAAAGAGCTTTGTTGTGTGTGTGCTTTTAAATGTTGCAGGTCTATCACTGCAGCAAGGGAATGGTCTATTGATCTATTGGATACCAGAAAAAAAGAAAGGGGAGGAGATAGCCTCCTCAAATGGATTCTTCTGGGTACCATTTCCGAATGATCAGAAGGGCTGTGTGTGTGTGTGTGTGTGTGTGTGTGTGTGTGTGTGTGTGTGTGTGTGTGTTTAAATGCTGCAGATCTAACACTGCAGCAAGGGAATTGTCTATTGATCTGTATAACATGGGGGGGGGGAGAAAGAGGGGAGGCAGCCTTACCAGTAGTTTGCAAGAAACTTTCTGTAAACTACTTTCTTTGTGATATAGTTTGACCCCCTTACGGCTGCTGTTCATGAAGAAAAAAATGCTTGGGATTTCTGATCATGGAACTTCAGTATATTGTTTGGTTTGACCTGTTTGTGTGATACAATTGAGAGCAGAACAACATGCTTCATGTGGTTTGGTGAACTTTTGCCCAATAGGTGTCTTCACGACATGAAAGAATTGTTTAAGCTTTCTCCCCCAGCAGTTGGTTCACTGAAAATCCTCCTCCTACAAGCTACTTTTCCATGAGAGATAACAGATACAAGTCCACAATAATGTTTTTTTCTAACAGAAAAGTAGGCTCAGGAGGATAGTTGAGCAATCCATCCCACCTACTCCCTGGTCTATCATTCATTCTGAAGCTATGTGCAGCTGCTTGACTTGACTGAAGAGATAGCTAAAAAGAATGACTAAGCTACATTTAAGGTGTACTTCTGACCTTACCCAGTAAAGAAACCAGTGAAGTGTATACTGACTTTCCAGTGGTCCCTTTTAAGCAACATATCTTAGGGCCTAGCTAAACATTATGTTTTCCTTGAATGCCCTTGGACATTATGTTTTCCTTGGTGGTGTGATGTGTTCTGAATTTCTGTGCCTTTTAGGAGTACATGGGCTCCGTTCAGAAAATGAAAGCTTAGTTGTTTCACTCTGGGCCTTTTTTCTTGAGCTGAATGGCCAAAGTGGTACCGCTTGCCCCACCAAGGGCTGGGCATGGATATAGCACCCCCTCCTCCAGAGCCATTTCAAGGAAACAGCATGTGGGGAAGATGTAAGCCTCCTCTCACCACATGCCGTGGTTTCAGTCCAACTTGGGACTTCATGGACAGAACTTCAGAACACAGCTCTCCACCCAACCCAGGAATGTCTCTGGAAGAAATATAGCAGTGGTGGCGAACCTTTGGCACTCCAGATGTTATGGACTACAATTCCCATCAGCCCCTACAATTGGCCATGCTGGCAGGGGCTGATGGGAATTGTAGTCCATAACATCTGGAGTGCCAAAGGTTCGCCACCACGGAAATATAGCATGTAGTTGGGCACTAAGTGGGGATTTGCATCCATGTCTTTTAGGCTCAAGACAAGCACTAGTTACTCAACCACATCAGTTCTCCTAACTATACTTTTCTTGTTGAATATATGAAGCTTCAATTGGCAGCAGCTCTTCAGGTTAGCAGGCAAAGAAAGGCATGTTCCATACCTGCTACCTGAGATCTTTTAAATTAGACTGAAACTGGGACTTCCTGTGTACAAAGGATGTGCCCTGCCATTCAGTCATGCCTCCTCTATTTGTGTAAATGTATACTGGATGGCTACTTCCATTGAAAATATGGTATAAACCACAATTTTTAAAGAAATAGGTGATAGTTTTTGTTGTTGTTTTTTCAAATCGCAAGCATCTTCATCCTAGTATCTACTTTGGTTAAATTATTTTGTGGGTTTTTGCAGTCTTCAAAATCCATAAAAACTATTGATGGGAAGCAGGGGCTGGATGAAAGATATGAATGTGTCTGCCCCATGTTGGGTCACTGCTGAAACTAAGCTGACATAGGTCGAATAAAAAAGCAGTGTTTTTTCCCCCAAAATGTACTCCTATTTCTTCCAGTGTCCCTCTTTGACGACCTTCCTTTGAAACTCTAGGGAGTTTCCAAACCAATTGCAGTGAATGACCAGCTGCTGTTAGAAGCAAGGAATTTTGTCTAAGCTTCCACAGTGCTGGTGGCATGAGGACTACATGTAGAACCAAGAGTTATCCCCCTAGGAAAGAAGAAGAGTTTGGATTTATATCCCACTTTTCTCTACTGTAAGGCATCTCAAAGCGGCTTACAGTCACTTTTCCTTCATCTCCCACAACAGACACGTTGTGAGGTAGGTGTGGCTGAGAGAGATCTGCGAGACTTGTGACTAGCCCAAGGTCATCTAGCAGGTTTCTTGTGGGGGAGGAGGGAAACTAACCTGGTTCACCAGCTTAGAGTCCACTGTTCATGTGGAGGAGTGGGGAATCAAACCCAGTTCTCCAGATTAGATTCCACCTGCTCTTAACCATTACATCACGCTGGCTCTCAGTGCCTCCAAGCCGACCATCCCCACAGAATTCCCTCCAAGCAGACATTTCCCACCTATACCTATGTGAGCATACCCATGTTCTGACATTGGCTCCTGATAAACTGTTTTCATTTGATCCTGGGTAGTCAGTAAATTACATTGATGGTAACCCATTACTCTTTTAAAAAGGACTTTTCCTTTCCTTCAACAGTTGCTTAGCCTGTTTCCTCTTCAGTCTGACACTAAATCTTTTCCCATTGTGCAGAAACACACACTGTGTAATTGTTACCGCATAGCAGGAGGCATTATCCATTAGAAAAAGTGAGGAGACTCTTAAATGTAGATGAACCATCATATTGCCATTATTTCAAGCTTGTTATGACCAGCAGATAGAGTATAAATCATTTCTCAATTTTTCGCATTTGGGACTTAGATTATAATAATGTGCTGTGGTCCTTTTTACCGCAGCACGGTCAAAAAATTAATTCCTCCTATTGAGAAAGGAATGTCAAAAAAGCACAAGTGTCTCTATGCTACTTTTAAGCTTGGAAACTGGAATATCAGGACAATTGATGATGGTTATAGAACAGAGTGACCAGGGGTTTCTGAATGACCACTGACTGTGAGCTACACAAACTGAACATTAATGTTGTATCACTACATGGGACATTGGTAGCTGACACAACACAGACTGTCTACATGAGACCAACTACACATTTTATTGTGATGGTAAGGGTATCGGTGACCATCATGGCAAGTGTGGGGATACACATCTCTGTTTATCTGCTGGAAACTCTATTGTAACAACTCCTACATACAGTCTTACGTATGCTGGCTCAAAAGAAGAAAATCAGTTTTGCAGTGCCTCTATTTGACTTGCTTGAATATATGCATGGTTGAATGAAAAGAGATTTCTCCTTTTATGTCTAGAACACAAAATAGCTCCAGATAACAATTCTCTACCAATTTATGTTGGCTGTCATGTTGTATATGAGATCAATAACAATGACTACAGCGTATATTAGTTATAAGCTCACAGATAGCCTTTCATCACTGATACACTGTTTAAGTCGTGCAGATGTTGTCAGAGCACATTGGCAACCATCCAATTTTGCTAGCCAAGATCAAACTATGGTGCATTGTTGTTTGTTTACAGATGATGGCATGCTGGATGTTTGGAAAACAGAATTGGCTATAAAGCCTGAAGACATACTTTGCATATGCATGCTGCATGCTTCTTCTCATGATAATCATTTTCTCTCATTAATGCTTTGTCCTATGAAGAGGGTTGCTTGTGATAACCTTGGATGAAACTGTGCTACTTCTAGCCTACAACTGTTGATGACTTATCCTATAAAGAGGAACTAAATATGCTGAGAAAGCAAGCCTCCATTATTAGCAGATGTAGCATGTAAACCTGGGTATCATCCAGTGGGTATAAATGATTGCCAGTATGAAAAGACGGACTCAGAACTGAATTGAATGGAATACTTCAAGATACTGGTATACGTTAAGAACAACATTCTGTCTGATATGTTATTCATTACTATGACTCAGTTTCAAAGAGCCTTCCTGCTTGTTCTCTTGTAGGTCCTTTGCCTGACTTGGCCACACCTTTTTCTCAGGGTTAAATTAGACAAGATGGCATCCCTGAGTTCAGAAATTAATGTCCCCCCCGCCCCCAGCACCATTTTGGGTGAGGGAAAAAAGGATATGGCAGGAGGCTCTGTTCCCTTCATGCCACTGTGGTCCTGACAAGTGCTAAAGGAGTTCCCCAGTGGGAACTCACTCTACAAAATGGAGGTGCATCCCCAAGGTGAAGTCAAAGAAGCTTGCTAGTCTAATTTTGCCCTTAGTCTCTATCAGATTTTTCTTCTGGCCTGCTTCTTAAAAGAATCTTGTACTTACATGGTGCAACTTACAAATTCCTAAATTAACATTTAAAAAAAAACAGGGGCTCTTCTTTAAGGACAGTGACAAATTAAAATTATGCATTCATCTTTCCCTCTTTATTAGTGTCTGGATTTCCCACAACCTAGTATACCTTATTTAATTTTTCAGCTCTTTTATTATTATTCAGTGAACTGAATTTCAGAATCCTGAAATTTTATTTCAATCAAAACAAATTCTTGTATTTTATTCTTAAAACCTGACTATCTTGTGACCTGCTTAAATCCGTCGATCACAATAATATCACTTAATAATGTACTCTGTTTGAAGTGATTTCCTGTGGGTTTAAGATTTCTTTCTTTTTCTTTTCTTTTTTTTGGGTTTGTTTGTTTGAATATGTCATGTTACTATTTTCTTTTTGACTTCTATTCTTTATATGCTGTGGAACTTTAAGAATTGTTTTATTCAGATATACACGATGCACTGGAGTGCATATACTTTTAATATAAGTATATATTGGAAACTTTTAATCGCTAGTTTGGAGAAGGAGCTACTGACATCAGATTTAAGTTCACACTAGACTATTCTATGCAAAATAAAACAGAAGGCACCCCACAAATTTCCCCAGATTCTCCTTTTAAATCTACCCCCTTTGCATTGGATTTAAAAGGAGAATCTGAGGTCCTCAGTATAAACATAGAAAGTGATGTTGTTTCAGGGTGGGGGATAATCCACCCCAAAACAACATCACTTTCAATGTTGTTTTAACTGGGGACCCCAGATTCTCCCTTTAAGGTGGATTTAAAAGGGGAATCTGGGCTCCCTAGTCTAAACACCATTGAAAGTGATGCTGTTTGGGGGTGGATTCCAGCATCACAGCAGCGGTGCATGGGGGGAGGGCACAAAATTCAGATTTTGCACTAGGCTCCATTTTCCCTTGCTATGCCTGCCAGGCCTCGGAGAGCTGCTTTTATAAGCACTGAGGCCAGGGACAGGGCTTGGGGAGGTGTGGCCATGCCCCCAGGGATGGATGGGGGCATGGCCTCGCCCCCGAACCCCCCATAAAAAATCTATACCCATGTCACTGCAAGGCACTGAATAAGAGCGTGAGAATTTGCCACTGACATTCTTTAAAAATATTGCAGTCTGAATGTTATAATTATTTTCATTTCATACTATTTCATCTGACTTCTTATTTTGGGGAGGGGGCAATTGTTTGCCTGTTTGTTAATGGAGTAGAATTTTTAGAAAATACCCATCTGCTACTTTTGTCTTGAACTAGACTCCAGCCGTAACATCTAAGCCGCTTGCAGACAGCATTCTCACCCTGCGCGACGAGAGATGGAAAGAGGTTCGAAGCCTATTGACCCCAGCCTTCAGTGCTACCAAGATGAAAGAGGTAAACCCCAGTGTGCAGGTGTTCCTATCCCATGTACAAGAAGCTTTTCTTCCCCTCTCTCTCACTGTGTGCTGTGTTGTAATTGATGTGTAATGATTGACTGCACATCATCCAGGGCAAAATTGGTAATAGCACATTGTTTTGCTACATATAAGCCAATGCTGTTTTTGAGGGAGAAGAAGAGTAGAAGAAGAAGAGTTTGGATTTATATCCCCCCTTTCTCTCCTATAGGAGATTCAAAGGGGCTTACAAACTCCTTCCCCTCCCCCCCCAAACACCCTGTGAAGAAGGTGGGGCTGAGAGAGTTCAGAAGAACTGTGACTAGCCCAAGGTCACCCTGCTGGCATGTGCGGGAGCGCACAGGCTAATCTGAATTCCCCAGATAAGCCTCCACAGCTCAAGCGGCAGAGCGGGAAATCAAACCCGGTTCCTCCAGATTAGAATGCACCTGCTCTTAACCACTACGCCACTGCTGCTCAGAGAGTGTTCTTTGTTTGTTTTGTTCAGTATACCAGACTGTTTACCAGAAACATAAGGTGGAAGACATTGTTTGGCTATGTTTCTGCTCTTGCAGAACCCAGCAAACTCTGGACTCTGCAGCTTGCAAAGCAACTAATCGTATGATACTGGACATCTGGAAATCTCTTGGAGTATGGCTCAAGGGGCAAATGGCAGTGAGAAGCAGATTTGTCCTGTAGAATGTGATGATTCAGAATGATTGAGGTGGCATCGTTTGTTCCATATTCCCGGAGTGGAAATCTGTGTACATTTCAGAAAAGGATATTGTAGAGTTGAAAAAGGTACAGAAAAGAGGCATTGAATCAACTGAGAGGTTAGAGCCCTTTTCAGAGTGGAGGGAAAATGACTAAGAAAGCAAGTAACAGATAGAAAAGTAGCCAGAGATAACATTTTCTCCCCAACCCCTCATACTAAAAACTGGATGCACCCAGTTGAGGTTGATGGGCAGAATATTCAGGATGGAAAAAAAGAAAGCACTTCTCATAACACTCTTCACTTATCAGATTTACTGCCACATTATAATTAAGGCTGTGGTTTAGGTGACTTTGAAACAGGGATAGACAAATTCATAGAGGAGAGAACCATTCATTACTATTAGCCATAAATGGAAACACCATATTCAGAGACCATTTGCATCTAACTACCAGTTGCTGGTAGGCAAAACCAGGGGTAAGTTTTGGCTCCTGTGCCTCTGCATTCAGGTCCCTTCCTTGGATATCTGATTGGCCATGATTGTGAGAATACGGTACAGATTGGACCACTGGTCTGATCCATTAGAGTTCTCCTTATGTTCTAATTAATGTTTGGGTTGGGATTTGATAGTGAGGCTCCTCCTACCTTCTGCATATTTTGGCTTTGTTTGGCTCTTACTAGAAATGTGAATGCTTATACATCCAGGAAGAGAGCTGCCTCCCAGCTCCAGACAGCCTATTCCATCTCTCTCCTTGCCACAGACATCCACCCAAGGATGCTGGAACATTCCACAACCAGTAGCTCCACCCTTGGACTTACCAGCAGGAACAGGGACCTCCAGGAACCCAGGAGATGGGAGAGGCTGAAGATAAATGGCAGGAGAGCTTCAGCAGCAAAAACAAGACTCAGTAGTTACAAGGAAAGGGGTGGAGACAGCACAGCCCTAGCCAAGTTGCAGTTAGCAGCCCACTGCAACCTTAGAGAATGAGGTAAGGCTGGAACAGCCCCAGCCAGGCTGCAATCAAGGAGGAGGGCCAGGAAGACTGAAGAGCCAGCACCAGGCTGGCAGGGCAAGACAGACAGCTCGCCAGTCACTAGGAGGCTGAAACGGGAGTCTCCCAGGAGGGAGGTAACTTCCTGAAAGGGATAAAATAGAAGCAGGACAAGAGAGAGGTGGGTTGGTGTGATGCAGAGGCTCAAGCTTGCAGGAGTACTGTTAACTACTTGATGGAAGTAAACAGCCTGTGAATAGAAGCCAGAGTCTTATTCGATCCAAGAGGGCAGCTGAGCCCCTATGAAGCTCAGGTGGCCCATCCTGCAGGGGTGGCTGGCAGAGGGAGCATTCACATTGTGTACAAGAGAGTGGAGTAGAAATTGATTTAACTTTGGGAGCTATTTAATACAGAATTCTAAAACATACTATGTCAGTAGGTTGTATGTGGGATGGGAGGACAATTACTTGATATTAGGAATAAGAATGCTGACACTATGCTATTGTAAAATCTTTTGAAAAAGTTAATTAAAAAGAACACACAATAGGATCTCTATTACAGATTCCACATATCTGATTAACAGTGACACTTATTTGCTACATCTGGCACTAAGTTACCCAGATAAAAAACAAACTGGAAGCAATTTTTAAAAAAACTTTCGGTTCAGAAGAAGTAGAAGGATGCAGACAAAATAAAGGCAATATGTAAAACTTGTCAGAAAGACAAGTAATTCTGGAATATATGTGACCTCAGTGCAGGGAGATAAAGAAGTGTGAGTGTGTGTGGGGGTATATTCTTAAGTTCTAAACTTCTTGTTACAAGTAAGGGCTCTCTTTCTCCCTCTCTTTTTGCACTACCTTTGAGTTAGGAGATTGTGTTCTTGTAAATTGTGCCTAGAATCAGGCAACTGTAAACAAGCCTTGAAAACCCCACACGGTCAATTGTGACTTGATGGCCCTCTACCACCAAATTGAACCAGAGGCTGAGCATTTATACCAGTATCATGCCAAAACCATGAAATGTTCATGTGTCACTGAGAGTTCTGTGAATTCATGAAGATTTGCCTGTGTATAAAAAAAAGTAACATGAAAAAAATTCTAACCTGTGATCCAGTGTGTTGTAGCCCATACCCATGAGATGAATTTTGCCCTTCTGAGTGATGGCAGAGTGGCTGTAGTGGTATATGCAGGATGCAGGATCTCCAGTGTGGAACAGTAAGGCTGATTATTTGATGTATTCTATACCAGCCTAGTTCCATTTACTTAGTTTCATTTCCTTAATCTGGTCCCTAAACCTGTACCGACAGGAAATATTCCTGTGTGTGGAAATGGACTCTGAGGGAGAAACGACAATTAACCTTTGCTTTCTTTAATAACCTGCCCATAACTATTAACTGCCATAGAAAAGGACTTTGCTCTCCATCCAACAGATTCTTTTTGATTTACTACCTCACATTTGTCTTGAAGGGATCCCTAAGAGTGAATTTCTCCCACCCCAATACAGAATCGGTATCGCATAATGACTTTGAACTTTCCCTCCACGGGTTTTCAATTCAGGCAAGTTATTTGGCTTACTCCTTCCTCTGCAAACCGGGGATAATGCCCCTGATCTACCTTACAGAGTTGTGGTAAGAATTCCAACAAAGGATTGAATGTGAAGTGCTTTTAAGACCTGAAAATGCACCTTTATGCCAATAGATCTCTAGGACTGGATGCAGTTGAGAGACAGTCTTCAGACTGAAGAAGAAAAAAGATGTCTCAATAAGGTTGCGCTGACACCAATTTCCCTGTACATTTTTTTAGTGGGGAAGGCTCAATTTATGCTGTGACAAACTTGTCTGCAATTTAAGTTCAAAGGCGTGTTAAGGTCCCAACTGGTTAAAATTTCTTAGAGGGGCGAAGTGCTCTTTCTTTGGAATTTTATGCTTAAAGAGTAAACATTCTCCTCACTCTGGTGCCTGGTTTGTGGCTGTAAACATTTTCCAGTGGGCAGAAGCCTGTGCTGTTTTGACGTGTCACTGTCGAAATCCACAGTAGCATCTAAATGTGTCTGGCTCCTTTAGCTCTATAGACAGCTGTTGCTTAGCAACACCCGCTGTCACCTCCTTATTATAGTAAATTCTAATTGGCCATAAGCCTGGCAGGGATCACGGATTAATCAGAACTGACAGTATCATTGGTTATGCATCTAGACAGCCGACTCTGTCCCTAGTTTTGTTAGCAAATTTCCTAAATCCTTGGTATTTTTAAAGAGGGGAATTCAAATGACTTTTTGTCAGTAACGGTGAATAGCTGAAGAAGAGTCTTTTTTGCACCGCTTAGATGGAAATTAATCTTCCTTACTGCAGGTCATCAGCACAGGGAAAATCCTTGCCTTCAGTTCAGCCTAACAAAAGATAAAGTCCTGGTTTGTACAGAGCAACCCCTGCTGGCTTGAGTCAGACATCCTTTTGCACCACAAATGATTCCTTGGACGTGGCTTTGCAGGAATGGATTTCTGTGTTTGCTGAGTTAATTATTTAAGGGGGAGAAGAGAAGGCACACTGTTGCATCGCTGTACTGTTGTGAAGGAGCATCACCGGCTGCTTAAGCAGAAGGGGAGCAGAGACTTAGGGCACTTTCACACATGCAGAATAATGCACTTTCCATCCACTTTCAATGCACTTTTGCAGCTGAGCGAAATAGCAAAATCCACTTGCAAACAATTGTGAAAGTGGATGGAAAATGTATTATTCTGCATGTGCGGAAGGGGCTTCAGGGATGACAAGAGCAAAACATTTTATTTTTAGATTCTTTTAAAAGCTCCTCAGTTTGCAATTCAGAATGTAAAGACTGAATAATAGGATGTTACAAATATTGTAAAATTGGGATTTCCTCCCACATTACTTTGCTTTATAAAGAGCAAAAGACTATAGGGAAGTGGCTACAACTATTTCCTCATGGGCATGCCCTTCACTTTTTCACAGAGAATTGTCACTTCCCATATGGAAGGTGGCTACTCTAAGGCCATTTCCTCACAGGCCAAAAAAGCTGGTAAAAGGATGGTACAAACAGTGTTTGGGCGGAGAGTTCGCATGGCCGCTGCTGCAGAAATGACTCTTCAGCAATGCAGCAACGCTCCAGCAGCCCCACAATGGTTTATTTGAAAATTGCTCACTGAGTGAGTCTTTTCAACAATGGCGCTCCGAAGCCAGCATCGTTTGAAGTGACTGCCAGGAATTGGTTCCGCAGAGCCCGCCCCCACAATGGTGGTCAATCCTGGTGCCGAACGCCCATGACGTCTACCCTGGGAAAAAAGAACGCCATTTGCAAAGCGCATCTGTGCAAAGTGCCACGTTTCAGCCAATGTGCTACCTGTCCACACAGCACCTGCCCATGCTAACGCTCTATGGCAGTGGTGGCGAACCTTTGGCACTCCAGATGTTATGGACTACAATTCCCATCAGCCCCTGCCAGCATGGCCAATTGGCCGTGCTGGCAGGGGCTGATGGGAATTGTAGTCCATAACAACTGGAGTGCCAAAGGTTCGCCACCACGGCTCTATGGCTACAGCGCTGCCAATAACACCGATGGCACAACGGTGTTATTGGCTGTGCAGAAATGGCCTTAGCAATATTTGTAGTACCAGCACATGATCAATAAAGTACATGGTGATAACATAGTCCTTCAGCCTTCAGGGTATACTATTACAACCTAATGAAATCGTTGCAAGTGTCATTGAATTTTTTTTTAATTTAAAGAATTCATTAATAAGGCAGATTTAAAACAGAAAAAGTAGCTAGCAATTTAAAATGCAGATGATAATATTGTGTTATTTGAGGCATGCTGTACTGGTTCCTTTTTTGTAAAAAAAAAACCTTAACTTTTTAAAATTAAAATATAGCCATTACATTTTTAATGCACTGGGAGGAAGAAATGAGTGCTCACACAAATAAATGCCATTTTCAAAATTTGTGTTGTCTTTTGCTGGCCTCTGTTGTTGCTACAGGAAAACACAAAGAGCATTCCTGTTCAGGAAACATGCCTAAAACAGCTCTGTTGCTGTTTAAGGTGATTTATCTCTTTCCACTCATTTTTATCTGGCCATTATCGAATTTATAAGTCAACCATGAATTTGTTATACGAAATCCACTGCCCTTCCTCATAAAAAAAAATCCTCATACTGTACTTATAGCTTCTGAAGTAATGGAAATACTTAACTTTAGAGGCACTTATTCAAGTTAACTGACGTTAAATCAAGTTAGCTGAATCAAGTTCTTCTGTGAAATGAAGCACATGTGTCTACTGCAAACAGATACACACGGGACACAGAGTTACAAACTTTTATCAGAGTTGGAATGTATGAATGGCTTTTCTTATTTCCCCCCTCCAACACATCTTGGCTAAATTAATCTAACATGGGAGTTTAGTAGTCTGTAATAGCACCCCATGTGGCAGTACTAAATTCTTTGGCTCTGTACATTCTGTAGTTTGGGTCCTTTATCTCAATCCTTGAAGTGTTAATCTGTTTCATTCCCTCCGTTGGATGGGAACTTACCTATACAGGAGTCTCCTTTGAAGACACACTCACATATATACCGGTATACTGCACATGCACACACTCTCAGCTGCTTTCTTTTTGCTGTTTTATGTTGATTTACTCTTCTGCAGTATCTTGGTCCAACACCAGGTTGTTATACAACCAATCTCAAGACACTGTAGACTTTTTAATGAATCTACAGTTAGATGCTACAGCTCTATTTCAAGCATATGAATAGCTAACTGCATGAGTTTTAGCCTCCTTTTAGATTACCATTCTAAACTTGGCATTATGCATTGTTGGCTTGATTCTAAGCGATTCAGGAACAGGTGTTTCATGCAATCATTACAGTCCCTCTGTGAGCCACCTCTGAAGCTCTCTGGCCATTTCAAACAGCACTGCACTCTCCCCCTTCTTTAGCTGTGCAGCAGAGGCGTAGCTGGGCCAAACTGTGCCCGGTGCGCATTCTATATTTTCCGCCCCCACCCCGCAGCGCCTCCCCTTCCACCCTACCCACCCTTACCTTAGTTCCTTTCCTTTTTCTAGAACTTTTTCAGGCTGCAAAAGCCTGTTCTCAGTAAAAATGGCCTGATGGGAAACTATACTTCCCAGGAGACCTTGTGAGCCCCAAGGTCTCCTGGGAACTGTAGTTCCTCAGGCCGTTTTTACTGAGAACAGGCTTTTGCAGCCTGAAAATGTTCAAGAAAAAGGAAAGGAACTAAGGTAAGTGTGGGAAAGGGGGTGTGGAAGTGCCGTGAGGGGGGAAGGGGGAGGGGCCTGGGGTGATTTTCTGCACCCCCAGGCATGTGCCCGGTACACAGTGCACCCCTGTCCTCTTGTAGCTCCGCCACTGCTGTGCAGTCTTTTTTGGCTTTTTAAAAACTTTCTAAGATTAGCACTATAGCATCATAGCAACCCAATGCATTAAAATGCTGGTGATATAGCAGCTCAGTGCTATATCATCAACATTCAAAAGCATTGGGTTGTTATAGTAGTATAGTGTTATAGCGCTAAGCTTAGAACTTTTTTAAAAAGCTGGAAAAGAATGCTGCGCTAAAATGGGCAGGGAAAAGCAGCTCTTTCGGAAACGCTTCATACATATTAAACAGCACACTGCTGTGATTCAAGAGTGCAAAAGAGAACTGAAAGTGGGAGAAAGTAGTTTTCATTTTTAAAAAAATAGGTGAGCCCCAGGATGCCAGTGGGACATAAGCAGCTTTGTCTGAAAAGGCAAAAAAAAATCTGTTAGCAGCCAGGAGATAAAATGGTTGTGTCAGAAATGACACATAAAATTGGTTAGTAACTCGCTCCTCAAACAGATTATAAGAGCAATTTGAAAGGGACCTTCTGTTCTACCCCCTCCCCAATTTAATGTATAAATTCTGTTTTATATTTCCCTTTGTTTCCCCAGTATTGCCATCAGCTTTCTCAAGTCTTATGTTTGTGTTAAGCCATGCACTTTCAGAATAGACTCCTCTGTGTAACCATTTTGACATTTATGACATTATGAAAAGCGTGCGCGTTGCAGGAAACCCGTTTCTTTCAAATAATCTCTCTGTAAACTACAAATGCCCTGATGACTTGATCTAAAACTGTTGTTTTCAAAACTCCAGCACGTTTCTGTTTTGAAATGAAGCAAGTTGCCTAGTTTAAAAATAATGAATGTTTCCTCGTCTCCCTGCAAGCTAGCCAGCATCACTTTGACGGTTGCACAAATCTAGCTTTTTCCAATAGAAATCAGGAGAGGCTAGCTGCCAAAGGGTAGGCTTTTCAGTGTACATAGGGGAAGATCTTTTGTTTAGAGCCCGAGGTTGACAGAACCAAAAGATCCTCATCTTGCTCCTCCCTCCCCTTTATAAGGGCCGGGGCATGTTGTTACTAGGAAATACAGAAAATATGCGTGTGGAATTTTACTTACTCTGCTGTTCTGTTAAGTACTAGAAGAAGCCAACCATGGAAAGCTTCATATCGAAAGGTTAAAGTTTGACAGTGTTATGAGGGAACTGGAAAGGTGTTAATTACCTTATAACAGGAACCATCAGAAACACTGATGGTGTGAAACAGTTTGCTTTGATAGGTCTTTAGAAACTTCTCAAGACTTCTTGGATAGTTGAATATAGATTTATGGAAAAATAATTACATTAATAATTTTATTTTATGTATTTGTTTATGTTATTTATAGACCACTCTTCTCACAAGCACTTTACATGTAGTCAGTGAAATCAACAAAATGGGACATTCAATAATCAATGCATACTATAATATAATGCATCATGTAATAATTATATGACTAATGACTGGTGTGTTTATACAGAGCTATTTACTGAGGCCCTTTCTGCACGGGCCAATAAAAGTGGGGGACAGGTGGGTTACATGAACCCGCCCTCACTCTGTTCCCTTTGCACAGCTGGCTGTCCCATGGACAGCCAGTGCATCGGCTGGCACGCATGCCTTTGCACGGCTTTTTTCCTCCCCGCCTGCCTGCAAAGCCATGATACAGCCCATTTCCCCTGCCACAGATGGGAGCTGGGGAAGGGGGTTTTGAGAATCGCGGTATGTGCGATTCTCTTGTTTAACGTGGCTCACAGCTGCGGCCATTTGTTGCGGCTGCAAGCGGCGTTAAAACAAAAGAATCGCACATAACCCGATTCTTGAAAAAACTGGGTTGTATGGCAGGATGGAGAGTGAGAGGCAGAGAAGGAGGAGGAGAATAAAAGAAAAAGGTGGGGGTAATGTCATCTCAAATCCCTACTTGTGAGCTCCCACTAGCTACAGCCTGTTGTTGTTGTTGTTGTTTATTGGATTTCATAGACCGCCTCATCCCCAGAGGGCTCTAGGCGGTTCACAATACAAGGTAATGTCCAATAGATTACTTAAAACACAGCTAGAAACATTTAAAATTCAATGTGCAGCATAACAATTCACATGACAGTAGTCTAAACCCCATATTGATGGCGCCTAGTCTTAAGGCCGGGAGGGGCTGGCAGCGCCCAAGGATGAAACCAATATGGGCGTTGCCAGAAATAACAAAATATAACAGGGGCCTCATGAATGTTGTATTTTTTCACACAATGGACTCCCCATCTTCACAGGCACCCTGCTGGCTCCCCCTCACTTGCATAGCCGGGATCCAGCTTTGCAAATGGAGGGGGGCTATGGAGATGGAGAGAACTCTCCCCAACTGTACAGGCACCCTGTTGCCCCTGCTTGGCAAGGCTGGGGTGTTGGGGGGGGGCGCAATTTCAGTGTTTGAGCCAGGCACAGTCTCCTGTAGATATGCCTTGTCCATATCTCTTGCCCTGGGAGCATTAGTTTTTTAGGTCTGTTATATTTTTTCACACAATGGGCTTTATCGCTAGTTCAACTGGATTAGTTCAGAATGTCCAGAGCAGGTTAAGTTTTGTGTATGCATTCAATGAGTGAATATATACAAGAGGCTTGTTAACATTTCCTGTTTTGTCATCTGCACAGACTTAGAATTTCACAGCACATACCAAGTTCAAATACTTCCCTCACCCTGCGATAGTTAAATTCTTCAGCAAACTGCCCTGAAAACCCAGTTTCCAGAGTTCCCTGCGGGGAACATTTGACCATTAAACCAGTTTGAGGTGTAAACATGCCTTTAGGCCCATAATGAACTGATTCTTTATTTCCCTCCCAAAGTTAGAGTTGGACTTTTGGGGCTTGTAACTATATGTAAAACTATATCTTTTACATGGTTAGCTGTAAACCTGCTTTAGAATTTTCCTTTTTGCAAACATGCAAGGCAAGTGAATCTGACTGGAACAATAGGATATTCTATGGTCTGTGTCTCAACTGGCAGTTAGGTTTTAAAAAGCTGAAAATGATTAACAGAAAGAGAGAACTGCAGGTTATGGTTCAACAGACATTTTGGTTACCTCAGGAAGATACTTGGTGACTGATTTAAAGAAAGACAATCCATGTATATTGATAGTGTGAAAACATAAATTCCCCTTACATTTAGTCAAACCATGTGTCCGTCAAAGCCATTATCGACTGCCAGCAGCTCTCCCATGGTCTTGGTCGGGGTATTTCTCATCATGTTTTACCTGACTTAGCTAGTGATGCTGGGTATGGAATCTGGGACCTTCTGCATGTGAAGCAGATGCTCTGCTCTCGAGCCTCAGTCCTACCATGTTGTATTTAGCTTTTATCTTCACTACATATCCTTTGTTCACAATTCTGTTAATTTAGTGAGAGAGTCTTTACTTATAAACCCACTAATAGCTAGAATAACTGATTATGCGTTTAGTGTCATAGCACAGATACCACAGTGAGATAGCAAGTGAGAGAGCTGGACTAAGATCTGAGAGACCCAAGTTCAAATCCCTTTTCCATCATGGAAGCTCAGTGGATTACCTTGGGAGAAAAGGAGTTTATAAATATCTGACTAAATAGATGTGAGAGGCTCTGAGCCTCCAATATTTTATTTATTTATTTGTGTTATTTATGGTCGAAGACTCAGGACAGATTACCAAGTGATTGCCAAGGCCAAATTGGACAAGGCTTGCTTGATCCTGATTGCTCTGTTCTGGCCCAGGAAGCCTGTTGCTTACTGTAACTGTTGTTCATCTAGTGGCCCTCTGTTCAGGCACATGTTCCTTGCACCTTTCCTACTGTAAGCTGTTATCTAGCGAAAGTGGTGGCTCTTTGCAGTGGTGAAGGAAGATCTGGAGGGAGTGATTGTGCCCCTCCTCCCCAGTCACATGACCTGGATGGGAAAAGTAGCTAGCCCAGGCATGTGGCTGCGGGAGGGGAGCACTGACTTTTAGGCGAAATCTCGTAACATGCTATCTAAAATGCTTTGTAGTTGACCCTTCACAAGTGCAGTGTTCTCATGTGCCTGTTCAGAGGATTACTAGATGAACAACAGTCACGATAAGCAACACTGTTTTTCTCCCTTGCTCCTGATAATAACCAAGTTGCAACATTATGCACCCAATGGAATCTCTAAGTTGACTTCAAGGGGAGATTTATTATAGTTGTCCAGTCTTCATGCTACCATGGCATGGATCAAGGGGTTCATATCAGCTGAGTCGAGGTAGAAGGGCATTTTTCAGGCTAAACTGAGTTAGAAGAAAGCCTTTTTTTGGCAGTGGCAATAACTTGCTTCTCCAGCAGTAATGGTGGATCTAGTATAATCCCTATACTCTTAACCTGTCAGCAAGGATCAGCTGAGTCCCACTAATAGTGGGAAGCACAATGTCCTCCAAGATCTCCACCTTCCCAATCAGAATTCCCTCTTTGTTAGGATTTGTTCATACATAGCTATTTTACCACATCAGACAGGCTATTTTACCACATCAGACAGGCTATTTTACCACAGCAGACAGGAAACAGCTCAAGACCTCTACTGCATCACCAGAAGATTTGAATAAGGAGATATAGAGCTCAGTATCATCAGCATACTAATACCAGGCAACCCCCCAAACTATGACTGATTTGTCCTAGGAGCTTGACATAAAGATTGAGAAGCTTATAAAATACATCATCTTTGGCACTTCTGTGACATTTGCAAATGGAGAAAATCCCATGATACCCTGCAATTGAAGTTGATCCAGGTGATGTCCACAACGCATCCCCGATATAACTAGTGTGAAAGGTTGGATTAATTTACAGGGCCTTGGAAGTGTGTTTGAATGGAAAATTCTAACCTGTCCGTGTCCTAGATGTGTGAAATTCAGATGCCAGTGTCTTTTTCAGAAAGCGACTTCAGAAGGGTTAAATCATCTATGTTGGTGAAGCACTTCAAGGCCTTCAGATGAAATGCGCCTGAATACTTTGCAGCATCTTCATAAGTGTTTGCCAACATTCTTTGTGAGCACTGTTCGTGGTGAAACATAATAAGGCAAGGAAGTATGTTAAGAATGACTGTTTGATTACATTGTACGGAACGACAGGGAAGCTCTTTTTAGTTTTGGGGATGAAAGACAGGAATATATCAGGGAAGATCCTGTGGTTCTAGAACCCTTGTCAGGTTTGATAAATAACTTTGTTCCCTTTTTCAGCTGACACCATCCAAAGTGTATTGATTTTTATTTCTTCTGATTGCACTGCTGTGCTCTTGTCATCTCCTATCTGTGTGTCAGTAGCTCCCCGCTGCCGCTGCTATCTCTTTCAAAAAAAGTATTAAACGCAAATGCAGGGTGTTCCCCAAACGACTGGTACAAATGGCACAAGGGTGTGTATGGTTTTCCCTCAAGAGGGTTTTGATTTTTAATGTGTGGCTGTTGACCAAGATCTTTAAGGGGAATCCACACATTTTTTCCAAGCACTTGGATTTACTGGAACAAATTGACTTTTTAGTAAACTGAAAGACTGAAAGGTTAGAAAGTTACTGGAATACATTTTGCATGAAGGGCAATATTTAGCATAATTAGACAGACCCACTAACCCTTCTTAGATTGCAGGACTGGCCTTTTACTGGGACATTGTAATTGGTTAATAAAAAGGGTACATATGAACGTTCCGTTTTTCTAATGTAGACTAAGGATGTAAGTTCCCAGCCCTCACTGATTGTGAGGGGAAAGGTTGGAGTGGTGTTTCTTATCCATAATCAAAATAAATGGTGAAGGGGGGCGGGGAATCCCCTAAAGGTACCATGGCCTAAATAATCTGACCTAAATAATCAATGCAAAAGCAGCAACTTGGGGAACACAATTTTTAAGGCACAATGTTATGAACAGGAATATACATGTGACTAGAGGAATAAGACTCTGACATTACACAGCAGGCTAAAAAGCCTGGCTATCAAATGCACACGCAAAGAGCCAAGGAGTGGGCCAGCAGGATCATGCCATGCAGCTTCTGGCACTTTGGGACTTCCAACCTGCACCAGTCTCGTTCGGCAGCCTGAGCTGATTTTCAACACCGAGCTGCTAGCGACGTGAGATAATTGGCAGATCAAATATTTGCAGTGAGCATATTGCTTATGTTTTATCGCATTATGGCATAAACAACCAATCTGAATGACTAGCTGCTGAGATCATTTTTCTCCATCCTGGCCAGGTTATATTGCTTTTACAATAGCTGCAGTGAGAAACAGATGACAGGCTTCAGTGATAATGTTTTTTTGGGGGGGCTCTTTTCTGTAAGTGATAATGTCATGGTTGGCATCAGGGGAAGGCATTGGTGGACAGTTGTTGAGGCTCCATTGCCTGAGGAGGACCTACCACTATACAGCATCAATGTTCATTGCCTCTCCCCTCCTCTCCAGATGGGGGTACCAACTGCATTGAGCCAGTGGCATAGTGCTAAGGGGGGGGGGCGACGCACTGGGTGCACCCCTGTGAGGGCGTGGTGAGGGCGTGGAGGGAGATTCTGGGGCATTCCGGGGCGTTCCGGGGTAAGGGTGGGTGGGGGAGTGGCAGGGGTGCAGGACGCATGTGGGCCCCAGGCGCAGTTCCCCCTCGGTCCGTCCCTGCATTGAGCCCAGTGAAAGGGTTTCCACTCCATCCCTTAACATACACTCCACCACAACAGAGGTAGTGGCCTTTCTTACCTTCCTCTTCCTCTGCTAGAATTAGGGTTGCCAGCTCCAGGTTGGGACATACTTGGAGATTTTCAGGGGGTGAGCCTAGGGAGGGCAGGGTTTGGGGAGGTGAGAGGCTTCAGCATGGTGTAGTGGTAAAGAGCAGGTGGACTCTAATCTGGAAAGTCAGGTTTGATTCCCCACCCTACCACACAAAGCCTGCTGCATGACCTTGGGCCAGTGACAGTTGTCTCAGAACTCTCTCGGCCTCACTTACCTCATAAGGGATATGTTGTAGGGAGAGGAAGGGAAGGAGTTTATGAGTCACTTTGAGACTCCTTAGAGAAAACAAAGGTGTAGTATAAATCCAAACTTTTCTTCTTCAGTGGGATTTAATAGACTCCGCCCTCCAAAGCAGCCATTTTCTCCAGGGGAACTGATCTCTGTCACCTGAAGATCAGTCGTAATAGTGGGAGATCTCCAATCACTACCTAAAGGTTGGCAACCCTAGCTTGAATGACAGAAACCACACAGCAGCGGCTGATGCATGCCACCATCCACAGTTCTCTTGAGCAGTGATGAGAGTTGCAAACACCTCTCATCTCCTAAGAAACTCAAGGTAGCCTCCATAGTTCTTCCTTTGTTTTATCTGAATAACAACTCTGTGAGCGACTCCACTGTCTTTTTCTGACTTTCTAATAATCCACACTGGCTTGAGTTGCCACAGATTTGCAAAGCTAGTCCAAGGATTTGTGCTGCTTTAGGCAAGGTTACCCAATCATTGCTCCATCCGCCTTGGACCAGGGATGATGTGGCATGTTGGTGGCTGCTACTGGTTTCCCTGCAATGCTGGAAGAAGCCTCTCCACCTGCCGGTCTTATTTCCTGATTCCTGGGAGAAGCATGGCGGAGGGATACATCATTGCCTTTCTCCTCTTCCCTTGGTGGCTGGGTGAAGCAGGTCTCAACTGTCCCCACCCTCAGTACCTCCAATTGGACTGTGGGAAGACAGCACACACCCTCCTCTCCCCCTACCTCATGGCAGGAAGCTACCAGTCCCCTTCACGACCAAGTTCACAGTTGGGTGAAGGTGCAAAGTTTAGTGGGGTAAGAAGTGGCCAGCCCAACAAAGAGAGTGAAGAATGGTGTAGGCTTCCTGATGATTGCCCAGCGAGGTCAAGGGTGCCTCCTGGGGCAGATCCCAATGCTGCATGTTGACAGGACCGGTAGCCACTTTGGTCCCAACTTGTAGACTGCCGCTCTCTCAGACTGATCAAGTAATTGCTGCCCTGTGATAAAGACTTGTCCTTTCTCCCTTCTTCTTCCACCGTCAAATGACCTGCAGTTCTTGAAGTGATAGAAAGGCCAGCAGCAAGACAGGGACCAGGTATATAGAGTGGGGGGAAGGACAGTGGCAAGAAGGAAGTGGGCTTCCTTAATGCAGGTGCTCATTTCCTGTCAGGAGGTCTTGAAAACAGCAGGACCAGCCCACTGTCTGTGGCTGCCCTTGGCTCCAGTTGATCTCTAAAGTGCTACTGGACTCGAATCTAATTTCTCCCAGCATTGTCTTATTTTGTGTGGGTTTTACAACTTCCAGATCGAACTAAACAAGCTGTGCAAATCGGCAAGTTCCACTTGTCACAGCTTTCTTGCCTGAGAACACAGAAGAAGCCACCGCAGGAACAAGACTAGAGAAACCAGGGTTCTGTGGTCACTGGTGCAGGAGTGAACAAGGAGCAGAAATGCTCTTTGTGTGCGTGTGTGTGCGTGCGTGCGTGCGTGCGTGCAGAGGTGTGTGGGGTTAATATGAGAGAACTACGTTATTCATTGATTCAGAAGCTCTAGAGAGCACTTACCTCCTACCGTATATAATTAATGTAGAGAAATTTATTGTATTTTTTAATTATGCCCCATGTATGTGCTCCTTTTTAGATGACTCCACTAATCAACCAGGCATGCGACACCCTGCTGAGTCACTTAAAGGCCTATGCAGATTCTGGAGCCGCTTTTGACATCCAAAGGTACTTTAATAAATTAGAAACCAGAGAACTTTTTATGGGTACTTGATTTGCCAAGCTATTCTAAATATGCAATTATTTTACAAAAGGAATTTTATTCTCCCCCCGCCCCCTCCTACTTCTGATGCAGACTCTGTCCTTTTCCAAGGAAGGTATCTTTTCCATTTGTTTTATTATAGTAGCTTATTTGCAGCAGCAGTTATGTGGCAAAGTAATGGTGAAATCTGTAGTTGCCGGTTAATGAAGTTTAACAGTCAGAAAGGAAAAGAGAGACAGAGAACACTCTCATTGTGTCCACTAGCTCCCTGCCATGTGATAACAGCTCTACAAACCACCATTGATTCATGAACAGCACTTTTACGATATGCTGCTTCTTTTTTTCCACCCTGATCAAGTTATTATCATTCTGCTAAGCAGAGATGTGCTTCTCAGCAAGTAGGCAAATTTCAAACAGGTTCACGGTGAGCTTTCTGTTTTGATTTTTAACGGAGAATGCATTTAAAAAGCACTTATTATTGATGATTCCAACCACTGCTCTAGAATTACATATTGATTACAGAAATCTAGATGTCGCTAAGCATAGATTTAAAAGGAAAAGAAAAAACAGTGCTTTCTAGGAGCCAAATGTGGTATGGTGAAGAAATGGTTAAGATCGGAGCAATTGTTTCCCATTTTTGTATGTTATGAGTACAGTTTCTTTCCATCAATAAAATAAGGTATGTGAGCTTTCTTCACAATCTGTTTCAGAGGAAATTTTATGATGTTTTGAATGTTGTAAGGCTTCCTTGACTCAGTGAAAGTGGTTTTTTTTAAAAAAAACACATATACATAGAAAAACAAAGTCTGAAAAATAAACATACATACCTCTATACATAAAAAGAAAATGGAAAACGTCTGTGCACAAATGCAGAAACAGAAATGTGGTGAAAAAAGCTGCAGTTTAAAAACAACATTCTTGAATTTGATATAGGAATTATTCCTCCTTCACCCTGGATGTTGTCGCTAGTTTGGCCTTTGGTATTGATGTGGATTCCCAGAAGAACTCTAGTGACAGCTTTGTTCAGAACAGCAGAAGGTTTTTTGAACGTTCAATGTTTAAACCCCTCTTAATTCTAACCAGTAAGTATATTGTCACATTGTTGAGTATTCTTCTCTGTTACTAAATCTTTACGGGTATGATTCACATGTGGTACACACTGAAAAGGGTCAATATACACATGATAGACATTTTTGGAATGCAAGCTTTGCACTCAATATTATTCAGGCTGTGTAAACCAAATTTCTGGTTTTATCGCTGCTTTTAACTGTTTAACTGCTTTTATATTGTTATTTTATATGCTGTACACCGCCCAGAGCCCTTCGGGGATGGGGCGGTATAAAAGCCTAATTAATAAATAAAATAAATTAATAAATAAAATAAATCCCAGCCATTGATTAATCTTCCCCTGAGAAGAAAATTCCTTAGATTTGTAGGTTTTGTGTGTCTTATTGTAATCTCATAAACATGCCAACCAGGCTATATGCAAGAGCTATTATTTATATTGGTTTTTACATGACACTGCTGAAAATTCACTGTAAGAAAAATTCAGAGGCACTTTGGGAGTTCCTCTGATGAACCTTCAGCACAATTTCAAGGAGAGCCACAAGTAATGCAACATCTGAGAAAAATTGACCGTGTTTCCCCAGGTCATCACTTAATTTTATTTTTAACAAATTTAGTGGTTCTTCACAGGGAAAACAGCACATAATTCCCAGAGGGGTTTTGTACATCCATTTGTGTTTGTTTCAGATATTTGGGAGGGGGGATTGTATTCAGATATTTGGTAGGGGGGATTGTATTCAGATTGTATTCAGATATCAAGAAGATATCTCTAAGATTTTTGTAGAGAGCGGTCAAGAATCAGCAAGGTTTCGGCCCAGTACTAGATTATGTTCAAGGCTGAATTGCCAAAAAGACTTTAAGGGTCTCTGTTGTGATTGTTCTATGTAACAATAGCAGTGTTATTACGGTAGCCAAAAGCCTTAGTATGAGGCAACATATAATTAGTATGAAGGCCTACTACTATCAAATCTGGAATTTCTCTACTTTAATATGAACTACTAACCCCCATTCTGGTAACCAGTAGTCAAACTCCAAATCTGTGCAATGAACACAACTAAATCATGCAGCAGGATAGCTACTACAAAGGAAATACTGTACTTCAGAGCAAATTCCTCATGTGAAAAAGCCTTTAGTGACCTTCTACCTCATGGTTCGCTAACTTAAAGGGGTTATTCACATGAAATCTTCCTGTTTGCTTGGGACAATGCTTATGATCCTTGCCAGAGCCTGTAAATACAGTTTGATGCACTTGGAAGGATATAAAACAAGGCAGCCTAGGTTCCAAAAGCAAGATTGAATGATGGAAATGAAATTAATCCCAATCCTATTTTCCAAGAGCTGTCCAGTTGTTGCAGGCTGGCTTGCTGGAAGGTTTTTTTTTGTTTAAAACAAAAAACAAAACAACCTTCAGCTGCAGTGCTGCAACGATGCTGAACTCTTATGTTGCATTGAATTGCTCCTGTCTCTGGACAGTACTGTAAACTAGCGTAGCCTTTGAGAAATCATCTTGCAACTAAGTGCTTACAACAATTGGAGGTTAGAAGGCCTGGGAGACACTCTAATCAAGACTAACAAAATGAGAGAAAGTAGTAGTATTTTTTTTTAAAAAAAATCCCTGGCTAAGGAGAAAGCATCAAGTTAGGCTTTGAGGATAATTGCATTAATTGCTAATGTTGCTTTTAAAAAAACAATTCTCTTGCAGTCATGTTTCCGTTCATAATGATTCCCCTGATTCGGATTTTTCCAAACAAGAAGCAAAATGAGGTGAATGGATTTTTTATCAGTGCCATTAAGAGTATGATTGCCTCGAGAGACCAGCAAGATGCAAACGAGGTAAGGCATTTTCTGTGCTGTTAACATAAGAAGAGGGCTGCATCCTATGCATAGACCTTGCTCCAAAATGATATAGACCCTTCTAAATCCATAGAAGTCATTAGGCTTAGAAAGACGGAGCTCTGCTGAGGATTGCACGGGAGCACATGCTAAACAGGTTGATTGTTTTGCTCTTGACTTCTACATGCTTTTGCACTTCCTGAGATAAGCTGCAACTGGAGCTGCGAAAAGGATACAAGAAAGTTTGCTTTTCCCACTGACTTTATGTTCACATTAGAACTAGCACTGGGAGTTTATTCTTGCAAAATTTCCAGCCCAGTTATTTCATCCATTTAAAGCAAGATGTTTCTCCAAGCATCAGCTTAAAAAACAAAAACAAAACTTGATTGAGCTTCCTCCCTCCCACTCTTGCCTCCTATTCTGACCTTACTACAGATATTTCTTTTCCTTCTTTCTCTGTCACCCTTGACCATATCTCTATGCTTGAAACTCCCTCCCTGAACTTCTGTGTGGGGCTGCTTACCTCTGTTTTTCTTGAAACCCCAATTTAAAATGTATATGTATTTATATATGTGGAACTGCCTGCTGTGAAGTGAGTGAGGCCACCGGCCCAATTAACTCACTACTACTTAAGCCAACTGACAGCTGTTCCCCAAAGTATTTCTCCCCTCTGCTAAATAACATCTTTTCGATAGAGATTCCACGGGCTGAACCTTGGGTTTTCATCATGCAAAGCGTGTGCTGTGCCAATGAGGGATAGCCCCTCTCCTTCTAGGCTCCCAATTAGAAGCAACGTCAACAACAACAACAAAAATAACTGTGCACTTGTAAGGACACACTCAATTCCTTGAGCCAGCCTGATTATAATACAGCAGGGTGGCTAGGGGTGCACTGAGAGTAATGAATCTTCTTTATGTCATCTTGGTGCATCCCTACTGATAAGAATGCAATTTGCACCAATGCTGTAAGCGCAGAAATCTCTGTTATTATGAAAAGATTCTGCAGTCTCAGGCACATAGCAAGTTGTATCTATTATAAAATTATCATGTTTCTATAAAAACTGTTCATGCTTTGAATGCACGCCCAGCCTTTTTGCTCAGTGCGTCTTGCCCAGAGAGAGGCGGATAGATTCACGATTGCTTATGATGAAGAGAATATCAGGCAGATGGAGAACAAAAGGGAAGTTTGCAAGGCAGAGCAGCTATAACTGGGAGGGCAGCCAGCAGCAGGCACTTCCAGTCACTGGACCAATAATTAACTGTTTAGAAAATTAGGAGGCACAATAACTGAGAAATATTTGGGAAGCTAGTGGGGTATTCCAGGATTGAGCAATACTTCAGGATTTCAAACCTGAGGTCAGTTTAGTAGTTTGCACTCAGATGAGGAACAGTAATGGTTTGTGTAAACTAGTATCTAAGCTTTAAACAGCTTCAGCCCAAACTTATTCTGAACTCTAGTACATGGTCTACTCTAGGCAATCCCGGGGAAAGAACTATGGCAGCTCCTGATATTGGTCTCATCAGTATATTCACCTAAGGCAGGAGTGTTCAACTCTGGTGCACCAGATGTTCATCGACTATGATTCCCATCAGCCATGCTGGCAGGTGTTGAGAATATGGCCATGCTGACAGGGGCTGATGGGAATCATAGTCCATGAACATCTTGGGTGTCAGAGTTGGGCACTGACCTAATGTGATCAACCTCTAAATGGCACCTGGAGATCTCCCGCTATTATAATTGATCTCCAGATGCCCAAGATCCATTCCTCTGGAGAAAATAGCTGCTTTGGAGATTGGACTCTATAACATTACACTCTGCTGAATTCCCTCACCTCCCCAAGCCCTGCCCTTCTCAAACTCTACCCCTCAAATCTCCATTTATTTGCCAACCCATATCTGGCAGCCCTATTCTTGCCTTTTGTGGTATCACAAGCCTTTCAGAAAAAGGCAAGAACTCTAACTGGAGATGACATGAGTTTGTGAAAATGTACTTGAGAAATGTTGCTAGCCTCTTTCTGTTCCATGACAGATGTATTTTAATTTTGCCATATTATATGCCACCTTTCTGCCCCATCACTGTCTATATTGCAAGCTGCTGTTCTCGAAAGCCAACATCTGCTGAACAGGTGTTTTCTGAATGAAAAAGATTTGATAATTGAATTCAGAGAGAAAAGAAGTACTGATGGTGGTTTGTCCGGTTAGGGACCACATGTTGAGGCTGAGATTCAGGAAGCTTGGAAGGAATTACATTTTACATTTCCTCCCCCTGTGTGCTGTTGTAAACCCCTGTACCTGCTACCACTGGACACAGAACGCTCCCTTAGTTAGATGAGTATTGTTCTAATCAAGTACAGCTGATTTTTTTAAAAAAATATCTTCAGAATACAAATACATATTCCTAAGTTGGAATACTCACATCTACTCCTTTGGGTCTTTTGCAAAGTATTTTCACAAGAGTGTTGTAAATCCTCAAGGCAGATAAATGCAAAGAATTGTCAGATAAGATTGTCATGAATTTTAAATGAGTTTCATAAAAGCTACAACCAAATGTAAACCTCCCCAAACAGGGAATTTCTAAAACACACAACTCTCCCTTCAGTTTTTCCTCTACTTTCTATCATGAAAACTGTCATATGGATTAATAATTAATTGTTCCTGAATCAGCTCCAGAGAAACACTGACCGTAATGTCATTTCAATCTGTTTTTTTTTAAAAAAAGCAAAAACAGAGGTAGGAGCCTGCTTTTTATGCAAAATCACCAAACCATGCAGGCCAGAAGTTTGGTTAATTGGCTTTTTTTGCTGAGATTCAGTGGGAGGGAAAAAAGGTCTTAATGGAAGGCAATGAAATAGTGAAATCCTCTAGAATTTCATTGGCTTATTGTCACATGAGTTTTTGCGGGAAACAGTATATGAAACACATATACACACACTTTAAGGATGTATGCACATCGTGAATGCCCCGAAAACACACCTAGAAGAGGCGCTTTCTCACTGCACTTGTGAACCCTGAAGGCCCTGCCTATAGAAGGTCTGTTACAGTGTTAGTTTGAATATTTGTCAGGAGGATAGCCATTAAGGTTGACAATGAAAATGTTGTTCAAGATTTTCTATTCCTTGGCTCCATCATCAACCCAAAGGGAGACTGCAACCAAGAAATCAGAAGGAGGATTAAGACTGGGAAGGACAGCCATGAAGAAGCTAGAAAAGATTCTTAAGTAGAAGGATGTGTCGCTGGCATCCAAGATCAAGTTAATTCATCCCCACTGCTGCTGTGCACTGAGTGACATTTTCACCGGGCCATCCACCACAACCCCAAGACCTCACTTCCTTTCATTCCCCACCAGTCCCAGTTCAAATCCTATCACCGTAAAGACAATAGCTTGCTTCTACTATTGACCCTCAGTGACCAGTATTGTCTCTTGATTTAGCTATCATGGTGAACAGATACATCTGCCATACGTTTTTTTTTCCTTTTCCTTTTTGAGTTGCTGGCCCATTGCCACGTTCTATGGCACTGAATTACATAAATTATAGATTTTATGAAGTACAACTTTGTTTTGTTCATGCTAACTCTACTGCCTGTTATGTCATTGGGTGGCCCAGAATTCTGGTGTAATGGAAGAGAGGAGGAAATTTCTCTGTCCCTGAGTTTTGCATTACTTTTAGTGTGCCAAGGTGCAAAATTTGTGTCCATTAAATGGTGCCCTGGTTTCATTGCTTGAGCTTCGCGTACAGGCTGCTCTTGTATGAGTCTGTTCTGTGACATCAAGTCTCTTCGGACTTATGTCCACTCTATGAATTAATGGCCTTTAAAATGCCCTATTGTTAATCACCTTGCCAAGACTTCCTTTCTTGAGTTTATCCATCTCATGTTGGGTTCTCCTCTTTTCCTACTGCCTTCAACTTGTCCCAAGCTGTTTGTCTTTTCCAGTGACTCCTGTCTTCCATGATGTGATCAAAGTGCTGTGGCTTCAGTGTAGTCATTCTCGGGACAATTCAAGTTTCTCTTAATCTCTAAATCTTCCTTCTGTGAAGTTAGATATCTAGACCTTGTCCTACAATTCTTTTCATTTTAATTGCATTGCAGTTATGCTCAAATCATATAACCAGGTTTTCAAATTCCTTTTTCACTTCACATAAACACATCCATATTTTATACCATTTTAGCCCTTCTGACCTTACCTCCTATTGCCTGCATAATGCGGCTGATAAAGGGGGGAGATAGGTTTGTTGTAACATCACTTTTATTTAAGAAATGAAATATCTCACAGATCTTTGTATCAAAGTACTACAGAAAATAATTTACTGCTGCACTCCCTTGCTAAAAAAACTATTATCTAATTCTTATCCTGTTTACTTTATTAAAACATACACACTCACACATATTAGCCAGCTGTTGCCATTCGCAAACAAAACAACTTCAATGCCAAGCCAAAAATCTACAAGCAAGCGCTTTAGAGATAGCCAGAGTTGAAGCACGGACCTGAACATGGCCTGAAGTTTAATAAACTTCCAGTTTTCTAGGGAGTAAATTCCTGAGCTTGGAATGTGCTGTTCTCAACTTTAGTTGTACAAATTTGAGGCCTGTCAGTTGAAGCTCTGTAGCAATTTCCAGTAACTGTGCTAAAATGGGGAACTTTGCTTCAGGGAGTTCAAGTCAATGGGACCCAAAAAGGGTAGGGCTCATCTCCCACTGCCCCCTGAAGCAAAGTCCCTCAAACCTGGATGGTGTCATCCAGAGACTCTCCTGAAGATACCCTGAAAGTTTTGTGACTGTACCTTCAGAAATGTGCACCCCACAGCCCTCCACCAGAATTTCCCCATTGACAGCAATGCAGCTAAGTCACTGCAGAACAAAGAATCTTGGGCAAATTTCTGGGGGTGCCTGCAGGGGACGCATTTTTACACTTATCAGCACCAAAATTTCAGGGTATCATCCGGTGATTGTCCTGATGATACCCCCCAAGTTTGGTGCAGTTTGGTCCAGGGGGGCCAAAGTTATGGACCCTCAAAATGTTAGCCCCCATCTCCTTAGCTCCCATTGGAAACAATGGGGGACAGGGGCACCCCTTTTGGGGGTCCATAACTTTGGCCCCCCTGAACCAAACTGCACCAAACTTGGGGGTATCATCAGGACAGTCACCGGATCATACCCTGAAATTTTGGTGCTGCCATGTCTATAAATGCACCCCTGCAGGCCAAAACATGAAAAACACCCCAAAAATAAAAACGCGGTTTAGCTGCTGATGGAATTCGGACGGCTTGGATTCGGACCCTGCTCATCCGAATCTGTCTGAATCAGCATGGATTCAGTCCGAACCCTGGATTCGGACCATCCAAATCTCCAACCCTACTTCCAGGTGACACCTTAGGTTGCCTGTTCAACTTCATGTAGCATGAATGAATCAGGTGTGGTCCTGCTTCCTTTGTTGGCTTTCTATGTTTTGTTTCTGAAGTGGCAGGAAACCTGTTTATTGTCCATGCAATAATGGAGCTAAGCTGGTCCCTCCACCAATATTAGTTCTGGAAGGGGGAATAAACACAAAGGAGTCAGTCTCACAACAATGTTGGATGCTGCTTCGATTTGAATTACACTCTGTCAATGTGAACAAAGACCTTCTGTAGATATATTAGAAGATTAAGTCCTGTGGTGTTGTCTCCTGTATTCATACAGTGCTAGTATTTCTTGATCATATCACTGAATTCCTATGTTGACAAGGTTACTGAAAATGTGCCTTTGGGCCTAGAAGTTGCAGGTTCTTTTATTAAAGGTTGCTCAGTTCTTTCAGTAAAAGATAGATAATCAGAATTCAGTTTCAAGAAATAACTTGAGACTGACATTCAATACATTTGACCTTGGAGAGAAGGCAACAGCGTCACATGCTCAAGTTTCATATTCCTGTACTTTATTGGATGGCTGTGAAGCTTAGAAATTAGGACTTAAAGTGGATTATTAATGCAGTAGAATATGCCTTTTTCTGTGTGGCTTTGCTTTCATTCCTCCGACATGTAATGCAAAGCTTGCTGGTGCTAAGCAGAATTGCTTCTCTGCATGGCCAGATAGCAAGTAAAAAGGCTAATGAGTGGGAAAGTCATGGCCCAGAGCAACCATGTCACCAACTTTAATAGAAGGTGTCTGTCTTAGAGAGACTGGAAGGGACTTCAGCCTATAGCACCACAAAGATAGGCTTTTATCCTCTTGCAGCATCATACTGAGCAATAGCCCTTTGCACAGTGGCTGTGATGACAACACTAATGGGTTTTGTGATAGATCAGTGATGGCAAACCTTTTTGAGACTGAGTGCCCAAATTGCAACCTGAAACCCACTTATTTTTCGCAAAGTGCCAACACACAATTTAACCTGAATACTGAGGTTTTAGTTTAGGAAAAACAGTTGGCTCTGAGGCACTTGTTACTCGGGAGTAAACTTGGTGAAGTAACCGAGCAACACATCGAATGGGTGAATCACGACCCTGGGAGGGTTTACTCAGAAGCAAGCCCCACTGCCAGCAACCGAGCTTACTCCCAGGTAAAGGATCATGCCCAGGGCAGCCTAGGGGTGTGTGGAGTGTGTGATTTTATGCCCACCCCCCACATGATGAACTCTGTGCACGCATGCCCACAGAAAGGCTCTGAGTGCCACCTCTGGCACCCGTGCCATAGGTTCGCCATTGCTGTGATAGATGTTTCAGTTCGCCCCCAAAAAAAGAAAAAGAAAAAGAGGCTCTATTTTATACGTGTGTGTGTGTGTGTGTGTGTGTGTGTGTGTGTGTGTGTGTGTGTGTGTGTGTAGTATACACATCACTAATATGTCTTTGGTCTGGTACTGTAACTGAATTATTCTGTAGCTAAGTAACACTTAATAGAGTATGAAGCTCAGCACAGGGGGTGTGTGTGTGTGGTTTTTTGTTTGTTTGTTTGTTTTTGTTGTGAGAAAATATTTCTGAAAAGACTGAGCCCAGCTGGATATTATGCTTGCATGGCTACCTACCTATCAACCACATTTGAAGGAATGACCAGTTTTATTCTGACATATTCTTGTGAGGGTGAAAGGTAATTGAATTGCTTGGTAAAACAGCCCTTCCCATTTAAGGAATTAAATTTATTTTCACAGTTTCAGGCATCAGATAAAGCAGGAGGTCAGGTCATCTGATTGGTATGTTAGTGGCTACATTCAGTTTAAATATTAGCACAAAGCCAATATTTAGCTGATATGATTATGGAAACTGAATTGCCGTTGATTAGTCTTGGATATAGAATGGCTCTGAGGCACTCAGTCAGGGCCTCTGGAAGAACATCTGGCTGACTGCCCATCAACCGAAGCAGCTGGGTGTTGTCTGCATATTGATGACAGCCCAGCCCGAAATTCTGCACCAACCTACCCCTGATCCAGAAGTTGTGTGACCATCTGATACGGGCTTCTGATAGAACCTAGCTATTATCATCTGTGGTTTGAATCCAAAAGTTATTCCATCAGCAGAAGGAGGAAGGCCATTTTAATTGATTTTGCTTTCCCACTGTAGACTCCCAATTCTCCCTCATGGTTTTCCTAGGAGTCCTCTGTCCTTCGAGGGGGCTCAGTAAATTGCAGCTGCAAAGGAAGGCAAGAAAGTTCTGTTCTGGTAAAATGCATCTTGTTCATAGAAAACCACCTGTGGCTCCACTCCATGTGGAAAATAGGTGGTAATGTTTCTCTTCATTTGGTGGTAGCCAGTAGCAGGGTTGTTAATCTGCAGGTGATGGTTAGAGATCTCCAGGGATTACAACTGATTTCCCAGAGACAGAGATCAGTTCACCTGGAGAAAATGACCACTTTAGAAGGTGAACTTTATGACATTATAGCCCATTCTAGTCCCTCCCTTTCTCAAACCCCGCCCTCCTCAGGCTCTTCTCCCAAAATCTCCAGGTATTTCCCAACCAGAGCTAGCAACCTTACCAGTAGAGCTGATTGAAATGTAAGAACATTTGAAATATTTAAAGGAATTACTTTTCCATTCCACAGCTGAGAAATAAATTACAATTGAACAAAAGTACACAATTTTTAATTGACTAGGCAAAAAATATATAGAGAGAGACCTTCCTTCCTTTAATACGTTTCTCACTTTATCAGGGATTTTTAAAACCTTCAGAATGAATGATTAAAACTAGGTTTCAGAGCAAGTTGAGTGCACATAAACCTTACTACAATTAATGAAACTCACAACTGAAAATGCTTATAGATGGAATTCTCAGAACACTGTCTTGGGAATAAACCTAACTGAATAAAATTAACTTACTCTTTAGTAGTCATTTTTATTGTTGCTCCTTATATCCCATTTTGTTCCAGTTTATTTTGTCTCGATGGTGTGGTTGGGTTAGCAGTAGTGTATGGTTGTACAATACTTTTTCACATGGTATGCACCCAGGTCTTTTTTCCCACCTAGTTAGACAGATTTTGTGTGTTTTTGATACTTTATAAATATTCAGGTATGGAAATGATACTGGGATAAACTCAGTGACAAAGGGCGGGGAAAATGTGCCTTGGACATGAGCTGCCCATGTGCCCCCTCCCCCCTCGCCCTACCTCGCCCCCGAAACACCCCTGCCTCGCCCTACCCTGGCCCCACCACACCCATACACCCAACACATGACTGCAATGACGGCGCCTGGGGCAAGCCGCCCTGAATGTCCCCATTGCAGCTCAGCCTCTGGATAAACTTGCATGCTGTGTGCAGTTATGACTTATACTATATTCAACTATCTTCAGTCTGACAGGGATTTTCTCATAGCATCTTCTTTGAGCCCCAGTCCTAAGAAGATAGCCAAATGTTTTGAAAATTACCCTTTTCAATCAAGTCGGTCTGGAGCTATATTATGATTTATTTATATAGTCCAAGTATTATGAGAACATTAACAATTTGAGGCATGCTTATGATAATACCTTGTTGGCAGAAAATAGTGAAGACTTGAAACAACTTCTGCTGGAAGTTAAAGGTGAAAGTGCCAAAGTGGGACTTCAGCTGAAGATCAGAAAGACAAAAGTAGTGACACCTTTGAGGTGGACAATGAGGAAATGGAAATTGTTCAGGACTTTTCATTCCTTGGCTCCATCATTGACCAAAAGGGAGACTTCAACCAAGAAATCAGGAGGAGATTTGAGACTGGGAAGGACAGCCATGAAGGAGTTAGGAAAGATTCTTAATTGTAAGGATGTGTCCCTGGCAACCAAGATTAAGTTAACTCATTCCATCGTATTCCCCATTACTATATAAGGATGTGAAAGCTGGAAAATAAAGAAAGCTAACAGGAAGAAAGGATATTCCTTTGAAATGTGGTGTTGGAAGAGAGTGTTGCAGATACCATGCACCACCAAAAAAACCCCCTCAAATAAGTGGGTTCTAGATCATATAATGCCAGAACTGTCCCTAGAAGCTAATGTGAGAGTGTCATATTTGGTCACATAATGACAAGAGTCACTGGAAAAGACAACAACGGTAGGAAAAGTTGAAGTCAGGAAGAAAAGAAGACTCAGCATGAGATGGATTGAGTCTATTAAGGAAGCCATGGTACTAAGTCTGTAAGACTTGAGCAAGATTGTTAACTATAGGATGTTTTGGAGGACATCAATTCATGGGGCCCCCATGAGTTGGAAATGACTTGACAGCATTTAACACCCACACATTATGAGATCTAGTCAACACATTTTAAAGTATTTTATTAATACTGAGAGTTGTTGCCATCAGTGTTTTCATTTATTGTGAAGAGATGTTTGGTGTGGGTTGCCTCCCACTTTATTGCAGAAAGATAATCTGTCAGCACTGCTCTAGTAATAGTCCTCCAACCAGCACAGAGTATGACATAGCTTTACTTACTTCACTGTGCCCTCATGTGCAGGCTGTTTGGAGACACAGTATATGGGCACAGTTTTTGCAAGTCTTGAGAATGGTCAACTCAATTTCCTTGCGATTTAATTCTAAAGCTACAATTGTTGGTGTTGATGCCAAGTCCTTTATTGGATGTTCAAAATCCTCTAGGTAGGTCAGAGCATGTAGCAAACTGCAAAGCCATGGTTCAGTATGTTAAATAGTTCTATTCCTTTGTTTCATCCCCACATCAATGATCTGATAAAATCCTTTGACACATATAATGAATGATTCCTTTCCTGCCCTTATCTCATTTGCCCTTTTCATGTGCATTCTCCCCACCCCCTCTATTTTACTTCCTATTATGTCTCCAAGAATATAATTTAAAAAGATCTCCCTTGATCTTTAGAGAAGTCATGCAGATGAAATTATTTTAAAATGCATTCCAGTCTTGCTTTTCCTTTCCTTTCCTTTTCCTTGCTTTTCCTTTCCTTTCCTTTCCTTTCCAGTAAGCAGAATTCTCATCTGCTGGATGTCTTCTTTCCTCTGACACATGCTGCTAGCATTTGAGGAATTAAAAATAAACTTGATGCATTGATCACAGGATTGCTGAATGGACCACATGCCCCAGGCCAGCTTTCAATGAATGATGTCGAGAACCCCTGGTTGAAAGTCTCTGCTTTCCAGGGATTTAAATTCCTTATTTTAGGATTTTCATAGTGTGAGAGCTGAGTGGTGTGTTGTGCTGTGTTGGAAATACAGAGTGGCAGTTACATTGCATTGCATTAAGCAGGGTGTGTGAACAAAGTTGGAAAGTAAAACAAGAAAATCTAAGGATCACACAGAACAAGTTCTATACCCATGGTGGCGAACCTTTGGCACTCCAGATGATATGGACTACAATTCCCATCAGCCCCTGCCAGCATGGCCAATTGGCCATGCTGGCGAGGCAATGCCTGTCTGGAAGTGTAAATACTCCTATATTCTCACACTCAGTATGCCCTCCCCCATTGAATCTGCCCAATTCAATGGGGGAGGGCAGATTGTTTTGTGGGAGTGACGGGTGGGGTGGGTGGGGTGGTTCTGCTTCCCCATGCCCCTGGAAAACCCTCTGGAGGCAATGGGGCAGCATCAAAGCACCTTTGTCCCCTAAGGATTGGGCTGCCTGTCTTCTGTTTGTTGAACAGCACCTTCCAGTGCTACATAGCAAATCACTTCTTGAAACAAAGGGATTTTTTGTCACATCTGCTAGTTGATTTTTAAAATGTTAAGAAACATCATTATGATTTGGGGCAGAACTAAGGTACCTGCTGGATTCTAGCCAACATTTGATGCCATCTGACCTGAGGACCATCCCTAGCCACACTATGTTAGACTTCTTGCCCATAGGACAACTATGTCCAATGGGGGGAGGGGCAGTATATAAATTTAATAATAAATAAATAAATAAACTGCATAAGGCAAGAAAATATCTTTTTTATCTTGTTATATGTTGCGTAATATGCCAGCCTAACGTACCACTTTTAAAACTGTCGTTTTTTATTTGCTAAAATCAGTTCTACCATCTCCCTGGAAATCATAGGAACTTCATCCAAAGTCAGTGGCAACACTCTATTTATCATTTCCTGACACCACTCTTCATCTCACAGAGTAAAAACTATAACATTGGGGGAAAGGTTGCTTGTTTTAATATACGATATAAGGCCAAAATTGGCAATTGTGGGATGGAACTACTAACTTTTTAAAGGCCATTTCTAATTAAGCAATGCTAAAATTACAGCTCATTCCCTCCCCCCCAAAAAAAGTTGTTTCATACAACTGTGTCAGGATAAATATGTGTCCATGTGCTGATTTCCTTCCTTAGTGTGATTGCCCTGTGATTTACAGAGACGTAGGGACTTCCTCCAGCTGATGCTTGATGCCCGGCACCCTGCCAGTGACACCAGCATGGAACATTTTTACACTGTCAGCCAAGTTCTGGAGGAAAGCAAGACAGCTGCTAACAAAGGACTTCTGAAGAAGCAGCTCAAAGCGTTGAGTAATGACGAGATAGCCGGTCAGGCCTTCTTGTTCCTGATTGCTGGTTACGAAACCACCAACAGCACCCTCTCTTTTGCCACGTACCTGCTAGCCACGAATCCTGAGTGCCAGGAGAAGCTGCTCCGTGAGGTCGATGAATTCTTCGCAAAGCACGTGAGTAGACACTATGCTTGATTTTCTAAAAATTCTCCAGCCAGAGAGAATAGAATTACTTGACAAATGGTAACCAAGACTATATATTTAAAGAGTGATTGATGCACTTAGTGTGGCATGGAATAAGAGGCTCAGATTCAAGTCAAGTCAAATGCCATCCATAGCTTTCTGTCAAATCATGCCCAATGTATTGTGTTTCTAGAGAATCTGGATGTAAAACAGAGCAATGTGGTCAGAGGCCTGTACATCTTCCTTAAGTTTCCAACTAAATGGCCCAGTGGGCCAGTGACCTTTGATTGGGTTGTCTCTGTGTTTGCCCTCATGGCTACCATTTTCTCCTGCCTCTAAGGGCACTATAGTGATATATCTACTATCAATACACACACAAAAACCCTGATAAAAAGACTTCTGATAATGAGGGGAAAAACAGCTTCCCTGCACGTGTGGGCAGGGAAGTGTAACTGGGGACGTCTTCTGCATTTTCTCCAAGTCCACTTTTAGTCAGATAAGCAGGGTTCTGGTATCCTTGCTCTGAAGTGTCACTAGATAGTTAGAGGGGGAAGTAACAACTTCCTATTTTGCATTTAACAGAGAATGTTTTTGTTTATTAACTTCACTTGGGATCAGTCATGGTCAAAAAACCAGCTATGGGCTAAACTTGGGAAAATGGGTGTAGAGAATAGATTGATCTCCCTAATCAAGGTGTTCACCATAACACAGTTTGCCAAGTCAAATGCAATCAGGAGGGATTGCTTACACCCAAAATATCTATCTCCAAGGGAGCAAAACAAGGCTGTGTCCTTGCACCAGTTCTTTTCAATCTTTATTTAAATGACCTAGCAAGCGTACTTAAATCTGTAAACTCACACTGCCCAAACTTAGATGGACATCCAATCCCCTATACAACCGCTGCTTTATATGCATTGACCCTTAGTTTTGCTGTCGAAGTATTCCAAAAAAATCGGCATGAAGCAACTCCTAGCTTAACAGCGGATACTGGTACAATAAATGGCCTGACACTCCAACTCTCCTCAAAATCCCGAAGGTTGTAGTGTTTTTCAAAATCTTAGGAAGCCATCCCGTTGGATGCTAGGAAGACATGAATTAGGAACAGGTCCAAATGCTTTAAATATTTAGGAGTGCACCTCTCCATTATAGAGAGGGGTTGGGCCAGCCAATACAGAGACCATGCTGTTACAAACTCCATGGTCAGTGTTAGCGTCAACAATCTTATGCTTTTTTTCTATAACAAGGGGCCATCAATTTGTGCCTGCAGCATTAAAAGTCTTTAACACCAAGGTGGCCCAGCAATTATTATATGGAGTCCCACTTTGGATAGAGCTCCTGGTCCAACACAGCTGGCTGAGTACAATCTTCAAACTTTTTATTTTAAACTTTTGGGCATGCCTCACTGCAGGTGCCAGCCGTACCCTGTGCCCTCGAAACTGGCCAACATCTTTTTAAGAGACAAAGAGCATGGCTTGCCACGCTCCAAATTTTGGCTGTGCATCTGTTTCAGCAGCTGATGCAGCCTCCTTGTCATATAAAGCCCTCAAGACTTCTTGTCACTTTCGGAATGGTGGGATATTATAGAAACAAAAATTAACAAATTAGGCTATTCTTTGGATTATCTGGCCATGCTACCATCTAAAGAGACCTTCCAACTTCTGAGGAGAAGGCTGTTTGACTAGAAACATCAGATCCTACTCGAGAAAGGAGCTTCCCAGGACTTGCTCTCCTTTTAGCTCATAGAGTATCACCTACATTGGTAATAAGGGGGCTCAATACCTGCACCAGATAACCGTGCCCAGGCTCCGTTAGAGCAATGATGTTGGCCCGTTGCAATGCCCTTCCATCAGCCGTATCAACAGGGAGATTTACTAAAACCCCTTACCGCCAAAGGCTATGCATATGCAACGGGAATTGTGTTGACTCTATAGACCATATTTTACTTTATTGTCCACTTTACACAGGACCCAGAGTCAAATACTTGTCACCTCTGCTACTCAAAAAAGAGTATACATCTGACTTGCAAAAGATTACCTTTCTGTTGGACAGCTCCAGTAGTAATGCAAACGATGCAGTCACCGAATTTTTGGATTTGTATATAAAACAGCACTTTAGGAGCAAATCCTGAACATCAGCCTTCTCTACCTGTACATTTATTTTAGTTTCCCTCTACCTGGTTAAGTGGATCTGTGTATATAATGTTGTTATGCCAATAAAGGTTCTTTGTTGTTGTTGTTGAACCAGCATGGTTAAAGTAATTAAAGCACTACACTAAGATCTTTCTGCAGTGGCATGATCGTGCCCAGATCAGGATGGCCCAGGCTAGCCTGATCTTGTTACATCTCAGAAGCTGAGCAGGGTTGGCCCTGGTCACTATTTGGATTGGAGACCACCAAGGAACACCAAGGCACTACGCATAGGCAGGCAATGGCACCACTGAATGTCTCTTGCTTTGGAAACTCCATGTGGTTGCCATAAGTTGTCTGCAATTTGATGACACTTTCCACCACCAGGATCTGAGAGTCTTGATTTCATATGTCCGCTGTGCATAAGTCTGAGTGATCAGTCATTAATGTTAACCTCAGAATTGTTTTGAGGGTAAAGGAGGGAAGAATTATGCCATTTGAACTACTGTGAAGAAAAACTGGAAGAATCCAACTGAACCTTCTGAACCACAAGGAACATGTCTAGTTGTCTCTATGCCCTCTTCTCCATTCCCGTTACTGTTTTCTCTCCCCATTTCTCCATCTTCCCAAACATCTTCTTGTAATATGAGCTTCAATCTATGTGTTATAAGTATGATTTTGCTTGGTTCCAAAGTCTCTGTTACTGAAGAAATAATTAAAAATGGGAAGCAATGATGAGATTTTTAAAGATCAGATTAAAGATCAGATTAAAGCCAGTGATCAGATTTTTAAAGGCTTAATGATGCAAATCAATGAAGATCAAGGTATCAAAGGTGGCACTAAAAAAAGCCCATTGCATGATGTGCAGACAGGGCAAAAGATACTAGAGAATGGGAGAAGTGGCTGATCATGAAACTTGTGAAGTATTTGCCACTGAGAGAGGTTTTATACACAAAACAATCTTATCTAACTCTGGCTGGTCAAGTGGGAAACAGAAAATTTGGACAAGATATGGTATGACCTACATGGATGGCACATAAAGGGGAGAGTGGCTCGAACCTGGAGTGTAGCAGCTTTAATGAGTATCAGCAAACTCCGAAGTAGGCAATTAGTGGGTTCTGGACACAACTGTTTTCTTCTAGCCGTAAAACACTGAATGTTTAATTCTTACAATAATTGGACCATTAAAATAACTTGTTTTATATCAGTTAGTTTGCATAAAGAGGAGTTTTAACTTCTAAAAATGCTTAGCAATTCCTAAAGGTTGTAACTGGAATAATTTTCAGTGGTCTTAGATGAAAAAAGTGTGGAAAAAACAAACACTAATTTAGATAATATTCTGTTCAAAACCCTGTGGTCCAGAGTGGTACGCTGCAGTACTGCAATCCAAGCTCTGCTCACAGCCTGAGTTTGATTCCGGTGGAAGTCTGTTTCAGGTAGCCAGTTCAAGGTTGATTCAGCCTTCCTTTTTTTGATGAGTACCCAGCTTGCTGGAAATAAAGTGTAGACAACTGTGGGAGGCAGTGGCGTACTACCCCATAAAGAAAGTCTTTCTAGTAAACATTGTGACGTGATGTCACCCCATGGGTCAATAATGACCTTTACCTTTTTAGATGTAGACAGATCAGCAAGTTTTGACATCCATACATTCCCACATCCCAAGTGCACTTCTTGAAAGTTAGCAAAAGGAATTTAGAATTTTTGACAACTCTTTTGGCTTTTCCTCCAGTGGCTTTAGGCAATACATCATGACAATGTATCCAGAGCAGTGGAAGCAACGTGGACCAATACAGAAACTATGCTTTTCTATGGAGATGCCTGCACCAAATCTTCATTTTGCCCTCTTGGTGTGCTGGTTTTGATTGCTGTTAAGAGTTTGGTCTCTGGCTGGGTTGCTACATGGCTATTTTAAATTACCCAGACTGAGTAGTTTCCTGTCATCTGTGAATTTATTTTAAGTTTAATCAGTGTACAAGTAGTAGATAACTTTAACAACTGAGTACATTTCATTGCATTAACCTGTTGAAATTAGTAATAGCCTTTCTCCCTTTGGGAAAGCAATTTCTGGGAAAGCCTCTGATCCAGAGCATGTCTGTAATGAAAGGGGCTGATTGCGCACAGTGAGGTTCCTGTGACTTCAAATAAAATTGGCTGGAGAATCTTTGTTTTGGGGCATGTTCGGCATTATTACCCATCATCCTGTTTTGCAGCGGGGCAGGCATTCTCCATCAGCTGGCCTTTTGCCTGCATCTGGGAGGGGGCGATGTTCCATGGGTTCTCTATCACACATGCATGCTTTAATTTTTAATATAATCTTTCATTGTTATCTTTAATCTTATTAATAGATTGATATATCTATCAATAGACCAATCTATCAATAGATCAGTATCAATAGATTGACATAAAAAGGCGAGCTATTAAAGAAAAATCTTGAATATGGCCAGTGATGAAGGTTTAGATTTTTTTTATTGGGGGGGGGGGGTTCTGGGATGTGTGGCCATGCCTCCCCAAGCCCCGACCCTGGCCTCAGTGCTTATAAAAGCAGCTCTCCAAGGCCAGGGACAGCAGACTCCCCTGCCCCGCCTTCCCACTGGCTGGGCTCCCAGCCAACAGCCAGCAGTCCCTTCTGCCCTCCCCTCCGGGCAGAGGCGTAGCTAGGGAAAATGGAGACTGGTGCAAAATCTCCATGGGTGGCCACTGTAATGCTGGAATCCACCCCCAAACAGCATCACTTTCAATGATGTCTAAACTAGGGGGCCCAAATTCTCCTTTTAAATCCACCTTAAAGGGAGAATCTGGGGTCCCCAGTTAAAACAACATTGAAAGTGATGCTGTTTTGGGGTGGATTATCCCACACCTTGAAACAGCATCACTTTCAGTGTTTAAACTGGGGACCTCAAATTCTCCCTTTAAATCCATGCCAAAGGGGGTGAATTTAAAAGGAGAATCTGGGGAAATTTGGAGGGTGCCTGCTGTCAGAGGTGCAATTGTTAAGCTAGCAGCACCAAAATTCAGGTTATCTTTAGGAGTATCTCCTGATGATACCACCCAGGTTTGGTGAAGTTTGGTTCAGGGGGTCTAAAGTTATGGACCCTCAAAGGTGTTATGGACCCCATCTTTGGTTCAGGGAGTCTAAAGTTATGGACCCCATCTTCTATTAGCTCCCATTGGAAACAATGGAGGATGGGGGCACCCCCTTTGGGAGTCCATAACTTTGGACCCCCTGAACCAACCCTCACCAAACTTGGCTGGTATCATCAGGAGAGCCTCCCTACAAATCCCTGAAATTCTGGTGCTGGTAGCTTAAAACTGTACCCCCTGCAGGCCAGAAACTGAAATTTTTTAAAAAATACAAAAAAACCACAAACAGGTGGGCAGAGCTTCGTACATGTAATGGGGGGTTCGAACCCAAGAACCCCCCCCTTACCTACATCCTTTAATAAGGCATCTGTACACTTTGCCCAACCACTGATTGTGTTTTATGGTAGGAAGTGGGGTGGATGGGTGAAATATTGGCAGGGTGCAAACTGCAAAAGGACAATATGAACTGCCATTTGCTAAGTTCCTCAGGTTCATGATTGTCTCCCAATGTGCTGTAAACTCAAGTGTCAAGACTTTTCTTGGTGTGGTCTGGAATCACTGATTGCTTGTGTATAAATTAGGAGGCTGGAGATGTGCCAGTTTGTTGCTCAAATGCAGGGACATATCGAGTGTTTGGATTGATCAACTAGTCTTATTATTTTTACTTTTTTAATACTAGCATTGATTTATCAATCTATCAATATGGTGGTTTAATTTTTTTAAATCTAAAGATATGCAGGAGCAGGGAGGCCATGGGCAATAGGAATGATATGGCAGGATAAGAAGCAGGAAGTAGTTGGCAACAGGGAGGAGGGTGAAGGGAAAGTGTGCAAAGCAGTGGGGATGGGGAGCAGGGGGAAAGACTAGGCAGGCTGGCTGCAGGTGGAGGGAACAGGTCTGGGGCAAAGCTGGGCCCATTGGCAAATCTGTCCTTCTCTGGCAGTGAAGCAAATTTAAAATTGTGCTATAAGTGGATTTGCTTACCGTGGAGAGAGTGGAAAGTGAAAGTGAGGCTAGAGGAAATACATCTGTGCAAGAAATCTTGCCACAGTGGACATTCACCTCCACCATGCAGCAAACACTTTGTGCGTAATTGGCCAGGGAGCTACCCTGAATTAGTACAAATATAATTATTTTACTCTATGCCGATAAAGGTTATTTATTTGTATTTAATTATTTGAATTACAGCCTCTTGGAACTCCAAGCAGTTGGTGGAATGTAATCATTTAAAGTGATTTCCCTCTGTTAAATATACAATAAATGTTAAACTACACACAGTGCACAGTAGCACGGAACTTTGCCACACTCTTTTTTTTTTGAGGAGCCAAAGATGGCTAATGTTTTGAGCCAAGAATTGGTGAGTAGGGAGGATCTGTTTAAAATTTTTCTACAGGACCACTTTTCTATTCAAAATTATCCTCTCCATTTATTGAGTTTCTAAACTGCAGGTAGTGGCTGGAGATCTTCCGCCATTACAACTGGCCTCCAGGCAACAGAGATCAGTTCACCAGGAGAAAATGACTGTTTGGAAGGTTGACTGTATAGTATTATACCCTATTTCAGTCCTTCCCTTCTAAGCCCCACCCTCCTCAAGCTCCACCCCCAAAATCTCAAGGTATTTCCCAACCCAGAGCTGGCAGCCCTATTCATTTGCTTTGTTCTCACAGGGGATCTTTATCTCCCCCAAATATAAATTTTCAAAGGGCCGACTGGAAAAATAAGCCAAAAGGAAATAGGCTAAACACCCCTTCTCAGCCTTTGGCCTTCAGTGTAAAACTGCAGCCTCTCGTGGCTGCTTTTCATTGTTTTGGGTTTCTTTAATAGTTGAAGCAGATTAACCACATTACATGTAGTTTGACCTAAGTTCTCAGTATCAACAAAAAAATGATAAAAATGGTAATTTTGCTCAACATGAACTAGTGATGAATTATCTCGGGCTCCAGGCTTTAATCCATTTAAACAGAATAATTAAGCTTGAATAAAAATGCAAATTTCCTGCCCTTCTTATATGAGACTTATGGGCATACTACCTTATATCTCTGGCCTGACAAAATCACTCCATTGACACAAATCCATCTCACACTCTTCTCTTTGCATTGCATCACACCCTTTTAAATATAATTTTCCCTTGTAGGACGTGGAAATTGCTAAAAGGCAAGGCAACTATACGTTATCAAGCTCCCAGTGTTCACACAATGAAGGATGGCCTGACCCCTCATTGATTTAGCACCACAGGCATTAGAATCGAAAGCATAACATTGTGAAGCCTTAGTGTTTTCCCAGGCCAGTGTCACTGTCTCTCACACATCCACACGACATTGTTTTGGTACATGTCAGCTCACCTAATCAAATACTTTATATTCTAAAGCTGTTTATTCATGGAATCCTCTTGGTAGCAGAAGCTGCTTTCTCCGTGCATTAGAGAAAGTGGAAGCAAAAGTTTCAGAGACACTGCTGTCAAGGAACAACCCACAGCAATTTGCATGTTTTCGGTGCCTTTTGTGCAGTCTCTCAAGGCACTTTACACACAGAAGCTGGCAACTACAAAGGCTAAGCTTTGCTGAGCAAATATGCTGACAGATGAAGCTTGCGTTTTATCCAGGGAGACTGTGGCATCAATAGGTTTGGGAGGAAAAAAAAGAACTGCGTAGGTGAAAGTTGTTACGGCACATCCACTATGACCACGCGCACACGCAAAACAAGCGAGCGTAGTCAATGGAAATCATTATGCTGTCATCGTTGTCAAAAACTTGTGCCACTTTGATTTCTTTATTTGTGCAGGGATGGGGAGAAGAGTACACTTCAGAGCCTGTGCTGCCAGCAGGAGTTTGTGTGACTTAATCACTATGGTATGTTTTTACAGGATAAACAAATGTCTATCTCTACTTTCCCGGTAAGATCTCTGGTTGGGTGCATTTAAATATTGCATGTGTTGCTCAGAGGGTTTACATTTTAAGGATGAAGACTGCTAAAACAGAGGGAGAAGAATCTGCTGTTCCTGTGGAAATTCTGACAACAGGAATGGTGAAGTCTCTCTGATGGGTTTGAACTTGAAAATATTTCTAGGTTCACCTTCCCTTTACCTTGTGCGATTGTATGCCTTCTGCTACCCCAAAACTTCTAGAATTGAGAAACAAGACACATGTAAATATTCAGGAATTCTGATTGTTAAAAAGGCCTGTTCACATTACAGAAACTAGCAGCCTCATCCAATCAGCCAGGCGACTGACCATAGCACTGGGCTACAGCACTACTCCCAGAGCAGCTTCCTGGTGGTGTGGAAAGGCTTGCAGAGACAAAAAAAAAGCCTTCCTGCTGCCGAGAAGCCTTTATTGGGCTATATGGACTTATGCCGCCTTTTCGGCTGCTTAAGTCCAAACCAACCACTGCCAACGTAAGGCAGCGAACAGCCAGGAGGGAGCCAATAAACGAACTAAAGTTGGCTCTGCCCCCAGCTGGACCTGGACTGCCCCTGCTGTGCTGGCGGAGGTGCAGAGATGCTGTTGCAACATCTGGTGCCATGCCCCACTGCAGGGGAGCTGCACTCTGGTGGTTTTGCCTGAGTAAGTGTCCCGGTGAAAGCAAATCTGCTGGAGTGGTTGCATGCCACTTCCAGCCACTCCCCTTTGGATGAGGCAGAAGAGAGCTAGCATGGTATAGTGGTTAAGAGTGGTGGGCTGTAATCTGGAGAACCAGGTTTGATTCCCCACTTCTCCACAATAGCTGCGGACTCTAATTTGGGGAACTCTGTCAGCCCCACCACCGTCACAAGTTGTCTGTTGTGAGGAGAGGAAGGGAAGGAGTTTGTAAGCCACTTTGAAACTCCTTACAGACTCTTCTTCTTCATTGGGACTTATACATAAATTCATGCAGGGCTGCAGACTCAGTGCCTTAAACTCCATTTTTCTACCAAAGATTAAAATAAGTATGGGCAGTAAGGTATACGGTGCTGTCCTTGAGAAGGAGGTATATAAAGTTTTCATATGTTTTTAGCCGTCCATTCCCCCTGAATGGGAGCATTGGAGTTTTGGTTCTTCCATTTTAAAAGAGACTACACATGCTACAGTGTCAGATGTTCTTAATCATCACAGTGCTGCACCTTTTTAAATCATGTGAAAAAACCCTAACAATGTTGACACTCACATGAGTTTATGGATTAGTCTGTTAATGAGACCAAGGCATCTTTGTATATATATTATAACATAAGGTACCTGATCATTTAATCAATAGCAATTTAGCTGATTAAGATAGCACAGCTTTCCTGTAAAGTGTTAACTGGGATAAAAAAATGGAAGACAGAAAGCATTCTGCTGGAGGCGTCTGTTGAGTTTAAATATTTTCCATTAAAAGCAATTCCCCCTCCCCTCCTCCGCAATCCACCCCAGCTTAATTAATCATCATATCTTTGGTGCTCAAAAGCTACATGCAGCTGGAACAGCACAGTTTTGCTGAATGTGTCAAGACCAGTTCCTCTTATTTTGAGACGTCATCTTGATAGGCATTGGGAAAAGACAGAACAAGAAATTGTATTAAGATAACTCATTTTGGGGCAAATATATTTGTTTCTATTTGGAGACTTCAGAGAAACATGTCCTCTTTGTCCTCTTTGAGTAAATCTTTCTTATAGGTAATATAAGAAATTGCATCAATAAGTAATCTGTTTTATGTTTGTGTATGCACATGTATACATGTTCTTGTGTGTGTATACACACACACACACATATCTATATCAATAGATATAGATAGATAGATAGATAGATAGATAGATAGATAGATAGATAGATAGATAGATAGATAGATAGATAGATAGATAGATAGATAGATAGATAGATAGATAGATAGATAGATAGATAGATAGATAGATAGATAGATAGATAGATAGATAGATAGATAGATAGATAGATAGATAGATAGATAGATAGATAGATAGATAGATAGATAGATAGATAGATAGATAGATAGATAGATAGATATCCTTACATATAATTGCCTAAGAAATGGAATACCTGACGACAAACCCCAAGCCAATGGGTATGCAGGACTCACAACATTTCATCCAGTCCCCACCCACCTTCCCCCAACCCAGGAGCCTTCCTCACCCTGAACAATATGGGCTGCTCTCATGGAAGGAAGAGGGAAGAGGAAGGGGGGGTCCCCCTCCTCCCCTGTTCTTGAGCCCATTTTATTCTACCATATATACTCGTGTATAAGCCGACCCGTGATTAAGCCGAGGCACCTAATTTTACTGCCCAAACCTGGGAAAACTTATTGACTCGTGTATAAGCCGAGGGTGGGAAGCCGGGAGGGTTTGAGGAAGCCCAGCCAGCCGGCAGGCGGAGGAAGCTCCTTATTTGGGCAGTGACTCCCCCTGATGTCACTGCCCAAATAAGGAGCTCCCTCTGCCTCCTGGGGTTTGAGGAAGCCCAGCCAGCCAGGGTGCCTCAGGGTTCCCCCTTCACCCTCCAAGGAGGGCAGCAACAAGCGGCTTGTGCAGCCACAGGGAGATCGTCCCGGCCACTCCCCCAGCCTCCGCAGAGGCCTGAAGAGCCGGCTGGTAAGCCGTGACTCGTGTATAAGCTGAGGGGGCATTTTTCATCCTTAAAACAGGGCTGAAAAACTCGGCTTATACGTGAGTATATATAGTAATTTAAAATGGGCTTTAGTGCTAGTGTGTGTGCGTGTACACACACGTGCACACATGCAAACACACATAATGGCGAGAGAGATCATATGGAATAAAAAACAGAAAGAGCAAGCTGTAACCTAAAAACCAACCTCCAGTATTATGCACATAACAACTTACAAAATTTGAATGCTGACTAGCTGAGAACACTTGTCTAATTTGCTAAGAAATACTTAATTCCAAGCAACAACTGGTGATGGAATTAAATTTCTATTTGTAGCTTGTTGTTGTAGCTTTAAAAAAAATGATCGGATTTGTTATTAGTGTTAGGTCAAAATGGAATTTTCCCTCCAGTTACGTACATAAATTAGGGCAGCATTAATGGAAATCAACCAGTCCATTTATTTGTCAATAACTGTGCAAAGTGAAAGCTAAATGACCAGATGCCAGAAGGAATGGAAACACATTTGCATTTTATGGTTATGTAAAGTAGTATCATTAGCGATTTGAGCTTTTTTTTTGAATTCTCTTTTCTTCTGCATCCCACCGCATTCTCCCTGGCTGTTACCTCTGTATTTTATTTTTTCAGGTCCTAACAGTTTGTTCATCCAGAAACACTAGGTAGCAGCAAACATACTGCCTCTTCCATCTAAAATGTGAATTTGATTCAGGAGATAACTGTGGTTCAGTGTTTGGGTTTATTTTTTTTTTTATGGTTGGGAAGGGAAATGTTTGTAGGTTCTGACTAGAGATTATGGAAGACCATGCGGTTCTAGTACACCACAATTCAGAATATAGGAACTATTGTTTTATTTATGACATCTTGGTCTCCTTTTCTATCTTCATGTTTTATTATTATCAAGTGATCCATATAGAGATTTTGGAATGTCTGAGGCACGTGAGAATTTAGAGGCGTCACAAAACTGGTGGCAGAAAGTGCTGTGAAGGCTCAGCTGACACATGGCGACCCATAGGGTTTTCAAGGCATGGCAAACCTGGACTTCCTTGGTGATCTGCCATCCAAGAAGTAACCAGGGCTGACCCTTTTTAACTTCCAAGATCTGGGCTAGCCTGAGGTCTGGGTCAGGGTTTTCACAAAACTACTGGTAATGTTATTAGTCTGATCTATAATGAAATTTAGTACACAAACAAGGAGGTTAACGAGACTTAAAAGAGTAGAATTTTTATCTCTTTCAACCAATAGTCTAAGTCAGGGGTAGGGAACCTGCGGCTCTCCAGATGTTCAGGAACTACAATTCCCATCAGCCTCTGTCAGCATGGCCAATTGGCCATGCTGGTAAAACTGATGGGAATTGTAGTTCCTGAACATCTGGAAAACTCCAAGTTCCCTAATCTAAGATAAAAGAGAACAAATTAACCAAGCATTAAAAGAGAAACCCACAACATACATAGAAAGATGAGGGGTGGGGGGAAGTGTGCAAATATTTCCTCTATTTTGGAGTAGAACATATGTTTGATGTACTGAAGCCCTCATTTCATTCCCTGGTATTGCTTGTTAAAGAGTCTCAGATAACAAGTGTTGTGGGAAACCTGCCTTGAGGAGTCACTGAGAACAGGCTGAATTAAACAAGGTGAACTAATGATTAACTTGGTATAACACCAGTTCATATGCTATTGTTTTCTCTGGCCTTTTCCACACGCACAATTTACCACAAATTTCGCCTCCCCCCCAAAAAAAGAACTGCATTTTTGACCCAATGTGATCTGCGGGATCACACAATTGTTATTGTAGCAATCCCTGATTACATCAATTATTCCTAGTACTCTTTTCAATTACCCTCAGCTTCAAAAAACCCCTCTGTCCTAATGTTACATTGGTAGTTCAAAATGAAACTGACAAAGCTGATCCAATTGATCATGATAGTTTGTATCTCTTCATCACTAGTTTGGTACAACAAAGAGGGGAAAAATTCCTTATGAAAACAGAGTAGGAGGTGAAGAAAGTGGCTAAAGTGGAGGTTGATCAACTACATGGGATATGGATAAGAGCCAGATGTTTGGACAGACTGGAAGCAAACAAAAACCCTATTGGAGCAGGCACTATTACCTGAAGGCACAGAAACATGTAATCCCCCCACCCCCCACATACAAAGAGCCACATTTTTCAGCTAAATTAGAGCTGCTTTAACACATTGTTATTGCCGTAGTCCCTTGTCAGTTTCCTTCACAAGCAACTTCCCTTGTCAATTTTGCTCGCTCCTAACTGTGGACAACGACCCTTAACTGTTATATGTCAGGATGAAATTGACAAACCTGCCTTGTGTCATGCTCTAATGTTACATCACTAATCCAATATGACAAAGAGAAGAAACATTTATATCTTTTGAAAATTCAGCTTGAGGGGGAGAAGGAAATGGATGAAGGGGAAAGGTGGATAAGGGCAATTGTTGTGGGGCAGAGAAATAAAGACCATTTCAACATGATCACACAGTTAAGGAAGCGGGCTTGGAAACAGATAGAAAACAAAGGGGAAGGTGTGGTGGCAATAAGAGGCTATAAACAACAGATAAGGAAAAACCAGGAAAAACAGATAGAAAAAGCATTGCAGTAAAAGTGCTCAGGAAAACAATGGAGGAAAAATGAAGGGGAAATGTTTCCAGAACCAAATGGAAGAAAAAGCATGTGGAATTAAAAGAAAAGAAGTAGTATTTGGTGGTAAGATATGTTGTAAACAACTTGTGTGGAAAACGCCTCTCTTAGCATATCAACAAAATGAAGTAACAGCAAAAAATGATTCTCTCCCCTCCCTCTCAAATATAATATGCTTACAATTATAGGAGACATATTTAATCTTGATTTCAGTTAATTAAGGTGTGTATGAAATGATTTTGTAGTTGCCATCTACTGGAAACACTATCTAGTTGAAAGGATCATTTGGACAGAAATCTCATCTAACAGTTTAATTAAAAGAACATCGTACTTTGTACTGCAGTGTCTGGTTAATGATTGCTGAAGAAAGACCACAAGGAATTCATTTAAACAGTAGTAAATGAGGGAGGCCAGCTTAACTTGTAAGTGTCCCCTCTAGTGAAATCTCATCCATGCAGTATTTATTTTCAAGATTTATGGTCTCCTCCATGGCCTTTGTGCAGTTCCACAGTGGGATTTGTGCATCTGCAGAATGGATTTATTTGTCCACAAAAATATGTCAGAGGAATTGCAATTGTGTCAGGTATCTGCATCTGTACTTGCTTATTAGTTTTGACTTTGAATCAGTGAACAACTCTGGTCTAGTGTTCAATAAAGAGTGGCTCTCTTCACACTCCAAACTCCAGAAAGTTCTTCATGCACAGGCAAACATCCCATTATGGGACATACAGAATGCTTACAAGATAAGCACTGAGATCTTTGTTCTCTTCCCATCCCACCCATGCAGACACTTGCCAGCAGAAGGGGTATGTGGACTCTACCCCCCCCCCCTTTTGGTTATTTTGGTTGGCCCTAATAAAAGGTATTTGTTGGTTGGCTCTCCCCCTCCCCCCCACCTTTGCATAGGCTTGGGCCGGTTTACATCACCATTCCTCTGTACAATGAATTTGTTAAAATATTACACAAGTCGATCATAACGCCATTATATTATGTAAAATATAACATTCAGTGAGGATGGGAGGAGAGAGGGAAGGAAAAAAAGGGGAGGGGAGGCCAGCCAGCAATGGAGAAATACTATTACTGTCCTCATCTATTGGCCTGGTAGAATAGCTCTGACTTACAGGCCCTGCAGAATTGGGCAGGATCTTGGTCTCATTAGAGAGAGTGTTCCACCAGATTCAAGGACAGCCAAGTAGTCTTCAGTCCAGGGATCATCCCCTTAATACTTTGAAAACTTTTTTCCTGATCTCTTGGCCTTCCACCCCAGTTCTCTGCTCATCTCTCTCTGGACGTTTCTGCATGGCGGCAGAAACAGCTATCCACCAGCATAATTAATGTCGGTGGATGCATGAGACAGTTCACACGGTCTTGTGCAGGCAGCAACAACGCTGCTGTGACCCGCAAAGGCGGCTCTGCACAAAGCCGTCTGCGGGTCATCCTATTCACCTACCTCTCCTCCCTGTGCAGCTCTGGAGGGCTGAAGGGACATGCACACGCTGCCCTCCGACCTCTGGGGGTCGAAGAGCAGCATGGGCATGACCCTCCAGCTGTCCAGAGCTGTGGAGGGAGGAGAGGTGAGTGAATGGGAACACCAGAGGGGCCAAAAGTGGTGCCCTCACACCGGTGCGCTTTGCACCGCGCCGGCAGGAAGATGCCGCTTTTGGAAAAAACTCTCTCAGGGAGCGTCGTTTTCACACCGGTGGGGGCGGGGGGTCAGCATGAATCTGCTGTGTGAACAGCGCCTCAGGGACAATGTTTTTACTGTCCCTAAGGTGCTGTTTTTTGACTGTACAGAAAAAGCTTATGACTCATTTACTCCTCTTTCTCCCTTTTGGGAACTGACTGCAGCCTGCCTCTCTGACAGGTAGTTTGACCTTGCCCTTTGACTTGGCCCACCCCTTCAGTGAAGTAGAATTGCTCCTCTGCATGGCAGACAAAGATGCCCAGTGCAGTCTATAAGTGAAATTTCTCAGTTAGCTCCTTCAGTGTTTGCAATTCATTTTATGTACATTATGAAGGTAAAATATGGTCGTTTCTGCATGGCACAATTATACTGTATTATAATCGGTATCTTACAATCTGGGCCTATTTTATCCCAGTTTCTCCCTTCATATGGCTGCGCGTTTCTGTGAAGAAATCAAGTGAAGACTGGGAGGAAATATTCCAGTTTGTTTTGAACGAGCCCAGGTCTTCTGTATTTATACCAAAAGCATATCCGCGCATGCACAAACATCCCCAGTATCCCACGTTCTGGTTGGCTGTTGTTTTGGGGCAGCAGCAGGGGGATATGAAGCCCCCCTTTTTCAGTTCTGGATAGGGCCGGGCATAGGCCTCGCTACAGCAAGCGACATCAAAAAAAATGGGGCACAACATCACATTTCCATTCTCATATTTTTGTGGAAAACGAGACTCCCCCCTTCCCGAGATATGCCCACTAACATTCGACCCAGATTGCACATCTCCTAGCTATGTGCTCCTGTAACCAATACATGTGCAGAAAAGAAAGCAAGGATATTTTGGGACTCTACTCCAGAGTAACCCAGGCAAAATGGCACTCAGTTGATACCATGAGCAGAAAACATGCTTGGGGGAACGTTTCAGGAAAGGCAGGCTGCAATGGTCGGCAGCTCAACACGGTTGGAAACTGACATGACAACAGGTGGGGATACCAGGGAGCAGGAAAAATAAACTGTTTTTGCTCTCATGGTGTTTGCACAGTAGTGGTTTCACTGTGGGTTTTTTGAAAAGAATCGCCAAATTGGTGATTTTTGAAAATCCCAGGATGAGGGAAATATTGTGGACAAACCTGCTTTAGGACCAGGAACCATGTGAACTTCTTGGCCAAACCAGAATATTTCCCTTGCTCAACCCGGGATATTTGGACTGTGCAGAAACGATCTATGATAGAAGTGTTACACAAGCAGGGAACAGAGTTAAACAGCCTGATTGAAACAGATAACTGGATAATTAATCTCAAGGTGTTATTCTGACTCAGTGGTGCTTTGTGGCTATTCCAGAGAAATGTGGAAGTCAAAGGGTAAACTATTTTAGCACAGTGTTGTGTTCCAGGGAGAGTGGTGTTGATTTTTTTTCTTTTGGCAGAGTTCTTCTGAATAAAAGATGAATTTTGTTCTCTCCTTGATGTGAGAGAATATCTATATAACATGAATTTAGTCAATTCATTTTGTTGTTATTCCTTCTCCCACTCCTTTCACTAATTAACAACACTCAAGCTTGCTTCTTTGGCAGGCAGTAGCTCCCTGAAAAGGAAAAAAAAAAGATCTTAAAAACTATCCTGTAGTGACAGAATAATTAGACAACTGATCATGGGAATAATTGGACTTGTGCAAAGCAACTTTGTTTCTCAGTGTTTTTGTTTATTATAGTTAGGTGTGAAAAAATTGGTTGAGAAGTGTCTGTAGTATCTGTTAACCAGAGGATCTTGGTTCCAAAATAGTTTGCCCAAGCATCTGATGAAATCAGCTGCAATCTATAAACACTTTGAGGAGGTCAGGATCAGTGGCAGAGCACATGTTCTTCAGGCGTGAGGTTGCAGGGTCAATCCTAGTGAAAAATAATCTTGGATTGTTGATACTGAGAAGGACCAGTGTAATGTAGTGGTTAAGAGCAGTGGCTCTGGCTGATTCTGCACAACACAAACAAAACGTCTTTGGGCATTAAAAAAGTGTTTGGGGTAGAATTACACACAGTTCCCCCCCCACAAAAAGTTTGGAAGACGTTTCTTTTCTGCTCAAACCACATTTTTCAGAAAATGCTAAACTAGTGACTTTCCCCCCCGAAGTTGTTTTGAAAATGTTTCCTGCTTGCTGTTTAGAGAGCAGGAAACATTTTATTTTTCCCACCTGACTTCTTACAGCTCTCACTTTTGGTTTCCGAGCAGCTCGGGCCTGCCATTACTGCGGCTTCAGGCTTCTCCATGCGACTTGCCATTAGCACAAGGTTCCCACAGATGTTTGCTCTGCTTTCAGCTAATTCGCCTGCCATTCCTGCATGCAAAGTACATGAATAAACTTTTGACTGCTGATTCTGCACACGTGTTTTCCTTTTTGTTGTCGTTTCCAATGAGGTGTCTTCGAAGTGACAAAAGACTCGATATGAGAATTGGCTGCGATTCTCATATTGTGTCTTCGTAGCTTCAAAGACACCTCATTGAAAACAAAAGCTGTTTTGATACTCCTTAAAGGGTGAGAAAAGCAGGGTATAAAAACCAACCTTTCTTCTTCTCTGCCTAAGATCCAAGAACCACTTAAAGTTCAGTTCTGAACCAGATGGGCCCAGGGGCGCATCTAGGAAAAATGGCCCCCGGAGCAATCTCTCAAATGGTGCTCCTCAGCAGTTCAAATTGTACCTGGAACAGATGGGCAGCCAGTTCAGATATTTCAGCACCCGGGGAACCATGATCTCTGTATCCTAGGCTCATTCCGCACATGAGGAATAATGTACTTTCAAACTGCTATCAGTACTCTTTGAAGCTGTGCGGAATAGCAAAATCCACTTGCAAAGTTGTGAAAGTGGTTTGAAAACGCATTATTTTGCATGTGCGGAAGGGGCCCTACTCTCTGTTAGTTGCCTAGTTGCTGCATTTTGGATCCACTGAAGTTTCCAGATGGTTTTCAAAGGCAGACCCATGTATACCACATTATAGTAATCTATGGTCGAATCCCCACTTGAAATTTGCATGCAGATCCAAACCTGTTCGTTGTGAAACCATGTCCTCTTCATCGGAGTTTCTCCCTCCCCACCGCAGCGAGCGCACAGCAGACACAACCGGTTACAGAACTCTTAGCAATCCCCACTACCAGGCGAGCTCGCTTTGCCGGTCTCCCCTGATTGGCTGGCATGCCTTGATGGGGCGGGACCTTTTCCCACTGCGGAAACGTACATTGTAGGGGCGTGATAAAAAAAACAGTGTGTAAAAGTTTAACAATTAAATGTGCAAACAGTTAATTGTTACCTGTGTAAACCATTAACGATTCAAAGTTACACTTTTGACTGTTTAACGGTTGTGTCCCCTTCTGCTGGCCTATCGCAAAAGCGGAAACGAAACCAAAGAAAGGCTACGCGCGCATCGTAGCGCTGATTGGTTGCCTGAATTCCGCGTCACACTTCAGGGCGGGAAACGAGTCAGGGTTTCAACCCTCATCCCTCCCCTCGGATCAGCTCTGAACTGTGTTAATGGGGTCTATGCCACTTGCAACCAGGTCCTGCCAGAACGTGGATTAACGGGGAGAACGAGCACCAGAAACGGAATCTGCCACGCAAGCAATGGGGAGGTCATCCCTCAAACGTGGCTAAGACGGTAATGGGGATTCGACCTAAGCCGGATGTGATGAGAGCATGGATGACCATGGCCAGATCATACTTTTCAAGCTGGCATGCCAACTGAAGCTGAGAAAAGGCAGTTCTTGTCATGGCAGTCACCTGAGCCTCCATCTGTAGGTCTTTTGAACATTCTGTCCCGTGGCCTTTCTTTCTACTAGCCTTGGATCTACTAGCCTTTCTACATCCTTGGATCCTTACAAAGTCTCCAGATGGCAGAGATAAATATCCTCAGATAGTTTCCCCCACCCCCTGCATCCAGAGATGCTCAGAATAATATGCCACCCAAATTATTCAAACTTTCTTTTTTGCTATCAAGTCATGTCTGACTGATGGTGACCCCTGATGGGGTTTTCAAGGCAAGAGAGGTAGTTTGCCATTGTCTATGTCACCTTCTGTGGAGAGCTCCCATCCAATTATTTGCCAGGGTCAACGTTGCATAGCTTCTGAGATCTAATAAGATAAATTTGGTCTGGATTATCCAGGTCAGGGCTAATCAAACTAGTAACTAGCTAGTAAACTAGTGGTAATTTCACTAAGTTTCACAGCTTGGCTCTAGAAGGGGAGAGGCAGTAGAGAAATTTAATAAAACAAGTAAATAAGTAAAAACCCAAATTTCTGCCCTTCAGGAAGAGAAACCACAAGGCCGACCAAGGTCTTCTCAGAGCAGCAGACGCATAAATAAGGTCAGAATGGACCATGCGGAAAGCCCCTCCCCATAAGGTCCTCAACCCAATGTCCCATGACCCCCGCCTGCCCGGGGCATAGCCTGATTGGCCCAGCCAGAAAGAAAGAGGTTGCCAGGCCAGGAGGAAGGTCAAACAGCTGTTAGTTCCAGGCCTGTGCTGTTATCCTTCCATTGTTATGCTGTTGCATGGGACAAGCCTGCCCACCATCAGAAGGTTGCCTCACCTCCCCCACCCTCGTGGGCCTGCAAATGGGCCCCAGGTAAGACTGGAGCCCATTGCTTCCTGCCCCTCAAAAAGAGAAAGAAAGAGACCCAATATCCTTACACCATAATGTTGTAAAGGGTAAAAGGCTGATTGTCTTGTGAAACCAAATTTAAAACTCATGGATCAATATGAGACCAGCCCCCCCCCCCACACCCAACATCACTTCACATCACATCGAGACATTACATTTTCTTTCATCTGCAAAGTAGAAAGTGGTGAAGAATTCCCTTTTCTTTTCTTGACATAGTTCTACAGATCTCCTGATTTTCTTTTTTAAGAAGTATTTTCCTTGACTTCAGGAGGGAGTCCCTTCTTTAAAATGGGGGGGGAGGGGGTAATTTTATGACACTCCCAACTCCTTTTCTTGAAATGAATATCTTACTAAGTGTGATGATAATTGTGCAGAAAGCCTGTTACCGTAGCACAGTGTCACTACAAACTGACTGGGAAATTGGTGCCTTGAGTCTGAAATTACACGTTGCAGTTACCAGGCATCATTTCAGATTAGTTCTACCTGTAGTCTGGGCAGCCCCCAAGGTGCAACATTAGTGAGTCAGGAAAGGGGGGGATGGCGACCCTTTTCCTTCACCTTTGAAACTCAGGCAAAAAGCAATGCAGTTGTGAAACAAAATGAAATTAAGCACATTGAAACAACACCAGACTTTTAGCTTTTCAGTTGAGGAAATACAATCTGATACCACTGTGTCACTCTCAGTGCAATCCAGTGAAGAGTTGCACCAATCTAAGCTAATCGATATCAAGTGGATAAGACTGGAGTAACTCTGCATAGGATAGAACTGTGTGACATGTAGTTTATATGCATTTTAAATACATGTTTAAGGATGGAACTTAAAAGGTGAAGTAAAGAGGGTGAAATAAAAAGCCCCTTAACCAAGTAACCATTTCTGGCTTTTTGTCATGTATGGAATGAGGTCTTTCCACTAGAGTTTTAGATGTGCAGGGTCTCGCATTCCCAGCACACCACTGTATGAAACAAAGGACTTTCTTTACAATGAGGCAGGGAGCAGCAGTCCAACGTGGTCAGTAGATTATGGGGTCCCTGGCTATAGGGTAGCACCGTTCTATTATAGGGCGCCCATGTGGAACTGATGCCTCAACTTTCTGTTAGAGGCAAACGCAACTAACTTCTCCAATTTAACAGAGTTTGAATCACACAGCAACAAAGCTGTTGCACAAATGTAAGCTAAAGGTAAGAGAGCTACTACAGTTTCTTGAACTTTGGTGCTAGAGCTCACTGGGAGAAATGAAGAGAAGGAGCAATTCAGGGCAGTGTGGAGTGACGATTATAGCCACAGGATGGAAAGCTCAGGGAGATCCATTTGGGCCAAGCTCTGAACCTTGAAGCTCATGGGCAGTGAGAGAAGGGCAGTATAGTTACGATCCTATGCAGTGTTCCTCCAGTCGGTCCACTGAAATCAATGAGCTGCTTTTTTTGCTGTCCAGTCACAGTCAATTTTTGCCCATTCCAGTAGAGTTTTCAGGGTAAGAGACATTCAGAGGTGGTTTGTCATTGCCTGCCTCTGGGTAGTGACCCTGAACTTCCTTAGTGGTCTCCCATCTAAGTCCCAACCAGGGTTAGGGGTAGATGGCAGTATTTGGGGCAGGACTTGATACTCATGAAGGAGGTGCCAAGGGAGATTTGGTGACGAGGAAAGAATGCAGGTTCCTTACAGATGCTGAAAAAGAAAAAAACATTCCTTTCAGATGGTGGTTACCAGAAGGACTGGGTTTTTTTTTACCTTTAATGGAATTCAGCAGAAGATCCTTGATATACAAGAAGCAAGGTAATTTATTAGCAAGCACAAAAAACCCCTTTTGAAATCCTTTAAAGTACAGTAAGGTGAGAAAGTTACAGGTATAATGATGGGAGGGGGAAGGTACTGAAATTATTCACAAAATATACTTTTAAAAAAGCAGAGGCTATCCAAAAGACCAGGGAGAACAAAAAAAGTTCAATACACGTATGGGGATTAATACCAGCAGAACTCTGGGTAAAGTGGTAATAGTTTAAAATAAATTGTGTATGCAAGTGTTGGTAATCAGGTCATAAAATGAAAGTTATAAACATGTCTTATTTTAGTAAATGGAAAGCTGGTATAAGAAATTTTGATTATTGGATATAACAACTCTTAAGAACATAAGAAAGAGCCTGCTGGATCAGACCAGAGTCCATCTAGTCCAACACTCTGCTACTCGCAGTGGCCCACCAGGTGCCTTTGGGAGCTCACATGCAGGATGTGAAAGCAATGGCCTGCTGCTGCTGCTGCTGCTGCTCCCAAGCACCTCGTCTGCTGAGGCATTTGCAATCTCACACCAAGGAGGATCAAGATTGGTAGCCATAGATCGACTTCTCCTCCATAAATCTGTCCAAACCCCTTTTAAAGCTATCCAGGTTAGGGCCATCACCACCTCCTGTGGCAGCTTGTATGGTATGTAATGAAGGTGAAGTGGGAGTCATGTAGTTAACTGTTTTTTAAACCTTAAATTTTAAATCTAGGTTCTTTTTTCTTTTTACTGTGGTCATAATTTGTATTGGGGTTAAATGTATGGGGGACCGAGGGTGGCAATCTATCTTTTCTTATTTCTCTTATTCTTTTTTTATAGTCTTGTTAGGGTGGCTGGTTCACCATCTGGTAGTTTTGTAGCTATATAAAAATTTTTAAAAACCCTTTGCATTAACAAAAAAAAGGTAGTCTTCCCAAAGAAAGAAAGTGCCTGTTCTTGGGGAAGGACAGTGCTGTGGATGATGACTTGATGAGTCAAAGCCAGGGAATGTCCAGCAGTTGGTTAGATTTAGGAAAATCATAATTCCAGAGTATTCCAATTCAAAGTTAGGTAGAGTGGTTCCCAAGAGTGGGGCAGGGAAGGTGTGATAGGATTAGCGAGGTAAAAATAACTGACTGGAAAACTTTGATTGAGTTAGGTTGGTTGCCCTTTGTGAGCAAGAAAGCAGATGTGCAGTTTCCAGGGGCTGTGGCCAGTTTTCGGGACTTGGCCATTGTTTTCCAGATAGCAATACTCAGGCTTCAGAAAAGGTATAGCTAGCACAGTGTTTCCCAACCTTTTTGAGGTCAGGGTACCCTTGACCTCACTCTTCATATCTCACGGTACCCCTGCCGCCACCCTCCACCGTCCCCCCCATTGCCTCTGCTTGCCACACACCCCACCTTCCCCTCCCAGGGTGAAGGGAAGCACTGGGGGTGATGATGGCTGCTGACCTTGTGGCAGGCCCTGCCTCATGGGCCAGCTCCATGTCCTTGCTGGCGCTGGTGGGAGACACCACAAAAATGAGGGGGGTGGTAGTGTTGCCGCAGTAACCCCGGGACATGCTCACGGCACCCCAGGGTTCCACGGAACCCTGGTTGAGAATGGCTGAGCTAGCAGCTACACATTCCAATGTGAGACTGGAGGATTTGCCCAGGCAGGTTCCTTTTCTACGGGCACCAAAGTGCAGACTTAAAGATGGCATCCATCTTAACCTGCACTAAAAGATGGCATCCATCTTAGCGTGTACTGCCAAGGCACTTCTTGAGGAGACGGATAGAGTATTGCTTCCTAAAAACAGGCCCCTCTGCCCTACCATAGGTCTGTCTGCTAACAGGGGGGCAATTTTGTGGCAGCTGGAGATGTGCCAGATAAATTCAGGTGCCACAGCAGCTTCTGTATTCAGGCAGTCCAGAGCTACATGGCACCCCACCTCTGGCATGCCACACACACACACACACACACCCAGTGGCAAAGGGCACTTGTGGCAGAGTGGCCTTTCACCGCATCCAGGAATCTTTCACCCCCCGTGGATTGCACAGTTAACCTGCTGTTTTTTAAATATGTAATTGTCATGCCTGCTATTGTTATTGTTATTGTTTGCATTACATTATTTATTTTAGATTTAGACTTGTGAAGCATCTGGAATGCCCATTGAACAGAAAAGCAGTAACCTGCTTCTCCGGATCTTTCTGAAGTATTACTGCTCATGTGCAAACGGCACACTGTTAGGAACACTTATTCTTAGGGAATATTTGTATAGGGTTATCGCTGGCTGGCCAAAGGCAGTCTTTATAGAAATGCTGAGCTGAAATGTTGAGGTGATAGGAAAAAATGCTATTAAGGGTAGATACAATTTTTGAATGTTCCTCCACATAAAATAAATCCTTGCAGATAGAAAATTAGCCAATAAAGGATTTTACCTTATAATGAGTCAGATTTAGCTCAGTGTTCTTGGCATTGGCTGGCATCATCTTTCTGGATTCTAGAGCCAAGGAAGTCTTTTCTTAGCACCTGCTATCAGAGATTTAGAAACTTGGCTCCTTCTACATGAAAAGGAGGTAGTCTTCTGCCAGGCCATAGCTCCTTTCCAACTGTTTGTAACCCTGCCTATAAGTGTTGTGCTACTTAATGTATTGTCGAAGGCATTCACGGGCGGAGTCATTGGGGTGTTGTGTGGTTTCCGGGCTGTATGGCCGTGCTACTAAATGCTACTGGAACACGGCCTTACAGCCCGGAAACCGCACAACGCCCTGTTGTGCTACTTCTTTATTTGCAGGGGAGTGATTTTGTTTACAAAGGGGAGCATTCATACTGGTATCTCTAATAATGTTCCAATATTCAATAGTGTGTAGCGGATAAGTTCCAAAGCACAAAAATATATCCCACTAATACACAAGCCTCTCTCATAATCCTAGGGGATGGGGCGGTCTAAAAATATATCCCACTAATACACAAGCACAAAAATATATCCCACTAATACACAAGCCTCTCTCATCTCCTAGGGGATGGGGCGGTCTAAAAATCTGAAAAATAAATAAATAAATAAATAAATAATGTTGCCAACCTCCATGTGGGGCCTGGAGATTTCTATTGATCTCCTGACTGAAGAGATCAGTTCTCCAGGAAAAAATGGCTGCTTTAAAGGTTGGACTCAGTGGCAATGTACTCTCTGAGATCCCTCCCCAAACCCCTCCCTCCCTAGGACCCCCCCCCCTCTCCAGACATTTTCCAACCTGGAGTTGGCAACCCTAATTCTCTTACTTGCAACCTGCAGTGGAAAAATCCATTCTACCACCTCATTCTGCTGCAGTTGTAGACGGGCTGGAACACTGGAGAAGACATTGTGATCTGCTCAGTGCTTATAAAAGGTAATTTGTGGCTGTGAGGAGTCGGACCCTGATTAGAATTGGAGTCACAGTGTGGCAGCAGAAGAAATTAAAGTCTGGCCTTCCCATATGATTTTGATAGTCAAAACTGAGACCTACCCTTGCTGATGTGAGCCCTTGAAATGAAAAAAAAAAGATCTGCATCCTTTCTTTTCCTACATTTCTTTCCTTCTCAAAAGTTAATAACAGCTCCAGGGTGACTACTTTTGGTAGGGGGGAAGATTAAACTCCTTCTCTTCCTGGGTTCCATCTATACTGGGGGAACCAAAGATGCAAATACCAGGTAGATCTATGCACAAATCTCTTGACAGCATCTTGCCTACTTTGGCCCTTAGTAACCCTGAGATTGCAGGCTCAGTTCTTAACATTTTGATCTGCACAGCCTCTGACTACCTCCAGCAAGTTGAGTTATTTATGTCCCTGCATATCTCTGCAGGGAGGTCCTGTGGGTAAAAATGCTTTGTGAATAAAATGACAGCTGTTATTAGCATTATTTTAAATTGTGAATGTCTGATGGCAGGTGCAGAAACAGAACATTTTGTCATCACTGCAGATAGTCCCAAGACGTTTAACAAATTGTAATAACAATTTTGTCTTTCTTGAATATTTCAGATTGTTAAATATTTAAACATCCGTTTAACAGAAAGACTGTATGTGTGGCGGAAAGTAGAGCTAAAAGAGAAAGAAAAAAAATACTAATTCTCATCAGCTGAAGAAAATGTAGTTTCCCAGCTGCCCAGCACTGGGCACATTCCAATTCTATAAATGTGAAAACTGGTCTCTCAGTTTGGCAAAAAAGAAAAGAAAAAGGCATTTGGATTGCCATTTGCATTTTACAGAGCATTGAAGTAGACATTATGTGGTTGGAGCGTATTACAGTGTTTGACAGAGAAGAACAGCTCTGGGAGGTTGGAGTTCTAGCAGTGAAGGAATTGGCGGGAGGGAAAAGGGCCATTTGATTCCCCTCCCCCAATTTTTCTGCTCAAAGTTGCATGTCTCCCCCCCTCCCCCCACGCATCTGCTTTTCCAGGAAAAGATTTTTCATTCAAGCAAAAATATTGGGACATTGTGTTTGGCCTGGAGTTCTGAAATGGAAGGAGGCTTCCGATTGACTGTAGCAACAGTTGGATCCGACAACCATTTCAGGTCCCTCTCCATGCTGCAGCCATCATGTTTGCTTACCCTCTGGCATTAGGGATCCTTCTTGCACTGCTGGAAGGGAAAAAACAGTTGCAGCACAGTAGTGCTGGTGCAAAGTAAGGTGCAGTGCGGCTCCTTTCATTTGTGGATGGATCTCCTTTCTATTGCAGATAGACCTGCGACGGCCTTGTCAGTGCACTCAGTGAAGGCATCTGTAGTAGCATCAGGTCACCTTTTTGGACTCCTAGTTGATGGCATGTTCTTTACCAGCATCAAGTCTCTCCAGGAAGAGATGACCTGTAAAGATTAATTTCTAGAGACCCTGTGGCAGACAACTCTAATAACCTATGCTAAAAACATTGAACACCTCCAAAGGGAAAACCAAGGAAACTGAATTATGAGGGACACATATCAGAAAACAAGGATGATTCTGTGGTACATGGTGGCAATATGCATGTCAGTCTTTTAGATTGATATGATTTCCTTCCTTCCACACCTGCAGAATAATGCACTTTAAATCCACTTTGCAGCTGGATTTGACTGTGTGGAATAGCAAAATCTACTTGCAAACAATTGTGAAAGTGGATTGAAAGTGCATTATTCTGCAGGTGCGGAAGGGGCCTCAGTGTCCTTTGTGTTTTTATGGCTCCATTCCTGTATAGGTAGAATGTAATTAAACTCCATTGACTTCTACTCCTGCTGAGAGCTGGGTTAGGGACAGATCTTTTCAAAGCATCACACACACATAAGCACACACCCTCTTGTTAGAAGAGTTGCTGGGGGGCGGGGGGAGAAACCAACCTCTTCTTCATGTAGAACAGGGGTAGGGAACCTGCGGCTCTCCAGATGTTCAGGAACTACAATTCCCATCAGCCTCTGTCAGCATGGCCAATTGGCCATGCTGGTAGCGGCTGATGGGAATTGTAGTTCCTGAACATCTGGAGAGCCGCAGGTTCCCTACCCCTGCATTAGATGTTCAGGAACTACAATTCCCATCAGCCTCTGTCAGCATGGCCAATTGGCCATGCTGGTAGCGGCTGATGGGAATTGTAGTTCCTGAACATCTGGAGAGCCGCAGGTTCCCTATCCCTGATGTAGAATCTGTTAGCTTTGAAAAATCTACCCTTTCTCCATTTAGCAAATTGGTTTCCAGAAGTTGTTAATTAGCCGCTTAAACATATGTGTGTGTTTCGGGGGGGGGGGGGGGGGGTTATGACTGCCTTTTCCCTTCCATTTTTGAGATTCCCATATAGTATAAAGCCATCCTGCACAGTAGAAACCTTTTAAATGAAATGAAAATTGCCTTTTAAAAATTTCTCCTTTTTTAAAAAATCCCCAAAACTTTAGAGTTGAAGTGATAGAATGACAACTCCAATGATGTAATACACTTTCCTCTCTCCTTTTTAGAACATAAGGGGGAAATTAAGGGAGCATGAATTCCTTTTCTGGTATCAGAAGACCACAGTATATGACAGTACAAGCGCCAACAGGGTTGGATCATTTTCTCTCCATTGAAGTTAATGGGCCTGGATAAAAGATTAGAACTTGTAATGAATCTTACAAAAACCATGTGAGTTAGCAAACCTTGAATGAGGGCAGGAGTCTATCATGAAAGCAATAACAAATACAAGAATCACAGGTGGGAAATCATTCTTTTCCTAAGAAGGGCTCTGCTAGATCAGAGCAGGGAATCAGCCTAGTCTGGCATCTCAAGGTTGCCAACCTCCAGGTGGGACCAGGATATTTCCCAGACATACATCTGATTTCCAGACCACAGATAAATTCCCCTGTAGAAAAGGCTGCTTTGGAGGGTGGACTATATGGTTTCATACTGTAGTGGTGTTATATTATCCCTCTCCAAACCCCGCCCTCTCCAGGCACCACCCCCAAATCTCCAAAATTTTCCCAGCTCAGTGATGGTGAACCTTTTAGAGACTGAGTGCCAGAGGCAGAGAAAGGGGAAACTACGTCCGGGGCATGTGTATGCACAGCGCCCCTGCCACGCCCCGTCTGCCCCCGACCTGCCCTGGAACACCCCCACCATATCCTGGAATGCCCTCATCATGCCCCTGCAGGGCGCGCACCCAGTGCATTGCACATTTGTCGCCCCCTTGGCACTATGCCACTGCAGAGTGCCCAAACTGGGGCAACAGCACGCGTGCCTACAAAAAGGACTCCGAGTGCCACCTCTGGCACGTGTGCCATAGGTTCGCCACCACTGTCCCAGCTTGTAGTTGGCCACCTTAGGCATCCTGTATGTAACAGTGGCTAACAATTTGCCATGGAGAACCAAACAGAGATAGAAGCTAAGGACATATGCTCAGAGATTTACTGCCTCTTAATGTAGAGGTTCCCTTTGGTCACCAGGTGTAGTAGCCATGGACAGACTTTTCCACGAATCCCTCTAACCCCTTTTCAAAACCATATATGGTTATGGCTATCTTTACTTCCACGGGCAGCAAATTCCACAGTTCAGTTTTCTCAAGTGAAGAAGAAGTTTCTGTTCTGAATCTATGATCCATCAGTTGTCTTGGTGTGCATGTTAAGGAGACTGTTTCCTGTAAAGCAAGCAGTTACAAAAGATTTACACAGATTTTCAGAACCAAAGTAGCCAACTTCACTGGTCCATTTTTCAGTTTCTTTCACTTGGCTTTTGAACTATGTCGTCCACTACTGGAACACTAGCACTGAACTGAGAAAGTGGGCTGGATGAGGCAAGAAGGGGGAGCGTTTTGTGAGGGAAAGTGTTTTGTGAAGGAGAAATTTAATTAAAAAATACGGGTCCTTTCAGGTGCTACTGTTTGATGCTATTTAGAACAGTCACTCATCTCTCTCCGAATAAATAGTAATGACTGTTTCCTGCAACTCCACTGTGAACTGTATTCATTCCATGCAGGGAAGCACAAAATAAAGCCACATGCAACCCACACGACATGATGGCTCTTGTAATATTCAGCAGTCAGGCCTGGTTAGAAGCATTTCATTATCTCAGAATTACGAGGGAGCTTCCTGCTGTTGCCAGGGCTTGTTTATCCCTGAGCTCAGTGCTTTCTTTTCCTTTGCCTTCCTGTGAAATGCCACACTTATTGATTCTGAGCAGAGCTGCAGGGTCAGATTGCGGACATCTGGACCTGAAACTATTATTATTACTATTTTATTACTCGATCATAATACTTTTTGGTTTAACACAAACATGCCTGGGAGTTTCGTTTCAAATCTTGGTTCTTTTGTTTCACATTATGCCCCCCCCCAACCACCCCCAGCATCCTTCCTGTAGTTTATAGTGAAAGAACCAACTGATGAAGCCTTCCTTTGAACACCAAGGCCCCAGGTTTTAATTAAGTTCTGTTTTACCTCTCACTTGGCCTGATATGAAATCCATGAAAGACAAAATTGTATTAACACTGACCTACAGCTCTGTCCTAAGAACATAAGAGTTGTTTTCTGCGTCAGACCACAGGCCCATCTGGTCGGGCATCCTGCTTTCTGTAGCAACTAGTCAGATGCTTCTGGCAGCTTGTGTGCAAGGGCACGAAGGTGATAACCATTTCTCGCTTGTCCATGGAAGTTCCATATTGTGATGTGTCCTCTGTGAAGTTATCCTAGTTACTCTCTCCACACGTTGGGGATGCAAATTCCTGAAGTTAACTATTTATCATGTGAGAAATTTTTCCTTTCTACTCTGAACCCTTGCACATGTGTGCAATGTTGTTTTGCTGGGAGGACTAGAAAAGAGACAATATATCATCCATCCAGCCCATTGGATACCATCCAGTAGCATTTTTGAAGACCAATAAGGGAAAGATGTATTTTCTATGCCTACTACTGCTCATCCTTTCTGCCAATGCTTTGAATTTTAGATTCTTCAATGCAATCTACTATTCCCACCAGTCCATGTTAAGCAAAGTCCTGCATGCTGCTAGCCACTAGGCAAGAGATAGAAAGGAGGTGGTTTGCAGTTGGCTGACTTAGCAGGACAATCCCAGACTTGCTGCTGGTTCTTCCATTCCAAGATGATAAGTAGAGTTGACACTGCTTAGTTTAGGAGTTGGATGAGATTGGGCTAACCTGAACTTTCCAGTTCAAAGCAAAACACACTTACATGGGAGAAGAAGATTTTGAATTTATACCCTGCTTTTCTCAACTGTCAGGAGCCTCAAAGCAGCTTACAAACTCCTTTCCCTTCCTCTTCCCACAACAGATATGTAGGGAAGTGGCTGGAGGGGCGCCTTTTCCGTTTCCCTTTTCCCGAGAGGGCTGCCATGAGGCCAAGTCTATGTTTTTTCTCCCAGGCCCTGCCCCATCTGGACCTGCCCCACCCACCCTAGCGGAGGGAGAGGAGGGAGGGGTGGCATGCAAGGGAGGGAAGGGGAGGGGGCCCGGCATCTGGACCTGGCCCACCCACCCTAGCAGAGGGAGCGGATAGAGGGGTGGCATGCAAGGGAGGGAAGGGGAGGGGGTCTGACATCTGGACATGGGCCACCCACCCTAGCCGAGGGAGGGGAGAGAGGGGTGGCATGCAAGGGAGGGAAGGGGAGTGGGCCCGGCATCTGGACATGGCCCATCCACCCTAGTCGAGAGAGGGGTAGCATGCAAGGGAGGGGAGGGACTGAGGGGTGGCATGCAAGGGAGGGGAGGGAAGGGGACATTCCCAGTGCTTCCACTCCTCTCTCCTGATGTCTTCAGGTAAATATGCTGCATCTGCCTTCTTCCTTCAGCCATGTTCAGCAGTGGGAGCTGGTAGAGAACTACTACATGATCTGCCCTTGGTTAAATTACAAAAAAATGCCAAAAAACAATGTGTAGATTGTCATTGCAAAGCTTTACCAAACCAAACCAAACTGGACCGTTAAAAATCTGTCTGGCAAATTGACTTATAGATCCAATTTAACATGCAGTAATAGAAGTAATATAAGAGCTGCATGGTGCAGAGTGGTAAGCTGCAGTACTAAAGTCAAAGCTCTGTACCTGACCTGAGTTTGATCCCAACAGAAGTCACTCTCAGGTACCCACCTCAAGGTCGATGCAGTCTTCCATCCTTTCAAGGTTGGTGAAATGATTACCCATTTTTCTGGGGGTGAAGTGTAGATGACTGGAGAAGACAATGGCAACCTATTCTGTAAATATAATCTCCTTAGTGATTCTTTTATCTTGCATATACTTTCAATGATTGGATTAACAAGTAACATGAGAAAGATGGATGGTTAATAGGGTCATGTGCAAACTAAGTTTCTGCTGCTAACAACTGTATGCCCTTTTGAGCCCTGTTTGTTGAGCTTTCTCTCAACACTACCTATGCATTTTTTCCCTGCAAGATATTATTTAATTTTGTTTACTATCACAGCTGCCAGTTCTTTAGCTGTTGTTGGGCTTTCATTACCATTTGAGCCCCACCCAGAGATCTAGGACATTGTAATGTGTCGATGTGGTATTAGTGCGGATCCCAGCAGGACTGCCTTTTGAATCTGACAGATGTTGATTTTGTCAATTTGAAGGTGTTTCAAATGCAGCCCTAGTGTTTTGAGAATGGCGCCCAGGGTGCCAATTACCACTGGGACAACCTCAGCTGGTTTATGCCATAGTCACTGAATCTCGATCTTCAAATTGTAATATTTAGTGTCCTTCTCAGGTATCGCTATGTCGATAATGGGCACTTTCTTGTCCTCATTGTCCAGTGTGTTATGTGCCATCACTTGGCTCACTTGAATTCGAAAGTCACGCAAGATCTTGACCTTCTCAATTTCCAAGACTTTCTCTGGACGATGTTCTCAGTAGTTTTTAGCCCTCCTGATGTTGTCATTCTTGCATAAAATCCAGTGGATCATTTTAGGCACTCAGTTGTGCCTCTGTTGGTACTCAGTCTGGGTGGTCTTTTTGCAGCAGCTAAGTACATGATCTTAGTTTCATCAGCTTCCTTGTACAATTTACACTTTGTATCATCTGAGGATTTTTTGATTCTGGCCTTGATCATATTTGTCCTAATTGCCTGCTCTTGAGCAGCTAAAATCAGTGATTCAGTTTCCTTTTTCAAAGTTCCAGTTGTTAATCACAGCCAGATCTTCACATTGTCCACCTTGTCCTTGATCTTCTTCAGAAACCAGCTGTGCATTGTTTTGTTGTGCCAGCTTTCAGTCCTCATCTTAATCACATTTTTTTCTGTACTCCTGTTTGGTTTGCTGAGCTTTCCGTAAATTTCTATGCTTCACTTCAATCAATTCTTGCTCTTGACCTTTATTTACATAATCGGCCAGAGCATGTTTATCTTCCTCCACTGTTTGCTTTACTTGAAGTAACCTTCTGCCACCAGACCTCCAGGGCAGGTATAATCTATCGGTATCACTATGTGGGTGTAAGGTGTGATGCAGTGTCATAAGCTCCTGAGTTTTTCTATCTAATGCATCCAAATCAGCCTTTGTCCAATTTATGATTCCGGCAGTGTACCTGATAATGGGTATGACCCAGGTGTTGATGGCCTCTAGGGTATTCCCGCCATTTAATTTGGATTTCAGAATTTTCCTCACCCTCTTGATATATTCTCTGCTAACCGTAGTCTTCACTTGCTTGTGCCTGATGTTATACAGTTGCAAAATGCACAGGTATTTATAGGCTTCCTCTTGGTTGCACTTGATTAGTTGGCCACCAGGCATTTCTATACCAACACTCTCAGTGACCTCGCCCCTCTTTATTGCCACAGTGGTGCACTTTTCCAGGCCAAACTCCATTGAAATCTCTGTGCTGAATATTTGAACTGTACTTACTAGTGACTAAATTTCTGTGTCTGATTTCCCGTAGAGCTTCAAATCGTCCACGTGCCACAAATGTGAGATTTTTCTCTGAGTCTTTGACTGTTTGATATCCCAACTTTGTTTTCTTTAAAATCACTGTTAGTTGGGTCAAGGCGATGATAAATAGTAAGGGCGATAGTGAATCACCTTCCTCTCTTGATGTCGACTGTTCCATAGTTTTCCTTTCCAACTGCCAGTTCAGTTCTCCACTGTCTCATCACTTTTTCAGTGAATGTTCATATGTTTTTGCTGACACCAGTTGAAAGGTATTTGGTATTATTATTATTATTATTATTATTATTATTATTGTTGTTGTTGTTGTTGTTGTTGTTGTTGTTGTTGTTATATCATCATCATCATCATCATTATACATAACAACACAGCACAAGTGTCTAGAATTCATCTCTGATTATTATTATTATTATTATTATTATTATTATTATTATTATTATTATTATTATTATTATTATTATTATTATTATTATTATTATTATTGATTTCACAGCTGCCAGATCTTTAGCTGGTTGTTGGCCTTCATTACAATTCAAGCCTCACCCAGAGGCCTAGTGGAAGTTGTAATGTATCGGGCGTGAGGTATTTAGTGCTGAACGGATCCCAGCAGGGCTGCCTTCTGGATTTGACAGATGTTAATTTTGTCCATTCGAAGATGTTTCAAGTGCTGCCCTAGTGTTTTTGGGATGGTGCCCAGCATGCCGATTACCACTGGGACGACCTTAGCTTGTTTGTGCCATAGATGCTGAAGCTCGATTTTCAAATCGAGGTATCTAGTGACCTTCTCGTGTTCTTTTTCAATGACCCTGCTGTCACCGGGGACTGCTATGTCGATGATGGTCACTTTCTTGTCCTCGATCATGGTGATGTCTGGTGTATTGTGTTTCAACACTTTGTCCATTTGGATTCGAAAGTCCCACAGGATCTTGACCTTCTCATTTTCCATTACTTTCTCTGGACAATGTTCCTACCAGTTCTTAGCTGTTCTTATGTTGTAATTCTTGCATAAATTCCAGTGAATCATCTTGGCCACTGAGTTGTGCTCTGTTTGTACTCAGTCTAGGCAATCTTTTTGCAGCAGCTGAGGGCATGATCTACAGTTTCATCAGCTTCTTTGCACAATCTGCATTTTGCATCATCTGAGGATTTTTCGATTTTGGCCTTGATCAAATTTGTTCTAATGGCTTGCTCTTGGGCGGCTAAAATCAGGGATTCAGTTTCCTTTTTCAGAGTTCCAGTTGTTAACCACAGCCAGGTCTTTTCGGTGTCCACCTTGTCTTTGATTTTCTCCAGAAATTGGAGAAATAATAATAATAATAATAATAATAATAATAATAATAATAATAATAATAATAATAATAATTGCTGCTGCTGCTGCTGCTGTTACTTCTACTACTAGTACTATTAAGGAAGCTGAGATTCTTGATAGTAACAAGTTCTTGATACTAATTTCCATACAAATTTTTGGGTTCCAACTTGCACAGCAGAATTGCAGTTCAGGGTTGGATCCAGTCTGTTTGTTTTAACTTAACCTCACTCAGTTCCCTTCCATACACAACCCTCACCCCACATGGCTTTTAATCCCCAGCAGAGCCTTTTGGGCTCAAAGAAGATGTTTTTCTCCTTTTCGCTGACAGAAAAGTTCCTTAGAATCATTCCTCGTGGCCCAATCAGGGATGGTGGTGAATTGGCTTCCAGCAGAGGGGGCAAAAATTCTGCCAGGCAGATGTTGCTGCCTCCTTGAAAGCCTGACTGCAGTGCTGGGTGCCACATCAGGGCTCCCACGCTGCAGCTGATCCTGTGGGTGCAATGGGAGAATTCTGCAGGCATTCTTAGAGGTGGAGCTGACTGCAGTTGGCCTCCACCTGGCTTTTAAAGATGGGAACACTGTGGCCTGTGCCTTGATGTTGTGCCATTCAAAAGGGTGGCGTAATTCCGTTCAATCAGTGGTGAGATTCAAATAATTTAATAACCAGTTCCGGTGGTGGAATTCAAATGATTTAAAAACTGGTTGTTTACAAGCACCATTTTAACAACTGGTTTTGCAGAAGTAGTGTGAACCTGCTAAATCCCACCACTGTGTTCAACCCAATGGAGGACCTTCAGTTGGCTGGGGTGGGTTTTTTTCTTTTTGGCTGCACTCCTGTGCCATCTGAAAGCCCTCTGGTGTCAGAGAAGCGGGGGTGATGCCCCTAGCTTTGGTGCCCTCTAGACTGGGCTATCCATCTCATAAACTCCAGTATGTCTCAGACTTTTGAATAATGTAAGTAAATGGGAATGCTAATCAAGCCTGAATTCTACTTAGAAGCTTCAGTAAACTGAGGCCGTCATACTTTGGTCACATCCTAAGAAGACACAAGGCTGTGGAAAAGACAATAATGCTGGGGAATGTTGAAGGTAGCACAAAAAGAAGAAAACCTAACATGAGATGGATTGGCTCTGTAAAGGAAGCCACGGCCCTCAGTTTGCAAGACCTGAGTAAAGCTGTTGTAAAGTAATGATAGGATGTTTTGAAAGTCATCAATTCATAGGGTCACCATGAATCAGAAGCGGCTTGATTGCACTTAACACTCAATTAAGAGGTTGGTTTCATTTGAGACACTAGGGGAGACACAGAACACATTCAGATCTTGATGGCTATTCAGATGCTGGAGATTTGAATCAAGGGGGTTCTACTTCAAAATATTGATTTTGGAAAATAGATATATAATAAGTTCATGGCTGAATGCCTGACTGCATTGGATTTATTGCTTGTAGCAGCTGTAAAAGAATCTTACCCAGCGTCTCAAGGCTTTACTGCTAGTTAAGCAAGTGAGAGGTTTGCCTCTTCAGAAAAACACACCTTTATCCCCTCCATTTTTCAGGTGGAAATAAAAACCCTCCATAACCAGAGTTTGCTTTCCTTGAGGGGATTCTTTTGTGTCCTGTTCTGAGGAGTGGATTACTCTTGATTTGCAATGAAAGGGTGGCAGCATTGGAATGAAAAAGGATATAAGTGTTTCCTGATGGGAGATGGAAAGAGCGGCCCACAATACACACACACACACACACACACACACACACAATTAACTGGTTTTGTATTTTGTTTTTGTTTGGCACAGTTTTTTTAAAAAAAAATTCCTCATACTGCAGTTGCCTGTTTTTTTATATAAAAGAAAGCCCTTTGTTTTCCCAAGGTGACTGCAGGCAGGTTTATAGTTTCCTGTGCCTCAACTTTACACAGCCACAGAAATGATACACAGTGCTTAAGGCAGAGCCTTTAAAGTTTGAAAAGCAAGTGTTTTCTGCTTTAAAAATGTCAGGATTAATACCAGGATACAAAAAAGCAGGACTCGCATTTCCTCTCTTCAACTGTCCCAACCGCCTCTCTGCCCCTCCTCTGTGCTGATTCTTTATTGTGGTGGTTGGGTTCTCCTTCCCATAAGGCACAGTGGTTATATATTACTTCCACCCTGTAAATTACATTTGCCCTTTAAAAAAAATTGCCTTCTTGAAACAAATCCAATCTTGAACAGGATAAGTGGAAGTAATCTTGACTAGCTGCCTTCCTGATGTTTTCATTGTCTTTGTATGGCAAGGCAAGCATTTTGCTTGCTTCGTTTCTTTTCAGAATGTTTTTATTCTGCTTTTCCTAAAAGGCACTTGGGGCACTGAGCATAGTTCTCTTGTCTTTGATTTTATCCTCATAACAGCCCTGTGAAGTAAGTTAGACAGAGAGCGGATGACTATCCCAAGGTTATTCAGTGAGTTTCATGGCTCCCCAGATCAAATCCTTCACTCTGGTTGCTACACCGTAGTGGTTTTCAAATGGAGGAAGGGAGCATTTGAACATTCCGCTCTCCCCCTGTTTGGGGTCAAAAGTGGCGCAGTCCCAAAAGGGCTGTATCACCTGACAGTTCCAAAGCCATCGCTTGGTTCTGATTTTTAAATACAAAAATACAAAAATCTGAAGACGCCAGCCACAGATGCAGGCAAAACGTCAGGAGAAAATGCTACTGGAACATGGCCATACAACCCAGAAAACCCACAACACCCAGTGGTTCTGGCTGTGAAAGCCTTCGACAAGAAGCTCTACACTTTATCACCATAACAAATAGGCAAACACCAGCACTACTAGTAGAGCTGCCAAATTTCAGGTGGTGGCTGGAGGTGGCCCGCTATTACAACTAATATCCAAGTGAAAACATCAGTTCACCTGGGGAAAATGGCCACTTTAGAAGGTACCTATGGCATTATCCCCCACTAAAGTCCCTCCTTTCCCAAACCCCATCTTCCCCCAAGTTCCACCCCCCCCCCCAATTTCCAGGTGTTTTTCAATCTGGAGCTGGCAACCCTAGTTACAGGTATCATGGCTAAATTCTGGGGAAACCAGCTTTGAATCCCCATTCTGCTATGGGTGATTTGGGAAAATTATTCTCTCTTAGCTTAATATATCTCATAGGTCTTTTATAAGGATTAAATGGAGGATGTTGTAAGCCACTTGGGGTCTCCACTGGGAAGAAAACAGGCTATCAGTATGTAAATACAATAGGTTCACGTATACTGGTATTTCCTGCAGTGAATATCCATCAGCCTGTCTTATTTTAAATATATATAGGCATTAAGATTAGCAATTCTTTCCTTTGAAAGCCCCAAACTAATATTTGTGTTTTTTCTGACAACTTCCTTTTGCAGTGCCCCACTAGCAGGCAAACATGTACATTTTCTCAAGGCTATTAATACTTGATGTGGCCTCAAGGAGTCACAGTGACCCTGGCTTCAGGATTAAGTGGTCACCATCCCAAATTGAGGTCAGCAGAAGGCATCGTTGGAAAAACAAGGGGAGAAAGAGGGAGGGAGGGAGGAGAAAGAAAAGCCATCGGCCCAACAAAGTACGAGGCTCAGCAGAGGAGACAAGCAGTCAGTCGCCTGTTCAAAGACTGGTGCCAATGACCTTTTAATTCCTTTGTGAAATGAAAGCAGACATTCTAGCAGGCTCTCTGTCTTGCTGCCTCAGCAAAGAGGAGCTGTTTATATTATCGGAAGATGTGCTTTTGCTTTTGCACAAACAAAATGCTCCCCGTAGTTTTTCACTTTCCTTCAGCCGTTTCATCTGCACAGTTCCCTGTTTGAGTGCTGCAGACTGTCTTGGTTCTATCTTTTATCAAACAGTGACTAATTTTCCTCTCTCCCTCTTAATATCTGTAGTTCTGTGGACTATGAGGCAAGTATAACTATAAAATATTTGTGTGTTGTGGGGGTGGGGGGGAGAGAAGGGCAAAGCCAGTCCTGTTTTCACATAAGCTCATAATTTGGTGTGCTGTTTTGATTTTTGAATATGTAAGGATTCTGCTGCAGTAAGAAGTGTGATTTGACATCTGGGCAGCCTGATCCTGTGGACGTGTGAGTTTGTTAGTCTGTTCTAGTGACACAAAACAAATTCAGTAGCTGAGAACCAGTGTGGTATAGTGGTTAAGAGTGACAGACTTTGATCTGGAGAACCAGGTTGGATTCCCCCCTCCTCCACATGAGTGGCAGACTCTCATCTGGAGAATTGGGTTCAAGTCCCCACTCCTCTACATGAAGCCTGCTGGGTGACATTGGGCTAGTTCCCTTAGAACTTTCTCAGCCCCACCTACCTACCTGTTGGGGGGAGGGTGCCTGTTGAGACTCCTTTCAGTACAGCAAACTGAGGTATAAAACCAACTCTTGTTTTTCTTTAAAGATTAATATTTAATGTTAATATCAATGTTGTTAGTCATTAAGGTGCCACTGGACTCCTGTTTTCAGGCAATACATCTTGATGCAGTGGCAAAAGCTGTACAATTCTGAGACACAGAAACAACACATTGCCTGTGACTCCCTCCCCACCATCTCTAGATAGGTAGCAGAGATAAGGAACAATGGCTTTTGGTGCTGGGCAGGTTTTAACCCAGCCCTGCCTGCTGTGCTGCTTGGCAGTGGGGTGGGGGGACATTGGTAGGGCTCAGCACCAATCAGTTCTCTGCAGAAAACAAATAAGATGCTGACTGGTTTTTTTTTTGGCCCCTCGCATTTGCTAATGATAAATCAGTCTACTCAATCCAATGATGAATCTACTTCTACTCAGAAATACCAGGGGGGGGGGGAAGGGGTGGGGGAGAAGAAATTAAAAAACCCAGCAGCCTTAGAGCTGACATATTTAAAAACATAGGTTCTCTGAGCCCTGATGCTGTATGTGTGGATTGTGAGCTGGGAGTGCTGCATGTGTTGGAGAAAATCTGTGTTCAGTCTTGTTAGTTGAAACGTAGGGATTCAAGAGCTTTTCCAGTCCAGCTCCCTGGACAAGATAAGGAAGACAAATGGAGAGCAGCAGCCCCAGGGCACCTGTCTCTTGCCTGTAATTTTCTGCTCCTTTCTGAACCCCTCAACATTATTGCCTAATTAAAGAACCCAGTAATCATCTTTCTTTTTTCTTTCTATTTTTAAAGGGGGAAAGTATGCCTCTGATACAGTGGGGGGGCGGGGAGTTGGCAATAGTGGGATTTTTAAATGGTGGTGTTATGTGTCCGAGAGCAAATGGAGTCTGTGTATTAGCCTGGCCATGGCATCATTCAATTATGTTTTTTTAATCAAAAGAGACTTAGGGAATAATTGGAATTCATAATCCGAATAACCATGCACTGGTTGCTACAGACTGGTTCATCTGGAAAAGATGCACAGCTGCACTTGAACAATGACATGCAGGCAAAGGCTTTGGCCTAGATTCCTAAACCCAAGATATATAGGTCAGGGGATACTGAATCGCTTACAGAGATGCTCATGTCTAGATTTGCAAAGAAGGTGCCCAGCCTTGCCCAATATCAGTGTCCCCGCTTTATCCTATGGCAATTGAAAGAGCATAAGCGCTCGGCTCAGCTTCAATAGCACATGTATAGGGCTTTGTACAGAGCCTGGCATTCCACACAACTGCTGACAAACAGCATCAGACCCATATTTCATATTCCTACATGTGTGGATCTTGAATACAGGAAGGGATGAACAGTGCCACAAATATAGATTCAAAGAGAATTTGCATAGAAAATGTAGGTATGTAGAAAATGTCTAATGGAGTCTTGAGCTTCCTGAATATCACAGCATATGTCCTATGCACAGACAGTAGCATGCAGAAAAGTCCTTCTGTCATTTATATAGAGCCCTTCTGGCTCCTCTCACTGGTCTTCAGCTCACTACTGGTGTCTTGGGTATGTACCTAATAGTGTGCCTAACTATCACCAAAATCAGGGAGACCATCGAGATTTCATATACAGGCATATTGTACCAAAGGCTGACGAGAAGTTGGGTCCCTGGGTATTCTGAGACACAGCAGTAGCTGAGCGCACACTGAAGTGTTCCTGGTAGAACAGGGTACCCAGCTAAAGGCTGGTGGGGAAAAAGAGGTGCCTGCAGGTATACATGACTAAGGCTGATTCCGCATGGGCCAAAAACATCGGTGTGAAAATGGTGTGAAAATGGTGTAAACCCTTTTACACCGTTTTAAACCCTTTCACGCTGTTTTCACACTGTTTTCACACCACTGCTTTTGGCCCATGTGGAATCAGCCTAAGATTTCCATTAGCTAGGAAACAGCGATTCAGGTCACCTCACATCTCTTTGCTTCTCGTCCTGTCATAGACAAGAACCGTAAATGACACCAAAGGGGAGCTGAATGAGCATTTTATTATTGTGTCTAATTTGTGGCGCAGAGTGGTAAACTACAGCCCTTTCCCCACTTACCCTTTTCTGAGGGTTGCTGCGCGCAATTCCCAGTGCTCTGCATCCCTGGCGCGCACCCGGGCGTCCCCACGACCCCGCGCTCTGCGCGGGGTCATAAAAAGGCACCCTTTGAAAGAGCGCCAGGAATGCCTCGCGCTGAGGGGCGCGACAGCAGCAGCGTCGGGGCGGCTGCGCTGTCGCCGCCCCTCTCAGTGGGGAGTGCCGAGGGACCCCGCGCTACTCTTCTCGAGTAGCGCGGGGCTTAAGGTAAGTGGGGAAAGGGCCTATAATATTGCAGTCAAAGCTCTGCTCATGATCTGAGTTCAATCCTAGTAGAAGTGAGTTTCACATAGCTGGCTCAAAGTGGCTCATTCTTCTGAGAGTGGTGAAATGAGGGGTTTTTTTAACTTCAACATCCACAAATGTGTCGTTCCAATGCCACCCCTCCTATGAAAATGGATTATTTTAAAGTGGTGTCTGCCATCTTGGAACTATGTGACTGTCCAAAATACACTACTCTGAAGTTGTTCCTCAAATTTGATCTTGGTTACCAGACAGCGCAAGGTCTGTTCCCTGCAACATTTGCACATATTCTTATGCTTTCTTCCCCTTAGGGCAGTGGTGGTGAACCTTTGGCACTCCAATTGGCCATGCTGGCAGGGGCTGATGGGAATTGTAGTCCATAACACCTGGAGTGCCAAAGGTTCGCCACCACGACCTTAGGGACTCATTGACTAGTCTTGTTAAAAGCCATCATATTGAAGGCTCATCTAGACCCTAGAAAAGCAGGTTGTCCAGTAGGAATCACGTGTTTGAATTGTTTCAGTGTTGCAGTATGGCTGTTCTACCCCTGGATAGAAATTTCTTCCCTTGACATCCTATTTGAGGTCCTCCTATATTTTTTAGTCAAGCTTTCTTTTTGTCTTCTGTCCTCTGAACAGTGAGTCACTAGGTAAGATTGGTTATGGCTAGCATTAAAAAAAATTACTCACTACTGCTTTTCTTCCATGCTGTGGCTGAGTGTTGTTCACTTAAACTTTGAGCAGGAAATTTAAATATGCTCAGACAGTTGTCATTTTTGTTTTCTGTTTTTTGGTGATCAAAATTGGCTTCCTTCCAAGAGCCTGTAATTAAAATTATTCTTTACAGTGAGAGAAAAACGGATACAAAGGGGAGGGGTCCTGTCTCCCAGTACAGGAAACATAAATAGCTATAAATCATCATTCTGCATTCATGTTTTCATGGCAAGCTTTCTGGGATATTCCAGAATTGGATTATCACAACGTTGAATAACTACTGCGTGGATGTGGGTGTATTTTTCATAGAGATTTTTTTTACTTGTTTTAAAATTAAATCATAATTGAAAAATTGAACAAATGTGTCCCATTTCCAGCTGTATTCCCTAAATTATAGGGTTTTAATGCTGCATACGGTTACTCATACACCATTGTACTGGCACACCATGGTGTGAGGATATTTTTAAAAGTCCTGTTTGATACAAAATTAATCTTTCGAGGTTTCGAACGGCTTCTACTCCCACTGAAGCCAAATCAAAACATTTCAAGAGGAAGCTTTCAGCTTGAAATGAGAGTTGTAGATTTCTTCCTCTTTGAATTTGAAGGTGAATAAAACATCTTCTAATTGTGCCAGTAGGGTTTGGCCAGAGAAGGGCAGTATTCTTGGCTAGATGAGGGGTGGGGGGCTGCCTTTTCCCCATGTGGGTCTTCAATGAAATGCATGGAAAATAGATCCTCTCTTCATAACCAACAGGAAGTTCTAGATTACTGCCCCTCCCCCCTCAAGTTATAACATTCCCTGACCTGGATAGGTCAGGCTCATCAGATCCTGGAAACTAAGCAGGGTCATCCCTGGTTAGTACTGGAATAGGAATTCCAGGTAAACAATAGCAAACCTCTTCTTTTAGGCCCATTCCACATGGACCAATAAACACAGGTTGGATTCTCGGTTATGCACACATTTCCCCCTCTTCAGAAGTTGCCGTGCTCTCCAATCAAACTCTCAGCTTGGTTTCCAAATCCTATTCAAGTGTGACTTTTTATCTCTCTTCACAGGGAAAGTGAAGGTGATCATTGTACACTCTGCTTTCTCCAGGTTCTCTTGTTCTTCCCTGTCTCCCACCCATGCAACAGTAAAAAAAAACCATGGGGGGGGGACTTCGCATGGATCCTGCCCCCAAAGTGAGTCTGCCCTGTGTTATTTCCCACAAACCTCATTTTTCGAGAATCACACTATCTGTGAATCTTTTTTAAAATCCCAGGTGGCAGCCACTTGCAAGCAGGAGGCTCTTTATTCAGCTGTTCTTTCCTTTTAAAAAATTTCCTGGCTAACATCTGCATAGTTACGGAGGCACAAAGGGTCATATCGTGGTATCATGAGATGTCAGCGTGGCTGTGGGGGTTCATATGTGCATGCCTGCATAGCTACTCATTGCTGGGAGGTAAATACCCCCCCCCAAAAAAAATAGTTGCACTTCCATGCAAAGGCGTGACAACAACCCACATTGTTTCCATGGGCTCCAATCGCTGCATGTGCACATGAAAACAGGAAAGTGGGTTACTTTTTCCCAACTGCAACTCGCTATACATTTGCTGTGCAAAAAGGGCCTTAAAGTGTGTTCCCTTGAAAATCCTGGGAGGCGGGGTTTTCATAAGTCAGCTGTGTCTTGATTGTGGGGGACAGGAAGCCCAAGAATATCTATGACTCTTTATGTATGCAGAACTTAACCCAAGGCTGTTTGCTCTGCAGTAGGGGTTGCCCACTTTTTTCATTTATACCCAATGAAGTGTCCCTATATCCTGCTGATTTCTGCCGAGCTGAACCAAGCAGCCATTTTGCGCCTCCCCTGTACCTCCTTGTTATTTCTGCAACCTCCAAGTGGGGAAATTGCCTTCTGCTTTTTTGGCCATTTCAATGATCTATCATTCCTGTGATAGACCTAAAGCGTTCGAATTAAAAAAAAAGAATTCTTCACCTGAAATGGTGGCCGGAAGTGGGTGGAAGTGCTGTTGTATGAGTGGGAGACAGGGAATAACAAGAAAACCTGGAGAAAGCAGAGTGTACAATGCTCACCTTCACTTTCCCTGTGAAGAGAGATAAAAAGTCACTCTTTAACAGGATTTGGAAACCAAGCTGAGAGTTTGATGGGAGAGCACGGCAACTTCTGAAGAGGGGGAAATGTGAGCATAACCGAGAATCCAACTGAAGGGAATGTTCACTAAATGCCAAGGAGACCACAAGTGCATACATGGCATATGTGTTTTAATTTCAGAAACATGCTTGCAGAATAGGAAGAATTATTTTGTTTCCACTTATAATGAGCACCATCCTCCAATAAATAACTTCCTTAAATTATACCATTACTCTCTTGAAGTAAGATCACATGCAAATAATCATAGTGGCATATAGATGGTTTTTCTTTTTTTGGCTTGATCATGATTTAGAATATGATCGTTCTCTTAAAAAGTGCACCTTAAACCAGATTAGTTTGGGAGTCCACACAAATGGTTAAGATTTGGAGTAAGAGGAGTACTGCTATTGAAGTAGGAGGGTCCTTTACCGGTGGATCCAGCAGAGGGTCAAACAGCAGCCCCTCCACCAAATTTTGCTGTCAAAAGCACAGGGGTGGTGGTGAAAGGAAGGGAAGGCTGAAATCCCTCTTGCTGCCACACTCTGGGTCAAGCTTCCGCGATGGTCAGGAGGCGGAGGCCAATTCTATTGAAGTACGTGGGAGGCTCCCAAACAGGCCGGCAGACTGCAGGCTGCTCCGCGACGGAGTCGCCTTTCTCGTCTCTGACTACTGCGTTCAGTTATTGGCCTGTTGGTCGTTGCTTTCACTGCTGCCCTCCGCCTCCAGGGGTCGGAGGACAGCGCATGGCTTCGGACGGCCAGCAGGCCTACCAACGTAATTACCAGTGAGTGGAACGGGAAGGGAATGAGCTGGTTCCCCGGCAGTGCCGTTCCCCGCGACCGCTGGCCGCCGGGAACACGCTGTTGAAGGAAAAACAACCCTGGGGGAGAGGGAGCGGAGTCAGGTTGGCGCTGCTGCGTTGCAGCAGCGCCGCCTGTACGAATGGCTCCCTGGGGACGGCGTTTATCCTGTCCCCAGGGCGCCATTAATGGGCCGTGCAGAAACGGCCTCTGTGTTTGATTTTGAACATGAATCCAGGTCAAATGTGAAAGGTAAGTCACGTTGGGGAAAGGTCTTAACCCAACTCATACTTCAGGTGTAATGTAAATGAGGCCTTCAAAGCTACCATTTTTTCCAAGGAAACAGATCTCTGTAGTGTGGAGATCAATCGTAATTTGGGAGAACTCCAGGTTCCACATGGAAAATGGCAACCCTAGATCTCACCGTCCCATAACTCTGGAGAAGCCAATATGTTTCTAATTCTTTGTAGCATATTGGGATGGGGGGAGCAGAGGAACAGACCATAAATGGAAGAGATAAAAGATTCTAGGACAAGAAAGAGGGAGAGCAGCCTGCGAAATAAATTAAACTGGTTGCTCAGTCTCTCTCACTGCTTCAGTTCTTGATTTTATGTAGAGATTATTTCCCTTATCTCATTTAGATACTTCCCCTGCCTCCGAGCAGCTTAATGCAGCAGACTTGTGGTCATTCCATATTTTAATCTTAGAATAATTCTTTAAAGTATCAGCACTTGCTACATCTCCAACTTGATTTTGTGAGGGCAAACGGGGACCGGCTCCAGCATGCCTTCCCAACTCTTCCCTGAATGGGTGATTAGCACTGTCAAAGCTGATTCCCATTGGCCATCTGTTCTGCAGGGAAACCTTTTATCCATCAGTTTGCATCAGCCTGCTGCTGTTCATGAAGATCTCTGGATTACAGCCAATTCTTCTACACCTAGATGGACTTGAAAAAAAAGAATACCTGCCCAGCATCCCCCCTCGTGTATTCAGTAAAGGAGATTCGACACTCCGTTTCTGCTCCTTGTTGCACCCTTCAGCTGGTTACAAGTTCTTCCTAATGTTTAACCCTTATCTGCCATTTTCATCAGTACTCAAAATCTCATTCCCAACATAGCAAACTATACAGAATTTCAGGATTCGGCACACGTTTCCAAAGCTGTGAGATCCAATTCCTGTGAACAGCAAGAGCTGAGCCACCCATGCAGGCTGGCAGGCAGCGTAAAAAAAAATGAACACAGATTCGGCCACTGGGCCTTCCATTGCAAGGGTGGGCTTTTGTTGTTTTTATGACCAAAAAAGTGATGTAGGGGTCTGAAACCCAACTACACTTTCTTGCAATAAGACAAATGATTTGTTTAGTCAGCATCTTGAATAAAAGTCTCTTGCTCCACCACTTTTTAATCTAGGAAAATGACTCAGGCTGACCTGTCCAAAATAGCTTGTCTTTTGGTTCTGGTGGGTTTTCTGGGCTGTGAGGCCATGTTCTGGGGGATTTTGTTCCTAACATTTTGCCTGCATCTGTGGCTGGCATCTTCAGAGGTGTATCACAAAGAAAAGTCTGTTTCACACTGTGTTGTGTCCACGTGAGAAGGGAAAGTTTAGTGTGGTATATTGTCCATTTCCCAGGGTGGGGAACCAATCATTAAGTGTTTGGGTGGAACTTGCTTGGTTAAGTTAAGCCAACAGGAGGAGAAACAGCCCACCACCAGAAAAATATTTCTACCATACATCAAGGGAATCACAGATCAAATAGGGAAATTGATGAAAAAGCTTTACCTACAGACCATCTTCAACCCCAACAGGAAAATACAGCAAATGCTACGCTCAGCAAAGGACAAGAGAGATCCCCTCACTCTCTGGGTAGGGAGGTGGTCATATCGCATACCCCTGTAGCTGTGGGAAAGGGTCTAAGAGTTATTAGGAACCAGCAAAAAAAGGCAGCATCTGAAATGACCTCGTGATTAAAAGGGAACACAAAAGACACTGTCGGCTTAACCTATCCTGGATCGAATCTGCAGTTGCAGAACATGTGTTAAACAAAACTGGACATAATATTTTATTTGAGAACACTGGAAATTCTGAGGACAGATTCAAGGAAGCTTTTACTATGTCCAGACTGCGCGAGGGAGTGCCATTGAAATTCACAAACACCCAGGAACAACTTCAATAAGAAAGAAGAGAGACATTAAAAAAAGTTCAGCAAAAGCCTGGCTCTGTGCAGTAGTACTTTAAAAATGGACTGATAACCCCACCCGCAATACAATGCACTCAACCACACAATTGCATAGCAAGTTCCACCCAAACACTTAATGATTGGTTCCCCACCCTGGGACATGGACAATATACCACACTAAATTTTCCCTTCTCACTTAGACACAGTGTGAAACAGACTTTTCTCTGTGAAGATGCCAGTCACAGATGGATGCAAAAAGTTAGGAACAAAATCCACCAGACCACGGCCACACAGCCTAGAAAACCAATTGAATCCGGCTGTGAAAGCCTTCGACAATAGGTTCTCTTTGTTAGCTAGATGGGCAAAGATGCTGTGAGTAAGTGAGAGTCAAGAAAGTCTGGTTTCTGTTGAGGTTCGGCAGGCAATTTTTTTAAAAAACTGGTATTTTTGTTGTTTTTATTGTTCGGAGGAAAAAAACCTAGCTTCTTCATCCCCTCCTGTCATCTTACTTTAGTGCCTAGATAACTTAACATTGTCTTGGACTCTTATGCTTGGATTTGTTGACTGTTATAGTATTGAACAAAAGGAGTTGTATGGACTTTCATTTTCCATCAAGCTTGGTATCAGCAGCCTCGTCTCACACATGGTGCACTATGAATATGAGGCTGTTGATGCCGATAAAGAACACTGGGGCCCCCATTTGTTACTGTGGCAACATTTGTTCTGTTGAACACCTAGCCTGTGCTTGTGTCAGCAGTCTGAGCATCCACTTTAACAAAATAAGAAATGCATGAAGGGGATGGAAGTGATATTGAACAGAAAAGTCTCCTCTAGTGTGATGGGGAGACTAATTGTGATCTATTTTATAAAGACAGAAGGGAGGGGGGATGTCTCCAGTCCAAACAGAAGTCTCCTGTCTCTTGATAATGAATCATGCTGGGTCTTCTTATGAAGGAATATGTGGAAAAAACTACTGGGGCATTTGGAAGCTCATGAGCCTATGCCTATTCCGCAAGCAGTGAGAAGCGTTAACAAGGGTGTCACCGTGCATGCATGCATTCATCTCCAGCAATAGTTATTGTTAGGTTGCAATAGTGTATATAGTTAAGTAGCCAGTGTGTAGGATGGTATACTCTGTTCCACATAAAGATGATAGTAGATTGTACATGCCTCCTCCCCAGAACAAAACATGCCAGACCTTCTTTGTTGTAGAATGCTTCACGTGGATCCTACTGCCTCCCGCCATCCGTTTGAAAGTAAAAGTACATTTCGGCATAAATGTTCTTGTATCCAAGCACCATGTTCAATAATTCACAAAATAATGGTTTTGACAAAGGATGTAAAAATGAATAATTCTCATATTCATTTGGTACTATATTCTAATGTAGAAGCATGCAACTTTCATCTACCTCTGCACCTCAACTGACTGAACTATCATCTTTCTGTGGAACGAAGTATAGCCATAGTGATTACTACTGGGAAGTAGATAAGACTGCTGTGGTTGTAGTAGTTGTACCACCACCACCCCCCAGTAGTACTTCTTTATGACCCAGATGTGATAAAATAAAAAATGAATTCTGCAGTCTGCTGTACTGCACAGAAGCAACAGTAGTAGCTCATGATCTGCTGGGAGGCTGGTAGAACAAGCACTAGTGTTCTTCTGATCCACTTGCTCCAGCATTGCATTGACTGAGGAAGGAGGAACCTCAACACTGCCCCTCTATCACGCCATTATTAGCCCAAGAAGCTGAACAACAGGTATCCTATATGACCAGATCGACATTTTTCAGAGAGGCAAATTGATGCCCCCGTAGATTATATACATATTTTATCCTTCAAATAATCTGCACCCGCCTTCTGCGTGCTGCCTGGCGCAGACATCCCCCTTGCCCCCCTGACATCCAGCCCTGGCATCCTGTCAGTTGCCTGTCTTTGTGGAAGGAGAAAGTAACAGTGCAGCATTCATTTCAGTGCAACTGCATGGAAGTGAGACATTAGATTTCTCCCCATGCAGCCCTTATCTGAATTGGGCTCCTGTTCAACTTTCATAAGTTGCTAGGAGGATCCAATTAAGGATTTTCTAGCATCTCATCAAGTTTGATCCTAAAGAGGTTACAGAGGGCAGGAGATCTTTAGACATCTAAAGGTGATGGAGCTGCAGCACAGATAGGAATGATCTGAAGGTACCCTGCAAGGCTTTGAACATGAGGAGCAGGAGGTATTTACATTGCTAGTGTCTACAGATGCATTAAGCATGTATTTGGGAAGCAAAAAAAATTGTCCCTATTCTGTTAAATTACCACTAGTGAAGACCATCTGCGTATACTCCAACATTTCCAAGAGGAAAACAGAGAGAGCCATCTTTATTCCCACTTCGTTTATTACTCTTCCACCTGCACTGATTGGTAATATCTCTTGTCAGCTTACTATATGTATTTTTTAAGTATTGTTTATCCTAAAGCAATTTGTATAATTAAATATTTTCTTTTTAAAAAACAGTTAAAACAACTTAAAATAAGAATGTAGATTAACTCAGCAGTTCAATGTGCTTCCCGTTTTTTTTTTTTTAAGTTAGGTCTTGGAGGAATAAAAAAAGATTTTAACAGGATGGAGGCACACAGGCCTCATACGGAAGGTTATTTCAAAATTCTAGGGCTACCATCAAAGATGTACTGTGTAGGGGAAGGCAGAAGTGGTGTCATGTAACGCATGCCATCACATACATCAGAAAAAAAAACCAGGAAATGATGATATGGCATTGCAGTGACACTTTAGGAATCTAACAAATCTATATACTATTGAATTTTTTTGGATTCCTAGAGCTTCACCATAACATAGTGATGTCACTTCTGGTTTTTGGCCCAAAGTGACAAAACACATTGTGTGACATCATTTTTCCCTCCTTGTTGTCTCCCACTGATTATTCAAGAAGCAGCAGGAGATCAGGAAGGGTTGCCTAGAGGTGTCCTTCTGGAAGCAAGAAAGTGGCAACCTAGAATGCTTCCATCTCCAGCATAGGGGACTAAAACTGAAGAACGGCAGAGTCAAAGGCTTTCCCAAATTTTTCCACAAAAGCATAATAGGGACTAAGTAGGAACCGTGATTAATCAGGGATGGAGACCAGAAAACACAGTCTGTGGCCATATGCATTTGCTTGCTTCATTGAGCAAAATTTCCTCTTTCCAACCTCAGGTCTGAAATATTAAAGGAAGAAGAAAAAAGTCAACTCTGATTTGTAATGCTGTAGAGGAGGCAGCCGCATGATAAACAAATTAAACATGCAAGGAGGCCTTTCAAACCTCCAATTACACCTTAGCCCCTCATCCAAATCTCTGAGGATTTTCTTTTCTTTTCCTCCAAGAGATCGTAACAACTCATTCTATGTCCTCTCATTATTTGTTTTCTTTTCAGTGGCTGCTCATCATGAAGCAAATCTCGAGGGATCATGGATGGAAAATAACTCCTTTAAGAAAGAGCATGTAGTTATTTTGTTGAGTGCCCCCCCTTTTGATATGAGCAGCTGAAAGAGTAGTCTCAGTGATGGGGGGAAAGCACAGCACATTAAATGATAATGAAGAAGTTAAATGATTATAAGAGAAGCTGGCAAAAATTCATTTACTGCTGTTTTTACTGCATTCTGCACTGTTCAACTGTAGCATTCTAAGCACAATTCAGGATTCTGTTTGTAAAGTGTTTATAAAGCTTATTTGTTCTGCAATGGAAACAAGTAGTCTACCACTGAATTACTATATGCACAAAGGAGGTGTTCCTGCATTGCAGGGGGTTGGACTTGATGGCCTTTGGGGTCTCTTCCAGCTCTATGATTCTATGGTTCTAAGTAAATGTGGGGACTTGCCTTATCCTGAGGTAGTCCTTTGGTATATCAAGGTCAATATTGTCTACTGGGATTGGCAGTAGCTTTCCAGAGAGAAGTCTTTCACTTCACATACCGGTACTACTTAGTCCTTTTAACTGAAGATATTGGGAATTGAACCTGGGACCTTATGCATGCAGAACAGATACCCTACCATTGATCTATGGCCTCTCCAGTTCATTCACAGTTGAGCTCACACAGAGCTCTGAATCCAGAATGTATTTTCAATGAGACTAAGAGGAAATCATAGAACAGTGGAATGGCAGACCCCAGACCACTTGATATGTCTCAGCACTCCAGGGTAAGCGTCTCCATTCATTTCAATGGAAGCAACAGCCTCACTGCCAAAACATCAACAGTGACATCTTAGGGTCACTGAAAACATCCTTTCAATTATGTCATCAGTGTGTTGAATTCAGACAAGGGCATACCAAGTGCTTGAGCAGGCAATAATTTTAATGAGCAATGGGGAAATTGCTTCCTGCTTAATACTGCAGTAGTATGAGCCCGCTTCTTACAATAATAACGTGATGACCAGACAAAGGCAGTAGAGATGGGTAATAGATTTACTGTGGAAGGAAGAAACCCATTTACTCATTTTTAATAATAATAATAATAATAAAGAAGGAAGATGTGTGCTTTAGTTCATGAGAAGGATTGCATAATTACCTCAAAGAACAATTAATTTTTTTAAAGGAAAAGATCTTGAAATATTGGGACTTTGCTGTGGGAGTGGGTAGCTTTGCATTTTATTCAGCTAGATGATTGCTCGTCTCTACGGTTGTAGAGAGAATTAATAAATAATATGTAAATAATAAGAAAGAGAAAATAAATAGCTTCGAGGGTGGGAATCCAGCAAGAGAGGTTCTGATTGAAATGCACATTTTTTTCCTGCACTTAGTTCCATATTACAGTGATCAGAATATATAAGAATTCAGTAAGACAACAGTCATCCCTCAACTCTTTACCTTCCTACAGTATGCACTGTATGTGAAGTTCAGTGGTTATCTTTCAATGCTGTTGCAGGTTTGTGGTTTGCGGCCAGTCCATCTAATAAAGTAAAGTGTTGTCAATCAACCATCAAACCCTGCCACTGAATTCTGTCTGAAGCCCCTCCCCCCATTTGTTCATCCCCACTCCCATGAAACGCTTCCTGGCTGCCATTTTGTAGTTCTTCCATTTTATTTTGACTTTGCCATGGATTCATAACTTTGATGCTTCAAAACCTCATGCTGCAATTCTCCTTGGGTCATGTCTTTGTACCCAAAGACCTCACACATACATACCCAAATTTAAAAAGTCTCATGAAAACAGACAGGTGAGACAACAGAGCAAACTCAGAAAACGGCACCAAGGAAGAAATCGGGGACTGCAGAGAGGCACGGGAAACATTTTAAAGACATACGCACAGCAAGTGAAAACATTTTGAAAATGTCTTCAGAAAAAGAATCGCAAAAATCCAGGATGCATATAAAACAATTTGAGGCTGGAAATAAAATGGTTTGGGCTAAAAACTATGTCGAACTTCTCCAAGGAATCATTTTATTTCCTGCCTCAAAATGTTTTATTTTGGTCGTGCAGAAAGGGCCTGTTTGTCTCTGTCATATATCTAATGCTGAACCCAGCTCCTGTGTTGATTTATAGACCCACAGAAAGTGGCCAGGCTCAGAAAGGGAGTATTTTTCTACAAAACCAAAGGAACCTCCAGGTTCGCAAACAAATCCAAAAACTTTTAAAGGAAAATCACAGATTTTTTAAAAGCCACAAGCCAGAGAAGCTGTGTTGGTATTATTAGTTTCAGTTGCTTCTGCATAATGACTGCCATCTTGGAAGGTGTCTAGAAATCAGATAACCATTGCCTAAGAGAAGTAACTGGTGACAGTGGCATCTAGAGGTGGGGAGGGAGGAAGAGGCGACTGAGCCAATGAGAGAAGCATAGATACTAAGTTTGGGGCTCGCATGAAGCCCACAGCTCAGCAGCCTCCGTAATAAATGAGCCCCACTAGATGGCGGCCCAAGAAGATGGGCACTGACCATGTTTGGGTTGGAAGTGCTCTTAATCAGCGGTCTGTGCCTGACCACAACCTTCTTTCCTTCTTGGTGTGAGGAGGAGGTAGCAGCAGGGAGGAGGACCACTATTGTGAGTAGGAGGGGGGACAAGAAGGAGGGTGCAGAAGGAAAGAGATGGGAAGCAGGAAGAACGATGTTGAGAGGAATTGTCAGAAGCTGGAGGAGCAAGCAGAGACCAGAGAGGGGATTTTCCAGTGAATATCTCATGGGCCACCACGTGTGTTTGTGTGTGTGTGTGTGTGTGTGTGTGTGTGTGTATCACAAATGGCAAGTGCTTCTCTTAAAGTTACAGCACTTTACAGTACCACAAGCAGCTTCTTTTTTAAAACTGTCCCTAAATAAACAAACCTAAAAATACTGTTCAACTTTCTACAGTAGAATCCCACACAAGCAGTGAGTGATTATGCTGTGTGCTCTCTAGAGAAAAACCCTTTGAGTTTTCTCTTCATGCTTGTGATGTTAAATAAGAAATAATAAGCACCCTTCATCAGACTGATGGGCTCTATTTATATATTGAGTCAGGAAGGAGGAGAGAGATTGGAGAGCTCTTTTTTTCTGATTTAGGATTTTGACTTTTTAATTAAATTTCCTCTCTCACAGTTATCCGACTGTCTGGATTTAAGCCACAATGTAAGTGGAATTGGTTATGGTAGCAGTAGAAAGAATTTGGGGGAGGAGAGCAGAGTTGAGGAGAAATTAAGAATCCCACAGAGGAAAAAGGCTAGATTTATAATCTGTTACATGTGTATCCTTCCCACAAGGAACTCAAGGTAAAAACATGATTCTTCCATCCTCCATTTTCTCATCACAGTGATCCCAACAATAGCTCCAGTGAGCTTTGTGGCCAGTTGGGAAATCTGCCTCCATCTTCTGCCTCCAAATACAACTTTGAAACCACTGTGGCCTATTGGCTCTGATAACACCTGAAAACAAGACAATATTGTAGGCGTCCATGTATTTCTGTCCCAAGTATCTCATATTTTGAGTAATCCACTCTCTTCCAAAATACCTACTACTACCTTACATTTGCTTGAGTTGTAACCCATTTTTCACGCTGAAATGCCTTTCTATGTAGGAAACTCTGAGGAAAAGCACATACTGATTACATACATGCTTTATTTAACTGTGTGTATATATGAGATAACTCATGTGACTGGGAAGTGACAGACAATTGCAGCTTTTATTGAAGAAAGCATTGTCCATGTAAAAAAAACTGGTAACTCATGAAGAGGTTCTTACTCTCAAGTAAGCAAATATTTCCAGTTGTATTTATCCTGTTTCATAATCAACTGTGACTTATTGGGGGAGGGGGGGCGGGGAGTATACACAGCAAATTCTTGCCCCCTTCATGAAAGCCTTCATCATTCATTTTCTCTCAGGAACCAGTTATGATACGAATGTCCCTGGAACAATGATAAAATTGTTGAAAACTATGCGTATACACATACACACACGCACAAATTTAGGCATATACAGAGCAAATTAATTGATAGTGTTTTTTTAAAAATCTGGTCTTTTTTACATGCATATTTGAAAACCATGAAAAGATGCCTTTGTCAGCTTTTTCTCCCTTGGTATATGGGATTATGAAATTTTAATTATTATGTTTTAGTTCTATCTGAAAGTGCTTTATTGTGACCAGAAGGATTAAAGGCTGAGGACAGGTTTGCTCTAGGAGGGTAAACAAAATCAGGATACTGTTTCCTGCACAGCTCTTTTTCAGATACCTCTTTTCTTCTCCTAGGGTGGTAAAGGTTTCCATGGTTCTGATGTAGTTACAGTGTAATTAGAGCTAACCAGCTGCCTGTGAAATAACCAAGAGTGTTTATCTATGCAATCGGAAACAAGACATTGTGAAGGATAAATCATAAACAGATGGGCACACTGTCCTGTGGGGTTCAAAAAGGGGAGCAAAACATGAGTTGGGGAAAATCCAGATCGGGTACTACAAAACATAAACTTCATTATCTTGTTTAGGGCCAGATCCAATGTGATATTTTGGCAACATTTAGATGATTGCGAGAAGGATTTCTGTGGCTGTATGAATGTGTCATCCCACAAACTGAAATTGTGTACAATTGTCAGCAACACTTGTGTCTGACTCTGAACAACCACATTTACAGGATATATTTTCTTATGTATGCACTAATGCTGTGGCTACACAAAGTCATGTCAGAACTAGTTCTGAATTGAATTATGAAGAAGAATACTAACATCATGTTGTTTTCTCTGGATTGGATTGTCAACGAGCATGGGCAAAGTTGAACATTTACTTTGGGAATTTAAGGGTTTCATAATGAGTGCTCTGTGTGAACACTGGCTGACTGTAGGACAATTTATTCATTTTAGGCATAATTAACAAGTTTACATTTAAGTTTTTAATCTAGCTTTTCCTCCTAAAAGCACTCAATGGTGGCTCACTCCAAAGATGAAATAATATTTTAATCACTTTAAAATGAATTGAGGAAAATGCAAATCTAGAGCATCACAATGAAGAACAGTAGTGGTACACTAAAAATCATCAAGGCGAAAAAAGAACATTTTTCATGAACCAATTAAACTGGCAATTGAGCAGGCTTTCTAGCAGAAGACAGGCTGACAGCAGATAGCTGTAGAAGTCGAAGAATTAATTATTTCTTAATTCACAAGGACAAATACACACAAGAAGGCATTCCCTGAAGTATCCTGGACCTGTCCCAGACCATTCAGACCAAGCTTTAAAGGTTAAAACCACCACATGTAATTCAGCCCAGAAAGAAACAGACACAAATGTCGGACACAGAGGGCGTAGCAAGTAATCACAGTTAATATCTGAGTTGTTAAATTATGAACTGGTTGAAGTTTCTGGCTTGATTATTGGGGCATCTTCATGTGTACTGCATTATTCTTGTCAAGAAGTCGCCAGAACAGCTGAGACAGTGATGAGCACTTTGTATCTGGAATATGCCACAATTGGCAACTTTGCCTAAACTGAGGCCATTCCTGCACAGCCAAAAAACAGCCCCCAGGGACAGGAAAAAAAACTGGTCCCTGGGGTGCTGTTCACACAGCATTACAGCAGCACCATCTTGGCTCCCCCCAAGCGGCATGAATGCACCGCTTTTAAACCTCACTCAATGAGCGAGGGGTTTTTTAAGTGACGTCTTCAAGCTGGTGCGGTGCGAACTGCACCAGCGGGAAGACGCTGCTTTTCCCCTCCCCTCCCCTCTCCTTCCAGCATCACTCTGGAGGGCTGGAGGGACACGCCCACACTGCCCTCCAACCCCTGGCAGTCAGAGGGTAGCATGGGCATATTCCTCCAGCCCTCCAGAGCAACGCTGAAAGGAGAGGTGAGTGGAGGGGACCAAAGGAGAGGCAGCTCCACATGGGGAGAAAGTTGGGGCTGCTCGCATGCTACTGTGCGAGCAGTCCCCGAGCCTGCACCAGCATAATTTATGCCGGTAGTGGTTTGTTTCCGCTGCTATGAAGAAACAGCCTGAAATAATATATTCCATCTTGTGATCAATATAAGTGTATGCCCAATGACTGAGACTCAGTGTGACTGAGACTCAGATTGGAATGCTGGTCTGATCTGAGAGGTCCAGATTCTTTATTATGCCATGAAGTTTGGTAGGTGGTTTTTGACTTGGGACTCTCTTTCTAACTTTCTTCACAAAGCTTTCATGTGAATAAAATGGAGGTGGGAGAATGATACACGCTACCCCTTCTTGGAAGAAAGATGGGATAAAAATGTAGTAAATAAATAAATCTGGTCAGAAACATGTCTAAACTGCATGTGTACTCCTTAAAATGAAATGTGATCTAGTTCAGAATAGACATATTCCCCCATGTACAGACCAGTAGCTCTATGCATCATATTAATCTCTGTCTTATGTGGATTAAATTTCAGTTGGGTGATAGTTTCCACTGAGTCCATTATTAACCGCAAGCAGTTGTGCATCAAGAACCCCACTACATCTGGGTATCATCAACGTGTTGCTGACAATGTACCTCCAAACAATTTAATGACATTATTTAGCAGTTCTATGTAGATTACAGAAGCATGGGAAGGCATGCTAGAACCATGTATGATAATTTCTATAGAGAAGGGCAGGTTTCTCTGTCCTACCTTCTATGGTCATCCTTGAAGGTAAGAATGGAACTATTTTGGAGCAGTGTTTCCAGCTCCCAGTCCATATAGTGGTTCAGAAAGATAACATGGTGGATGGTGTCAAAGACTACTAGGAGATCCAGGAAATTTCACTGGTTCATGTTCCTTCTGTCTCATTTCTAGTATAGACTGTTTGCCAGGGCAGCCAAATCCTGAATCATGTTTAGGCATCAGATGGAATTTCTACATTCAAATGTAGAAATTCCAGCGAGCACTCAACTACTTTGGCTAGCAATGGTAAATTGAACAGTTGTCTATAATTATATCATGGGATCTAGAGATGCTTTTTTAAAGCAAAGTCTCACAATAACTTCCTTTAGGGCTAACAATGTTCATCTGTCACAAAAAGAAGCCTCTACAACAAACAAGAAAGAATGTAATAGCTTTCTTTGACAAGTTGACACTAGGCAAGATGAACAGGGATCTGGCAGATATGTATGTCCACATCCTCTGGTGTCAGCAACAGAAGTTTGTCTGATGTAAGTGGAGAAGAGGAGGCCGGAGGCGTAGCAAAGGGGGAAAGCGCCCGGTGCACTGGTGCATCCTCCACCCCGTCCCACCCCGGAACTCCCTCGCCACACCCCCACAGGGGTGCACACCTGGTGCATTGTGCACCCCCCGTTCCCTTGGAGCTACGCCTCTGGGGGAGGCTGTGGACACTTCTGCTATAGTCCCTGTTCCTTTGGAGTAGGAACATGGATCTTGATCAAGAACTGATTTGAGCCTCTAATGAAGCCAATGAAAAAAAGTTGCTGTAGATTAAACTCTGAAAGTAGGGTCAAGAGGGGGAAGTTATGCACAATCACTTCTGCTACATGCAGGTCTCCCTCCACCAAAGCCCTCTGGATTTAAAAACTTGCTTCTTGATGTATACCTTTCCTGACTATATTCATCAATAGTAATGCTTCTGTCTGTACCAAGCCTTGGTCATCACTTCTTACTGCTGCTTTAGGAAACTGGGCACAAGACAGAGGAGAAAGAAATGGAAATTCTCTTCCCATAGGGTTTTTTTTATGAAGGTGACACAAAGGGTTGCAACTTAAGGAGTGGGAGAGGGTTATTATTTAACAATTCTTTAGCATTTTCTGTGTGAAAAGTGCTTTGTGAGCCAATTTGTTCCACATTAGAACAACTCCATTAAGAGTAAGTCATATGTTCAATTTTCCCCATACCAAAATACACAAATTTTGCATAATCTCTCTAACTGTCTATATTCACATCTTGGCTTCTTTTGCATAGATTAATCCACTTCTGTTACTCACAAGAGAAGGTCAAAGTGCTTTGTAGAACTCTAAAGCATCAACCTCTGACTTCTGAGACTTCCCCAACTCACGTCTGCTTTTGAATTTCTACATGGTAATATTTCTAGGGGGGTGGGAGGAATCAAAATAATGATTGCTAGCATTCCAAAGTAGTCGAATCCTGCACCCATACACATGCATGTGTGTATGGGCTCTCTTGGCAATATAAATACAGGGCCAGAGATATATTCCTTTTAGAGTTGCCTAGAAAGGAGAATTCTGAAAGGCATAGCTTTCTCTTAAAAGGGAATGCCATGATCACTAAAAGTCCTCAGGGGTTTCTTAAAAACAAGCCATGCTGGACTAACCTTATCTCCTTTTTTGATAGTGATAAGTTTGGTAGAGAATGCTGTGGATGTAGCATATCTTGACTTCAGTAAGGTACTTGAAAAGGTCCCCCATGACATTCTTGCAAGCAAGTTGGCCAATGCTACTGTTAGGTGGATTTGTCAATGGTTGACTGACCAAACCCCAAAGGTTGCTCACCAATGGCACATCTTCATCCTGGAGAGAAGTGACTAGTGGGGTGTCGCAGGGATCTGTTCTGGGCCCAGTTCTAGTCAATATTTTTATCAGTGGGTTGGATGATGGAATAGAGGGCATGCTAATCAACTTTGCAGATGACACCAAATTAGGAGGGGCAGCTAATATCCCAGAGGACAAAGTCAGAATTCAAAATGGTCTGGACAGATTAGAAAACTGGGCCAAAACTAACAAAATGAATTTCAACAGAGATCAATGTAAGATACTGCACTTAGGCAGAAAAAATGAAATGCACAAATATAAGATGGGTGACACCTGACTTGGCAACAAGACATGTTAAAGGGATCTGGGAGTCTTAGTAGACCACAAACTGAACATGAGTCAGCAGCGTGATCAGGTAGCTAAGAAAGCCAATACAATTCTGCCCTGCATCAATAGGAGTATAGTGTCTTGATCAAGAGGCATAATAGTACCGCTCTATTCTGTATCGGTCAGACCTCACATGGAATACTGTATCCAGTTCTGGGTGCTACAATTCAAGAAAGATATTGACAAGCTGGAACGGGTTCAGAGGAGGGCAACAAAAATGGTAAAAAGTCTGGATTCCATGCCCTATGAGGAATGGCTTAGGAAACTAAGAATGTTTAATCTGGAGAAGAGAATGTTAAGGGGTGACATGATAACCATGTTTACGATGGAGCAAGCTTGTTTTCTGATGTTACAGAGACTAGGGCTGATTCCGCATGGGCAAAAACAGCGGTGTGAAAACGGTGTGAAAACAGTATAAACCCCTTTACACCATTTTAAACCCTTTTACACCGTTTTCACACCGTTTTCACACTGCTGTTTTTGGCCCATGCAGAATCAGCCTAGGACAAGGAGTAATGGATTCAAGGTACAGGAAAAGAGATTTCACCTAAACATTAGGAAGAACTTCCTAACAGTAAGGGCTGTTCGACAGTGGAATACACTGTCTTGGAAGAGGGTGGAGTCTGTTTTAGAGGTTTTTAAGCAGAGGCTGGGTGGCCATCTGTTAAGGGTACATTATTCCTGCATGGCAGGGGGCTGGACTTTATGACCCTTGTGGTCTCTTTCAACTCTATGGCTGTTTCCGCACAGACAGAAAACAGCGCCCTCGGGATGGTAAAAACACTGTCCCTGGGGCACTGCTCGCACAGCAGGTGCTGCTGCATCGCAAAGATGCCGCTTCCAAACCATGCTCCCCGAGCGAGGTTTTTCTAAAGTGGCGTCTTCGCGCTGGTGCGGTGCGGACCACACCAGCGTGAGGGCGCCACTGTTGGCCCCTCCGCTGTGTTCGAGGGACTTGCCTTGCCTTCCTGTGCAGCTCCGGGCTGCTGGAAAGACACACCCACGCTGCCCTCTGACCCCCGAGGGTCAGCGGGCAGCATGGGTGTGTCTTTCCAGCTGCCTGGAGCTGCACAGGAAGGCAAGGTAAGTCCCTCACACACACCCTGGGTTGCTCAGTGCGGAGCTGCCCCTGCAGGCAGCAGCAGCATCGGGACTGCCCGCATGGGACCATGCGAATGGTCCTGACGCTCCACTGGCTTCATTTAAGCCGATGGGAAACCGCTGCCTCTGGCCGTGCAGAAACGGTCTATGATTCTGTGATTCTTTCATATAGCAGATTGGTGAGAGAGTTTTCTTCTATTCAGATTCTCCTTCTTGGAAGTTAAAGGTACGAGATTCCTGCCATAGTCCTTCCTTGAAGAGGGTATATTTAACTAGTATTTGTAGTCTCTCTTCCAAGGGCATGCCTGCAGGAGATGATCTTTAGATGGGAATACATGCTCCTCTGGAACAATTCAAACTGCATGCAAGTCAGCATTTTCAAATGTGCAGTGTTAACTTTCAGGCTCTCAGTGGACAAAAGCTTAAATCATACAACCCAGGGGAGACCCATTCCTACAAACTCAAGGTCTAAAGTCAATCTCCTAATTCTTTGGCACTTGATGTTGGCAGTTCTGCTTTTCCCCTTGTGTAAGACAAAGATAATGTGTACTTTATAGTTACTAACGACATGAGCGTGGAGAAGACTGTTAATTACATTCATCTCTATCAAATGCTTTGAGCACCTTCGACAAAAGGTGCTATACAAAAGTGAAGCGACGTGATAAAATGCTTTAAAGTTACAAGGTGTGGCAGAAATGTTTTATACTGCAGTAAGAAAGCCAAGTTTCCCCCTTATCAGAGTAAATAATATTTACCCTGTGTGATGGAGAGTCCTTGGTTTTATTTCTGTAAGCCTGATTATTTACTTTAATTTCCAAGTGACGTAGTTTGACATATGTTAAGGAGGAACAAAGATATTTGTTTCCCATATTTATTTTAGATACTTTTGGAAGGGCCAATAGCTCAAATGGAAAATGCATGCTTTAGAGGCAGAATGTCTCAGGTCTAGTTGGAAGTGATAGAGAAGCTCTTTGCCTTAGGGACAATGCTGGAGTGTTGTGGGTGGAACTTCAGATGAGTAACATGACCCTTAAAAGCAGCCTCAAGGGCCACTGCTCTGAGTTGGGGCCTCTACACTGGAGAATGAGTTTTTATACACACATCCAGAGGTGGGATCCAGCAGGTTCTCACAGGTTCCCAAGAGTAGGTTACTAATTATTTGTGTGTGCCGAGAGGGGGTTACTAACTGGTGATTTTGCCACATGATTTTTGCCTTAGTTACGCCCCTCCTCTCAGCAGTAGCACTCAGAACTTGAAGCAGTCTAGCAGGAGGTGCACCAGCGTGTGTGGCAGCCTGCACCTGCGTGCATTCGTTTCCCGCTCAAGGACAGGCACAGCGGCTGCGTCCTTGCCACAGCCCCACCCAGGAATGCCCCGCTCCCGGAATGCCCGGCCATGCCCCCGTCATGCCCCACCCAGCCCCATTGGCACTACGCCACAGTTTAAATCCCACCACCATGGGAACCTGTTACTAAAATTTTTGGATCCCACCACTGCACACATCCCTTGCTCCATCAGATCCCCCCACTGACCAACATGTACTGCCTTAAAGCCAGGTAGGGAATAAGACATGGCTACCTCCAGTTGGAATAGGCAGTGTTTGTACAAAGGCATTAATGACAAGGCTCAGCATAAAATAGCATACACTGAGTTTTGGAAGAAGCCATCCATATCCCTTTCCTGGCTTTGACTGACAATGATCACAATAGCAGTTATTGGATAGTACAGCTAGATCCTGGGTGAGATTAGCCTGTTGTTCAGGTCCAGTTCATCCATTCAAGTCCCATTTTATTATTTTTTCTAGTGGGTCAAATAATTTGGCTACTCTCCTCTGTACCAGTACCACAGCCCATCGAAGATTTCTTTGAAAAGCTCGTTTCAAAATGTAGACTTTGCTTCCATGAAATATATTTTTGCCACTCAAATGTTACATTTTCATTGTCCCACAATGTCTTTCTATAACTCCAGAGAGAGAAAGAGAGAGAGAGAGTTTATTGAATTCAGAGTTCAGTAGCAAAATGGCAAGACCTAGTGATGAAATGTGACAGCTTTATATCAGCCTGGAAAGTAGAAATTGCTGGTTTGACAGCTGCATACACCTCAGCATCTGGTATACACATGCCAAATTGGGCAAATGGCCTGGACTAGCAGCTTCCTACTGGAGGGGGGAGCAGTTCTGTGCATCCTTCCACAACCAACAATAAGAACAGGGAAGCCTATACACGTAGAAATAGAAATGTCCAATACTGTCTTTATTGATAGGCAGGTAGTGAATGGCCTGCTGATCACCAAAATCACGTTTCATGTGAACACGAACTTGATGGCTGTTTCCAGATTATCTACTCAGAGTTTTCAAACTCTTCAACTCCTCTCCCTCCCAGCCTTTTCTTTAGGGTATCCTTTCAGAGTCACCTTGCTCTTGTCATTCAGCGGTTTCAACTGGAGTAAAAGTCTGGATGGAACTCATGTTTACAAGGATGCCAGGGCTGTTGCCAAAAACGACGACCCCGTGTTGAGTACTTCTCTTCTATAACATGTAATACTTGACTGTTTGAAGTATTTGTATGCTGCCTCTCCAGACTGTGTCACAGCAACTGACTGCAATCAAAACCAACCTAACAAAAACAAATAATACCAATTAAAACATATCAGTAATACAATCCCAGTCAATAAAATTAATAACCCAAGACAGTAACTTCTTATCTTACTGTTTGTTTGACTCAAAAATCTTGAGCAAATTAAGATCCTGCTCTCTTATAGGCTATCACCACAGCCAGATATTTAGCAACTACTACGGTAGTTTTCCAATCCTCATCTACAATGAAAAACGAGATGATTTTTTGAGACAATAAATTCACATTAGACCGAATATAAGAGTGGGGACAAATACCTTTCTCTCAAATCAGATCTGATTTCACACTCCAATAAAATATCTTCTAAGAACTCAAGATGATCAGATCTGCCTTTCCAAACTATGTCTGAATGCTCTAAGCCTGCAAATTAGCCTTCCAGTATGGCTGAGAGAAAAGAATATAACTGAGCGTGAAGTGTTTAGTCTACATGTTTACTACTGTATTTATGTGTGCTGGTTATTTTCCATGTCAAACTTGTGTGGGCTGTATTTTATTTAATGTCCAAGGGAAGACTAGGCTGAAAAGTTTTCATGTGTGCAATTTTTGTGTGCAATTCAAACATTACTGGTAGATAAAATAATATAAACGTATAATTATTCATTAACAATTCATAAAGGTCAACGTATTTTTTTCTGTTTTCATTTAAAAGCATTGTTGATTATCCATGAGCAAAGGAGGGAGGGGCAGAGGGAAGGGTAGGTGAATGAGCATGAGAGTTAGTCATGAAATGCCAATCTGTGGTTTGATAATCTGCATGCACTGAAACCATAGAAGTTGTGATGTTGTGAAGGTGCGGCAGTGTTTATGGCTTACCTTGCACACATTTTTGTCACTCCAGATGCAAGTACGATTGGGCTTTTCAAATTGTTTCAAAAGTATAAAACCTTCTATTTCCCATTCAAAGCAGGGCTTCCCAGCAAGGGTGGCACATTCCTGCCTTCTGCAGGGATGCAATGGCTATTCCTGCTACCATCTGTGTAGCTCCCAGAACCTGGCAAGTGAAGGCTGGATGAAAGAGAACTCTGTGCAGAATCCACATGACGGACTCTGCTGTGGAGCGGCATGAAAATTCACGCTGGTGGTGATGATGCCTTTTAATATAAACACAAACGTGAGGAAATGAACATTTGATTAAACGAAACACATGGGCCTTTTATATTCCCAGACCTTTAATTTAAAGCACTGTCACCTCTGTGCTGCAAATTTATCGTCTGACTTCCAAGAGATACCACAAATGTCTGCTGAGATGGGCAGGGGGGAGGAAGGAGACAGGAGTTATGAGGACTCTTTATTCCAGAACCTCTCCAGGAACTGCTATAGAATATTTCTGTGGTGGGCAAGTTTTAAGTTTCAAATGAAACCACAGGGCAACAAGGGACTCTCAGCTGGTGCAATGCTCCTTGGAACCATCTCCTCTCTCTCTTTTATATACATATAACATCGTCCCCTTTGATTGCTAGGTGGCTTGTCGCCTTTTATCATTTTAATATCCTTTTTGCCTCCCTCCCACTGGGAGATTCCTCCTTTCAGAATTTTCTGCCACCCAAGTACAAATTTTGAATGTGTCAGATAAATTTACACAAAAAGAAAAATATATATTTTTAAAAAAAATCCTCTGCTGTGTTCAATGTATGGGAAGAAGAGAAATGACTTCCAGGCATGAACGTGTTTTAAAAATTATATTATACCAGAGTCAACTATACTTTAGAGAGTCAGCTGTCCCATTAGAAAAGATAGCAAGGTCTCCTGTACCATCAGCTTTATTGCCATCAGCTTTATTGCCTTTTTCCTGAGGGATCATCTCTATAAATGTGTATATTTGAAAGGGCATGACTATAGTCCTTATGCCTATTTACCTCAATAAATGCTTCAGACAATTAGGTAATCTTGATCTTCCCAGTTCCCCAAGTTCCCAAGGCAAAGTTACAGCTCTTCTCCTGGATGCATTAGTATTTTGTGGGCAGAGAGATTTTAAAGTGGAAAGGCAATCCGCCATGGCACATTCTGAAGAAAACACTATATGCTCTTTCTGTGCAAACCTGCCCTTATTCAGAATGCTTGGCTTTTCACACTACTGAATCCAGCTCGATTTCCAATTATTTCAGTGGCCTCCAATACAGAACTGGTACATGGGACTAAGGCTATCTTCAGCTCTGGTATCCTGGTTTCTGGGTGAACTCTATGTGTCTTTGATTGACTACAGTGGTCTGAGTAATGGTTTGGGATCCAGAAGATGGGCAGTCCAGTCCAGAGGCCACTGTGGCTGGGGACAGTCCACTGCTGCGCTGCCTCCACAGGACTTTCAGACAGCATAGGGGTGCAGCAAAAAAGGGGGGAACCTGGCTGCCAGAAACCCCTCCATAGGGCTGAATGGAATTACACCATCTTGTCAGGTAGCATAAGTCTGAGTTCCTGGCTCTGGCATTCCCAGCTTGAAAGCTACATGGCAACACTCATTTCTGGGTTTCACCGCCACAGACCTGTGGGGTGACCAGTCACCAGCGTCTTTGCCCTCTCTGCCAGCAGGGGCGGGGGGGGGGGGGCAAACACGTCAGCATGGGCCTGCATCACATCCAATAATCAATTTGCTGCTGCCTCGCCACCCTGCAAAGGAGCTGTTACATTCAAAATCCACATTTTGCCAAGAAAGCTCTCTGAGTGACCTGGGCCAATTGTTCTCAGTCTAACCTACCTCACAGAGTTATTGTGAGGACAAAATGGTGGAGAGAAAAACACTGTAAGCCACTTTGGCCCCCTTTAGGGGAGAAAGGTGGGTGCAAGTTAAGAAGAAGAGTTTGGATTTATACTCTGCTTTTTTCAACCGCAAGGAGTCTCAAAGCAGCTTACAAACTCATCTCCTTCCTGTCCCACACAACAGACACCTTGTGAGGTAGGTGGGGCAGAGAGAGTTCTCAGAGAACGGTGACTAGCCCAAGGTCACCCAGCTGGCTTAATGTGGAAAAGGGGGAAATCAATCCCAGTTCTCCAGATGAAGAGTCAACTGCTCTTAACCAGTTGAGCCCATAGCTCTGGCAGATATTTTTGCATGAATCTATCCCAGAGCACTGTCCTTACTAGTAACATTTGTATATATTGATACAGTTATAGCAGAAGTTAACTGTGAGATCCCTCTAATATTGCCCAACATTATCAGGTTTCATTGACCTTTGTTGCACTGGGTATGAAACAGAGCTGGATCTAGTTTTGTTGGTAAAATATCCTGCTTCTAGAAGCCGGCAAAGGTCAGGCATCCAAGCTTCATTCTTTGATCTTTCAATAAACTTTGTTCCAACTGATCAAGAAATTTTGCTGGCATAAATGCTGAACCTGGACGAAATAAACAGGATTGTATTTCAGAGGACATTGAGGTCAGTGCTGATCTTAAGTGTTTGCTCTTAAATTGCTGGATTATGCTTTTTGGGATGTGCTTACATTTGTTTTTAATTCTCATTGACCATTCATTCAGCATCAATGGGTGGATAAAGGAGAATGGTACAGGATGAATTTCTGCATATGGTGGAAATAGTTCAGTGACTCTATTTCCCCTATACAGGAGACATGTGGATTCTTTCGTGGTCATGGTACAACATCCAAAAATGGGGGAGAAAGGTGTACAAAAATACCCTGTGACTTTGCTTACTTGTAACATGTAAAGCCGCTAAGAAAGTAACAAACGCTGGTTAAATGGAGCCTTCATCCTTCAGTGCCCTCCTTTGCCCCACTGTACATTACAGATCATAGTGGCAATTTCGCCATGTACATTACTATCTACTGTTCTATCTCTTTCATGAGCCCATGCATTGTTTTTCCTTGATAATAATATGCAAAAGATTTATGAAACAGAAAGCTGAAGTCAGAAGCCTGTGCAGCTTCTGTGATAAAGCCCCAGATTTTGCAACACAGAGCTCCTCTCCATGCAAAGAGACTTTTGGCAGTTTGTCCTCCGTTGTTTTTTTGTTCAGGAGAATCTTCTGTTTGAATCACATCTATTACGCTTTGTTGTGCAAAGTCTCGTGTGTGGTTTTGCTGCCCTCAGCTGACAGAACTGTGCACCAGCTTGTACTGTTGCTGCAATTTCCCCAAGAAATAGCCTTAGTGGAAGGAAATTATACCAATATCCCTGTGAGCCTTTCCTCATGGCAAGGGAGGGCAGGAATAGATTGATGTAAAACGTTGGAGAACTGTTAAGGAGTTCTAGGAGGTGGGGGACTTACCAATTACATTCTTTGTTACTTTTAGAGCAAATATAATATATGGGGAACTTGGGAAACTGGGAAGATCAAGATTACCTAATTGTTTGAAGTAGAAATTGCAAACAGGATACTAATAAATGTCTTCTTTGTGGTCATGTGTGTATCTTGAGCTTAGGGCAGCATTCATAAATAGGGGAGAGGGTCTAGTTTATGCTCACAGCAACCTTATGAGGTACATAGATACTGGCCCATTATACATGGAATGTTTACCTTGGGACTCTTCACTGCATGTGGGCTTGTAGGGGGATCTTTTCAGGTTTCTCTGTTTAGATGCAAGGAGGCAGACCACAGCCTGCAGCTCAATTTCTCTGTGGAACACTGCGGAGCCTCTGCTTCTCCTGGTTCTTTTAACTGTGCCCATCAACAGCCTTAAAGGCACAGATCTCATTACACTCAGTAGTCCCAGGATTAGAGCTGATATTTTCTCTGTCTCTCTCTCTCTCTCCCACCCTCCCTTCCCTCCTCTCTCTCTCTCTCTCTCTCTCTCTCTCTCTCTTCAATATATATAAACCTTTAATGGCATAAAGAGAAGCTAAAAGAGAAGCTTGTTTTAAAATAGAAGCTTATTGGAAATAAAGTTTTTTAAAGCCCTCCTGTTCATCAGGGAGGGTGGAAGCAGAGCAGGGGAGGTAGGATGGTGCCAAAAAGAATCCCTGCTTGTATTATTCTTTGCAAAAGTCAACTCTCTGTTATATTGATATATCAATATGAATATTTAGGGAAGCAGGAAGGAGCCGACAGGATGGAAGAGTATGGGCAAGGAGGAAGGCATTGACAGCAGTGTGAGGGAGTGAGAAGGCTGGCCATGGGCAGAGGGAAGATGTCTGAGGCAAAGCCGTGCTCACTGGCAAATTTGCCTGCTCTACCACCAAAGCAAATTAAAAGTCACACTAGAATAAAAAGTGAAAGTGGGGATCCAGAAAATAGGTCCATACAAGAAAGCTTGCCATGATGGACATTGGCCTCCATTGCACACCAGACACCTTGTGCATAATCAACCTAGGATTGATGAAGATCAGCCAATGAACTTAATGGCAAATGAGGATACACTCCCCAGTCATTAATCCAGTCGTACATCAGACTGCAGATATTTGATCAGGATTTTCTATTCTAAATTACAATGTGAGTGATTTTATTTTCTTCCAGGATGTTCCTGACTACCAAAACATCCATGAACTCATCTACCTGGATATGGTGATAGCAGAGACTCTACGCATGTATCCACCCGCATTCAGGTCAGTGGACACAGCTGAAATCACTCTTTGAAAGCATGTTTTCTTACGCACTCGGGCAGAATGGCTGGGTTGAATAAACAGTGGCAGCAAACAGAAGGGGAAGTGCAGAACACAGAAATGAGTTGTCTGAGTAGTAGTAACTTGTTTAGAACAAGCAGTTGTGGTAGCTAGCTGTTTTTGTTCAGATAGTGCTATGATTCTGTCGCAGTATTCTTTATAGACTGAAATGTCGTCTCCACTGCACAGTATTATTTTCCAGCCCTCAAAGAGATCTGTTTCCTCTTCTTTTAGCAAACCTATCACTGATGGTTTACATGCAAAAGCGTCTTCAATTAGTCTTGTCTTTCCTGTTTTTATGTCCCCGATGTATTTAACCTTTTCTCTTGTAGGTTCACCCGTGAAGCATCAAAAGACTGCGTTATTTTGAAACAACATGTACCTGCTGGTTTTATAGTAGAAATTGCTGCTGGGCACCTCCATTACAATCCAAAGATCTGGCCAGAACCTGAGAAGTTTATTCCTGAGAGGTATGTGAACTGCTCTTTTCCCTTTCTCGAATCATTGTTCAGACCTAATCGGATCACACACTGTGTCTCACGTGGCTGATAAAGAAAAGAAGAAGCCTGATGTGTGCAGAACACAGAGTCAGTTATTATGATCAAAGCAGGGTTTCTTTTTGGTGAGGAAGAGTCTGCTTAAGTCTAGATCTCATGTACTCTACCTCTCCTTTCTCCCTCTCCCCTTCATGCTGCTGTTGGGGGGGGGGGGGGCATGATTCCTATTTTAGGTTTGTGGTCATGTTCGAATGCAGAGACCTCAACAAACTGGGATTTATTTCTGTCTCATCACAGTGTAATCCTGGTTTAGAATCCTGCTCAACTAGGAAAGTAGCAAGCCCCAATTTTAAAACCCGTTGAGGTCAGACCTAACAACTAATTGGAACCAGATCGGATACTTCCTAAACCAAAAAGTCTTCAGCCCGGCTCGCCAGGAAAGAAGGCAGGTAGTTTGCAAACCTGAGAATAAGCCAGGCTTGAGGTTGGCATAAATAAACGCTATGTGCTCCTGATGTCTTTACAGTGTAATACTAAGGGGAGTTACTCCAGTCTAAGCCCATTCATCTCAATGGACTTAGACTGGAGAAACTCAGCATAGGATTGTACTGTAATAACCTAGAAATAGTAAATCTTGATTTCTCCACTTTTTTCCAGTAAAATCTGGATTAGCCTACTCTTTTATCACATATTCAGCAGTATCTGAACATTTTTCACTTATCATCACAGGCCACAGGGCAGCACAATGGGGGATGGGGTGGGGAGGAATGAACCTCTAATAGGAACCAGAAGTCAATTTATTTATTCTAATCTGAAAATCCCAATGCATTTTGAGCAATTACTTCTTCGTCAGTTCTACATTCATATTTGTAGTTTATTATTAGATTTACTTCCCTTTCATTATTGTTTAATTATTCATTGTGGTACTGTTAGTATTCATTTTTAAAAATTCTTGTTAGGGGGTATAGTTGGCCTTCTGGCATTTTTATTTTTCTAGTGTGTTATTGAATCATTTCTGTAGCCAAATAATTATTGGAATGTTTTGTTGATGTTTTAATAGCTATTTTTATTTGGTGTAAATTGTATGTACTGTTGTTTATGCATTGTTTGTGATGCTCCCCAGATGCAGAACTGGTTGCTCAGAACACAATGAAATTTACACAGTGGAAGAAATAATTTGCTTCCTTCAGAAATTGGATCTTGTTCTCTCCCCCATTTTCTCATGAACAGTTATCTTGCCTATGTCTTGATGTCCTCTTATTCTTCTGCAGTTCCCACTGACATTCATTCTATCCCTTATCCTTCCATGGAGGGATCTTTAAACGACCTCATGATTTGCTTTCATGCTTTGTTCTGGATGGCATGGAGCTGTGTAGCTCATAATAAGTTTTTTGTCCTGTGATGGCAAATAAGTGATATCTTACACACAAATGCATCATTGTGACTTAAACTTTCATTAGACAGGGCTTACTTGGTCTCACACAACACAGTTGGCACATAACAGATATTACAGAGGCCAAGCGATAGAGAGGGCTAATTCAAATTCCAGTTTACTACTTTGAAACTTGTGTCAGGAGGGTTCACTACAGAAAACATCTTTTTCACAACTTATTTCCCTAATTCACCAGAAGTTGGGAGTGGTCAGAGTCATTCGAATTTATTTTTTATTGGATTGTGCTTTGATCTGTGCTGTCTGTGATGTTATGGAAAGCACCTGTAACTTGGAATGGTGAAGCCTTCCTTCATAATAATGTCTCTCCCTGCCTTCTTTTCTACATGGGTGTGCATGTATGTACTTTGTCACATTACTCTTATCACTCCCAGAATGGCTACCCCATGTGTTAACTGCATGCCGTGCCCTCCTCAAGGACATTTTGTACAGCTGCAATTTTTGTTGCTGGGTGGTAGGAATTCCACATATTTTCTATTGAAACTGCCATCAAACCCAGTTTACCATTGTTCCTTCAGTCTTTGCCATGAATCTGATAATCTTTCCCCATCATTTCTCATGTGGTCATTTAATCTTCTTAACTCCAAGGTTTACAGCAGAGGCCAAGCGGCAGCGCCACCCCTTCTCCTATCTCCCTTTTGGGGCAGGTCCTCGGGGCTGCATCGGGGTGAAGCTGGCTTTGAAGGAGATCAAGATAACATTGCTAAGAATGTTGCAGAAGTTCAGGTTTCAAACTTGCCCTGAGACTCAGGTTTGTACCAGTGCTGTTTCTTGGTCCCTTTGGAAGGTGTTGAGGAGTTAGACAAAAAAATCAATCCCAAAGGAGTTAGCTTCATGCAGTTTTGTCACTAATGGGTATTCCTGTAGCTATGGTTGGAAAGGGAAGAGCTGGAACTCTGTCATGTGAGAAACTTCTCTGCTATTACTGAGGCCATGCATTAAACTGCCACAAAGCTCCAGGATCTCTCATGCCCCTACTTTCAAAAATCTATTTTCTAGCCTTAGAAATTGGGCACAGATGTGCAAGGTAATTGTATTCCCCGTAATCCCTGATACCAAGAGATAGTAGACAAGTTTGTGGTAAGAGTATGGTATGATAGGAATGCAAATGATACTGTAGCATCTAGGCAGGTAAGCAGACTAAGGTCTGGTCAATGGGTTGGATGGGAGACTTTCTAGGAGCCCTGTGTCATGTGGGGTATCAGTGTTATAAGTACATCTCATGAGAAGGTTGCCTGACACCTTGCAATCAATAGCTATGATATTCTGATGCGGCTTGTTCCATGTTCTGTTCTTGTTCCCTTCTCCAGATTCCTTTGCAGCTGAAATCTCAAGCTACCCTAGGACCAAAGAACGGAGTCTACATTAAGATAACTTCTCGATAGAGCAGAATCTGACTTGTATGCATCTTCCAAGGAGATGTCAGCTTGCTGGGTGATACATTGCCTCTGTATTTTGAAACTACATTGGAACAGCCTTTTCTTTTCCATCTGCCTCAATAAGAAGCAAAAGTGTCTTAAACGATAGTTAGACAAGTATGTTGGAATGTACCATTTCAAAAAATCTAGGGAGGTTAGCTTCAAGATGGATGCGTCTGACTTTGGGGGAGCTGGCAGGCAAGGAATCTGTGTTTCATTCTAAACCAGTGGTTCTCAACCTGTGGGTCAGGACCCCTTTGGGGGTCGAATGACCCTTTCACAGGGGTTGCCTAAGACTCTGTGCATCAGTGTTCTCCATCTGTAAAATGGATAAATGTTAGGGTTGGGGGTCACCACAACATGAGGAACTGTATTAAAGGGTCGCGGCATTAGGAAGGTTGAGAACCACTGTTCTAAACCCTGTCACTGACTTTGCAAAGGAATGCATGGAGACTGTAATTCTTTTTCCACTTTTAATGGAATTAGAGGTTGGACATGACCAAGTAGTTTTTGAGAGCACTTATCCTTTGAACCTTTGTAGCCTCTGATTTGTTCTTTGGCAGCTACATCACCTCATTTGCTATCAGAGTCACAGCATTTCATGCCTTATTGCTAAATAAACAGTTTTGGATCACTGTAAAGATACACATTCTGCAAAAAATATTAACTGTTCAATGGAGACAGTTTCAGTTAGATCAGTGAGAACTATCCATCTTGACTTTTAGTGAGAAAGGTAGACTATGTATAAAGCAAATAAAAAATAAAATATATCTGAATAAATGTGAGGATTGGCTGTAAGGCTCTTCTGTGGACATCCCTGCAGTTTTTTCCCCCCTGCAGGCCAAATTCTGCGTCCCCCTGCTTTGCTCTTCCAGGGACCCAATGTACATCCTCCAAAGAAAATGCTGATCATTGCCCCACCCCACCCCACCCACCCCCATCCCACCCCACCCCCAATCCCACCCCCAGGCTGTTCACTTTGCTTTTGCCTCGAGCACCTGGCACATGTATCTGCCTGTTATCAAACACTTGATCAGCACCTCTTTTTTTAAAATACTCCTTGCACTTCAAAAATGGTTCCAAAAAGGGAGTCTTGGCCCACCTCTTTATCTGCAAAAGAGCCAAACTGTTTCCCTTAAGAACATAAGAACATAAGAACAAGCCAGCTGGATCAGACCAGAGTCCATCTAGTCCAGCTCTCTGCTACTCGCAGTGGCCCACCAGGTGCCTTTGGGAGTTCACATGTAGGATGTGAAAGCAATGGCCTTCTGTGGCTGTTGCTCCCGAGCACCTGGACTGTTAAGGCAAACAGAGCTGCATCCTTGAGCTGCATCCTGGAGAGGAAGTTATAAGTATACCCAAAAGGCATTGACTGCACTTCTACACATTATACATGTCTGCATGCAACTTGTTACCTAATCTGGATAGTGCAGGCTAGCCCAATTTTGGAAGCTAAAGAGGGAGATGACCAAGGAATACCAAGGTCATGATGTAGAGCAGTGATGGCGAACCTTTTCGAGACCGAGTGCCCAAATTGCAACCCAAAGCCCACTTATTTATCGCAAAGTGCCAACCCGGCAATTTAACCTGAATACTGAGGCTTTAGTTGAGAAAAAACAGTTGGCTCCGAGGCATGCGTTACCTGGGAGTAAGCTTGGTGGTAGTTGGTGGCTTTGCTTTGAAGCAACTGTGCAACTCTTCCAACGGGTGAATCACGACCCTAGGAGGGTTTACTCAGAAGCAAGCCCCATTGCCAGCAACCGAGCTTACTCCCAGATAAAGGATTGTGTTTTAGTTCGCAGGAAAATCAGTGGGGTTTAACAGTGCTTAACAGGGTTACCTATACTGCTTCCCCAAAACTTGGTCTTAGGTTTAATGCTAATAATTGAGCCCAGTGGCCGAGGCCAGCCTAGATGTAGGGGGGGGGCACCACTCTGTTTGCGCGTGCCCACAGAGAGGGCTCTGAGTGCCACCTCTGGTTCGCCACCACTGATGTAGAGGCAGGCGATGGCAAACCACTTCTGAATGTCTCTTGTCTTGAAAACCCCACAGGGTTGCTGTTAGTTGACTGTGATTTGACAGCAGCAACAACAAAAAATGCAGCCCATCTTACTTGTAGATTTGGCAAGTTTAGATTGTAGATTTGGTAATAACAGACTGTGGCCTCAGCACATACTTAAACTGTTAGAACCATCTCCAGATGATGTCTGGCAAAACAGAATACCTTCACTGAAACTAGAGCTACTTGTACTTGCATAAGAAAGGGAAAATTAAACACCAAAAACAGCTAAGCTCTGTAACCTATATATAAACTACTCTGTAAATTAAACGAACTGGAAGAACTGGATTTTCACTGGTTGAGGAAAGCAACAGGGCCACAAAAGCCGTGAAAGCCTTCGACAATACAGGGCCACAAAAGCTACTCTGTAGCCTCCTCTGTTCTCCCTTGAGGTTCCACAATGTTAGCAAGAATTTCAAACAAGGATTCTTTGGAGTCAGAAAAGCTATAAAGGACGCTTCTCAGGATGCCAAATTCTGTACCACCATGTGCAGCAGGACAGCAGGAGAAAGGCCCAGCTTGCAAAAAAGGTTTGCTCCTCAGAAATCAGCAGATTAAATGTTCTGCATCACAAAGGATCTAAAATAAACCAAAGAATGTTATATGGTTCCCCTTCTCTGTTGGCTGCAAACATGTCTGTAGATTTTATCTGCAAACATCTAGGAGTAAGCAAGTTGCTATCCTTGAACTAAATTCACCAAGCTAGCAAACAATCCTTTGTGTAGATATCCTGTAAAAATGTTCAGGAAGAGTGAGCAAAGGAGGCAGTTGATTTAGCTGCTTGAATAAATAGATGTTCATTCATGTTGACACTGAGTTTCAGGAAGGCTATAGCTTCCTCTGATTTTTCAAAAGCACCACTCCACATTATACAAAAGTAGTTTATGCATTTGGATTCTTCACAGGTGAAAGGTTAACTATAAAGAAGGCAAGTGGCATTACTAAGAGATCTGGCTCCCTTGAAAGAACACTATATGTATATTTTAAAAATCTGGGAGCTCTGGATGAACTCAGTGATGGGAAAAGCCATGGCAGGGGCCGGCCTGTATTCTTACTTAATTTCCTCAATTAACCAAAGTGTTAGGATTGAATCAGTTATTACTGGTTCTTTTATCTTGGTGTTAGGTAGATACTGCATGTTATTGGGAATTAATAGTTGGGTTAGGAAACATACCCTAAGTTTGTTAGATAGGGATGTGAGAAAATTATGTAGTGTCCGCATTGAGTGGGTTGCTGTTGGGGGGATACTGGGCGAGCCTGTGATGAGTGATATAAGGGAGGCCTGCGTGGGGTCAGGGATCCCAGTAATGATTGGGTGGGGGACGTATAGCAGGAGGACAAGTTCATATGAGAGAAGTAGGTGGAGATATAGGCAAGCTTGACCTTCTTCTGACCTTTGTCCCATTTTGAGAAATTAGTGTGGTGGGCCTAAGATCACTTGCCCTTGTCCGTCACTGGTGTTTTTCATTGCCAGGTCCATAAACAATAAGACCACATCCTTACAGGATTACTTGGTAACATTTAAGGCAGACCTGGCATGCATGACCAGAGGTTCCTGTTTGGGGTGGAGGATGCTTGAGGAAGTGGGCCCAGGAGGAAAGGCAACTTCCTGCCATTGCTCTGCTGGGCCAGGCTTCTTGTTTGGGGCAGAGGGAGGGTGATTGGGGACAGGGGAGAGCATTGGCAGGTAAGGAGGCAGTCCTCTTGCTCTGCTTTGGTTGCGACAATGAACCCTGAACCAATGGGTGTGCAGGATAGTTCTGCACGCCCACTGATTGAGGATTCATTGTCGTGACACTTTGCATGTTTGTCAGTTATATAGGGTAAGGTGATCAAACAGATGTCTAACGTCTTAGGCAGAGATACATCTCCCAGCTCCATTGTCCAAAATCTTTCAACAGCACTGCTGGAAATTCAAGGAGGAATTTTCTGCATACAAAACACATGCCATTGGTGAACACTGGCTCTTCTTCCACAATAAATTCCTAATGAAAGTGCAGGATTTGAATTACTTATGACTATAGCCTAGCCACATTTTCTTAGAAGTAATTTCCAAAGCAACCAACCAGATCTTGTTTCCAAATCAAATAAGTGTTTTACTGCCTAGTGAGAATGAAATGGCGCTAGCAAATACATCTTAAATTGCATATGCCTAATGCTAGAGATACAGAACTGCACCATTCATATTGCTTACTGGACTAGACTTGTGATCTTTGCTATATGCCTAAAATGCATAAGAACTGTAAAATTAGATGCACTACAACATCCTGAGGAAAATGAAGCATTAAGTAGCAACACATCAGGAATCTTCCAGGTTGGTGTGTAACTAAGACTCAGAATGCACATATGCACATAAGCAGGAGATCAGTGCTAAAACAGGAGACCTAATTTGTTAAGGCCCAAATCATACTAGTGCAACCATCTTTCCTTACTTATGCATCTCCCTTGTTCATATATTAAGTAACTGTGTCAGACTGCTGAATTAGGAGTTAATTTTAAAGTGCAGCTCTGGCAGAGAAAGTAAATATAAGGAGTTAAAACCAGAGCTCCACCAGATATTGGCTGACTGGGACTACAGCTGTGTATAAAAAGCCAGAGGGTAGATGTCCTTTAGGCAGAAAGGAGAGAGACCAGACAGAGATGGAGAGGAGAGGATGGCAGAGACCTGAGAGAAATAGAGCTTTGCTGCTCAGGAGGCTGTATAGGCAAGTTTTAGTGAAGGACTGGGAAAGGTCAAGTTGTGTGTGATATACCTGAGCCGAAGTCCAAAAGCAAAACATCATCACAAAGGCAATACTTATAACACACAAAAGGCTTGGGTCTCTGTGGAGAAAGCACCTACGTATGGGACAGTGAAGTCTCTGAAAGTGTGTGTTATTTAATTAACAGAGTCAGGAGTGGATTCCAGGTGGGATACCCCAGCGCCTGCTCTGTGAAGCCCAGTGTGTCTCTCTTTAGTGAAAGGAGTAAAAGATGTAAGTATTTGTCTAGATCTGTGAAAGGAAGATTTTCCCTAAGAAAGAAGTTTAGTAGAAGGAAGTTTTATTAACACTGAGTCAAAGAACTGTCTGTAACAACTAAAAGGATTATCAAAGTATTCCTGCCAAAGAAAAAGAAAAGCTTAACTATCTCTGTAACTTATATTCTTGTAAATCTGTAAATAAATGTTCCATCTTTATTTGCTTGTTAATAAGCCTCAAGGAATCATTTGAGGTTGCCCAATCCAACCTGATAAGAGCAACCAGGTTTTGAAGGGAAAAATAAAATCACCTCACAGAGCTATCAACATTCCATCAGAAGTGACAATTGGAATAAGTTGGTTAGGATCTCCTGAAGAACTTCAGGTGTGTGCCTTGCTTGCTCTGTGCTTAGGCCGCCTTTATGAGTGGTGGCTTAGGGTGGCAATCCCCTTTACAGTAACAGGCTAATGTCAAGAGGAACCATGCGTAGAACTGAACCTTCCCCATCTTATATTGCTGTACTCAATCACTGATCTCACAGTCCCGCTCCCTTCTAATATCAGAGCCAAACCTGGGGGTGGAATTCATCATTTTGGATGTTAAGAACAGCTCCCTCAGTCCCCACTTCAGAGTGTGGTCAAAACTGTTGCAATGAAAACGGAGGCAGCTTGAGGAGTGCCAACACAGGTCCCTGCCTCACACCTGCACACTTCATCTGGTGGTTAGCTGGATCAAGGAGCAGACTACTACTTTCCACCTGCTCCCTCTTCCCTTCTTGCAGCTGCTGCCCCACTGAGGATGGGAAAGGAAAAGGAGAGTCATTGCTAAGTTAGCTATGCTAACTTGCTCCCATAAAAATGGTAGTGGCAGCCTTGGGAACTCAGGCAATCCTTTGTCTCCAGCAACTACTCTGCTTCACCAATTGCTATGATTACACATGCTGAGGGACCAGAATGAATGCCACCAAAATGGGTCAGATTTCATATGGAGAATCAGGCATTGCTACCTCCCAGGCTGAAAGAAACATAAGCAGCTCTAATTAAACATAAGGCAAACTGAAGAAGTTAAATTAACATTATCACCTATTCTTAAATCAGCAAAGGAAAAAAGTAATCTGCCTCACCATACTGGAGAAATGGAGATGGTTTAATTTTACCAGAAATCCTGCCAATCTGCTCACAAGAAACTCCCCAGACCCTGCTTCATGAATATATCCTTCGATAAAGAGAGCTCCTCCTCATACATAAAACCCACATGCTGTCCAGCCCTCTACAAACAGCTGTCATTTCCTATGAACACTCGATCATCTCAACACCTTCCTTCAGATAGAATCATATATAAATTCACATGTTCACTGCTTATATCTGGCAGCTTATAGGGCCTTACAGCCTATAGCAAGAGCTCTACATCAAGCAAATATTGATGTTTTAGGATCTGCTATTTGGCTACAACTTGCTCAGCATCTATACATGTATGATGTTAAAAATCTTTTTCTATGATTGAATGGTTATTACAACAAAGCTTCTTGAAGGAATTTGTAGTTTGTCTCAGTCAAAATTGTCCTTTTAAAATAGCCGGAGAAGGGATTTTTTTGAAGCTGCTAAAATTATTATTTTCCTAATGAACAATTTGAAATGTGGTTTTTTTTCACTGAATAATCCACACTATCTTTATATTTTCAAAATAGTTATTTTGACATTTTTTCCACATTGCTAAACCTTTTGAAGCACATTTTCACAGCACAGAGACCAATGACCGCTGCCCACTTCATATCCCTGTTCAGTCTGCCAGCCATCATCCAAAGTATTGTGCTTAAGGTTTCTGCTATTCACCCTTGTTACTTCATGCTTCATTTTCTTGCACTAAATGAGCTTTCCTGCCTGCATACACCCTAAATCAGTGGTTCTCAACCTTTGGGTCGGGACCCCTTTGGGGGGTCTAACAACTCTATCACAGGGGTCGCCTTAGACTCTCTGCATCAGTGTTCTCCATCTGTAAATGTTAGGGTTGGGGGTCACCCGCAACACGAGGAACTGTATAAAATGGTCACGGCATTAGGAAGGTTGAGAACCACTGCCCTAAATGTTAATAAAAAACACCATTTTTTACTTTTTAAAAATAGGTCCATTATTGTAACTGTCTGCTGAAAGATAAGGCCCCATTTTTTTTTCTAACTGTGCTGTATTTTAAAGTTTGATATTTGGACGATCATTATTTATTTCCCCCAACCCAAGAGCCACTGAATGGCAGTAAATCTTTAGGAAAATAAGGTTATAAAACAACAAACATTTCTTCCCCTGCTGTCACTTACAAATTCTTCCTGCAAGTAGGATACTAAAGACTGCGTTCTTGGCTGGAAGGCACAACTGCTGGATACGGCAATATTTTTTTTTCAAAAAAGAAATAAAAGGAATATTGGAAACTTCAAATTAATAATCCTTTAATTTGTACTTGAGGAGAACCAGCTACATTGCAAGAAAAGGATAAGCCAAGATGTATCCACTTGACTCTTACAACATCAAAAGGTTCAGGAACTTGAGCTAAAACAGTAGATCCTTGGAAACCCTGATGAGATCGCATCACAAGCTGAGCTAAATTTATCCACTGAACTAAAAGAAGAATTATTTTAACAATACAGGTATCAGATGTCAAGACTTTTCCATGGCCTTTAGTAATATTCAGAGAGGCATACAAGTTTCCACTGAGGCTGAGACCACAATCACATATATGTAGCAATATCTGAAGCAGTCCAAACTGCAAGATTATAGATACCTTTCCCAGTAGCCAGAATACACTTTTTAAAATGCTTTCATTAAAAGAGCTCTATTAAAAGCACTTTCATTAAAAATGATGCTTTTCCAAGAAAATCTGGATTTTAAAATGAAGAGTGCTTACCATAAAAGCGATGCAAAACAAATTTAAAAGAAAAGTCCTAGGTAGCACATTTCTTTAAGAGGTAGACAAAGGAATCCGAGTAGTCCAAGTAAAATAAAAGGCTTTTCTAGCTCTAGAAATATCATGGGAGGCAGCTCAGGTAAAGAGCAAGTAGTTGCACTCTAGATATCTAAAGATAACACAGATCCAGTTATAATTAAGTTTCTGATATTATCATTAAAAGTGCCAGAGGTGTGCTTCTCAGATTATGCTTCAAGGAACATATTTAGTAGGGGAAGTTAGGAAATGCCCCCGCTCCCCCCGGCAATCCATCATATATTGCATCTGTGGCCTTATGTACCTGAGGTTTTATACACAGACTCTCTACAGTACTGATTCACAGAAAGCCCCCTCAAAATGGTGGAAGTGATTGCAAAAATATTCCAGTCTATGTCAGTGAGGGAAAAGACACTTCAGAAGTTGTGCTAGAAATTGTGGAAAGGAATGCCATTCTATGCAGGTATATTCTATGGCAGACTCACTGTAACTTGATGGCATTCAGTGAAAATTCATGAAATATGGTGCTGCCTTACAGGGGCCCGGGGGGTGGGGAATGAACAGTAAGGGGGGGAAAGCCACATAAGTATGGACTAGTTAAAATATGCAACAGTCTTCAGTTAGACTTCTGCAATGTAGTCGGTAAACCAGAAAGAAAAGCAATCAATACTCAAGAGTAAGTTCAATCTAAGTGGAATATTCAATTAGGTATTCAGGGTAAATTTGATGCTTTTCAAAAATGACGAAGATCGACGGATTATGGATGTTATTCACACAGCTGTCATAAAAAAGAGTGTTCTTGCCTTCTTTGGCAGGAGGACGGAGATAGTGAGATGAACCATTGGTAAACTCCCCCACTAATACCCGTGACAGAAACATTGTCTTGGAGATGGATAATGCCAGAAACATTGTTTTTACGGTGGAATTGTGTCCGCAGTAGTTATCAGAATATGAAGCATCCCTTGCAAAGTAGCTTCCTGTAAGGGGAATGGGAAGTGGAAGGAGAAAAAGAAAGACCAGTAAGGCTGCTTCCTGTATCATCTCTTGGTACTGCAGAACAAGTGAAAAATCTCACAGGTTCCAAAATCCATAAATGAAAATCCTTAAATAGATCCTACCAGGTGGATTCTAAGAAACCCCAAGGTCATAAAATATCCTGCTCAATTTAGAGGTTGCATTTCATGCAGATATTACCATATTAGGCCTCATTCAAAGATCAGGAAGGTTAAAAGAGGCCTTGCTCACTCTTGAAGAAGCCATCAATAGATCCTATGGTTCTGGCCTACTACTGCCCAGGCTTGAACTTATAGTTGCTGGGAAAGCTAGTTGAGAGGGTGGCTGTAGAACAGCTACAAGTATTTCTGGGGGACGTATTGGTATTGGATCCCTTCCAGTCTGACTTCCGCCCTGGCCATGGAATGGAGACCATACTGGCCGCCACAAACCAAATCCGGATGCAGCTGGCAGGTCAGCGCTGCTGGTGTTATTAGACCTCACAGAATTTGACATGGTAGATCATGATCTTTCAGTCCACTGTCTCACCATCCTGGGATCCAGGGTACAGCCTTAAAATGGTTGGCTTCGTTTTTCTAAGACCAGGGACAGCAGATGATAAGTGGATGGGGGCCATCCCAGAGGCATCCATTTGTTTGTGGTGTGCCACAAAAGGTTATCTTTTCCCCATTGTTGTGTAACATCTACATGCAGCCTCTGGCACAGCTTGTTCAGAGCTTTAGACTGAGTTATCATCAATATGCTGATGATACTCAGCTTGATCTGTTGATGAATGGCCAACAATTGCCGCCCCAGATGTTCTGGCACAGTGTTTGGAGGTTGTGGCTGGTTGGTTGGAAAAAAAACAGACTAAAGATGCAAGTCCTATGACTCGGTCTGGGCAGTCCGGTGAAGGGTTTGCAACTGCCGAGGTTTGGCAGTGCAATGTTACATTCAGCCATATCTGTTAAAAGCTTGGGTGTGGCTTTTGAGTCCTCCCTATCTATGGAGCCCCAAGTCACAAATATAGCAAGGATCGCCTTTTACGATCTCAGACAGGCTAGACAATTGATTCCTTACTTGTCTCACCCTGACTTAACCACAGTGATCCATGCAACAGTCAACTCCAGGTTAGACTACTGTAAATCACTGTATGCAGGCCTGCCCTTGAGACTGACTCAGAAGTTGACACAGGTCCAAAATGCAGCGGCAAGCCTTTTCATGAGAGCATCAGTGAGAGACCACAAAACTGCACTGGAAGCCAGTGGAATTCTGAATCAAGTTCAAGGTTTTGGTTCTAACCTTTATGGCCCTGAGCGATCTGGGACCCTTGTATCTTCGGAACCATATCACCCCAAATTTCCCACAGAGGACAGTTCTGTCCTTGGGTAAAAAATTACTGGTGGCTTCTGGCCCCAAGGATGTGCAATTGTCCTCAACCAGAGCCAGGACTTTTTCAGCCCTGGCTCCAGCCTGGTGGAACTCTATGTCAGCAGACACCAGGGCCTTGTGGGACCTGAACAGTTCTGCACGGCCTGTAAGACACAGATGTTCCACAGGGCTTTCAGTTGAGGCCACACATTCATTCTGAATTCCATCTGCTTGCCTCCTGACAACTAACCACCAATGTGCCCCTAATGCCTGATGTTGCCTCCTGTTCATTTCTCCCACGCTCAGACAATGTCAATCTGGAGGGCTGGGTGGTTTATCATAGGTCAAGGCTATTAGTCTACCACCTGAACTTTGTTAGATATTAATGAGTTGGTTTTATAGAATGCTGTTAAACATGTGTTTATGCCGCCCAGAGCCTGGCCTTGGTCGGGAAGGGTGGGATATAACTAATTAATATAGCTAAAACTGGGATTACATTTTCTGCTACAATGTGCTGCTAATTCACGTTCTGTTTGCAATTCACCTCTAATTTGTCACTTTTACTACTACATTTCCCTTCAGCTAATCCTCCCATTTTCCATGTTTAGGCTACCCTGCACAGGTCTTTCAAAATTTCATTTTATTTTTGTATCATTTTTCAGATTTTATTAAGCACCTCCCCACCCTGGACATTTTAGGAGTAACTAGGTTCTATCTATAATGAAATTCTGAACAATCTATTTAGAGCAAACAAAATGGAGACAAAGGAAACATATCACATCTTAGCCACAGCTGTCTCCAATGAAATCACTGTGGACAAAGAAATGTATAAGGTGCAGAATGAGGTGACCTTTGCCATAGGCAGTCCCGTGAACTCCACAGATCCTCCAGTCAAAGTTCTGCTGGCAGATCGCGTCAACATGGTTTGCAGCTGTCCCATGGAACAGCATCCTTTCATCTACATCCTTTCCTCCATTGGCCTTCTTCATTTGTTCTTTCTGCCTGTAAATGAGAAACAGCGCCAAGCATAAAGACAGAGCAACCATTGACTTCCTTTAAATGACTTGATCAAAAGAAGGCCGATCGTTCATGTGTAACAAAGCCACTTATTACAAAATTATCTTACTCCTTTCCCACTATCTTGTTACCTGCTTCTGTGTCTCAATTCTGTCAAAACTGAGACCACCTTTTATTAGAAGCAAATACCATTTTCTATGGAGAGATGGCTCCATTTGAGCACATATTAGTTAGGCAAAAATATGGCCTATATGGAGAGGCAACTTTAAGAAACAAGGAAGGATGGGTTTCTCATATTTTCTGTATGGCTTTGTGGGCACCGGAAGTGAAAGGCAGTTTACTCAGGTACTAAAAGCCTAATCTGAATCATTGTCTACTGCTGTTTCCAGAGGTGCACACCTTACATCTAAAGACTGTTTAGGTGAGTGTACTATACTACGGAAAGAATTCTCAATGGTTTTACAAGATCGTCCTCGCATTTTTTTTTCTGATTAACATATAGGAAGTGGTACTCAGTTACTGGGGACTCAGTAATCAATGTGGGCATTATGAAGGGAAGCTCCTCTCATTAATTATTAGCTCAGGCTTTACACACATTCATCATTAACAGTATTTTGTGGCTAGCTCCAATAACTATGAGTTTGCATGACCCAGGTCATGAAAGCTTTTTAAGGATCTACAGATAACTGACGTTCTTCCTTCTCCAGCTGAAAAGGGAGATTATGCAGCCATCAGGAAAGCTATTCTATAGAAAGCTATTCTATTGGGAGAGCAATATAATAACATCCTACCAAGTCCGGCATTAAACGACAAGTTCATGGATTGCAGCAATAATTATAATGATAATTACTCACAGCAAACAACAAATTTGGTTTTAAAAACAGAAAAGAAAAACTTTAAACCTCTTGAAAAAAAATAAACTGTTTGTTATTGTGCCTGGGTCCTCACGCCTCATTTGGTCACCTAAAATGTATTCCCTGTTGGGAAAAGAAGCAGTCTGGGGCAGGGAGGGTGCTCTGGGCTCTCCTGAGTAAGGCTCATACCAGAGTGGTTGAAGCCAATAAAGATCCTCCCCCTCTCAATTTCTGACATGCCTACATGTCCAAAAAGGTTGGGGACCTCTGAATTAAGTGCACAGAAAAACATGAATACACCTACTCCATACTTCTGATTTGTAGTGCCAAAGTAGCAGAAGATGTTCTAGAATGCCAGTTGGCTGCCAGCTGTGAAATTCTAACTTCCTGGCAAATAATTCTATGCAGAATGAATCCCAGCACAACCATAATCCAACAAGTATCAATTCTTAAAAGGAGAAAGTATCTCATAACTACTTGAGCATCCAAATTCAAGTTACAATTCTAACAGGACTCTACGACTTCTGTTATCCATGGTTTAATTTTTAATTTTAAACTAGGCATGTAATAGCATTCAGTCAAAGACCTCTGTTAAGCAGCAGGGAGATACAGGTTTCAGAGAATCCAGACTGCTGAAGACCAAAGCAGTAGTTCTGCACTTACCATTGAAACACTTCCCAGAGAGCCAGATTCTGAATTCTCTGGATCTTTTTAATTGTTGCCTTGGCCATTGTGCGCTGAAAGTTAACCTGGACCTTTCTGTACTCATTTGATGATGACTGAAGGGTGATCAACTACAAGTGGAAAAACAGATCTGTGTGACAAAAGACCACTTCAAATAAAGTTAGACACAAAATAAACCACAGACCAAACTATTTTGTGAGAAGATGGATTTGGGTATGCTTGACCCAAATCTGTGACTTGATTGTGAGTATGTTTTCTAAAGATAGCAAACCAGGATTAACACCATGGAAACATCCTCCTATTCCACAAAGTTCATATTAACCACCTCCAACACATCTTAAAAACAAAAAAACCAGTGCTGGTCTTATAAGACTTGAGTGGATTCTGCACAGACCAAAATTAGCATCTGCAGGACATTATTGTATTGTATTATTCGATTTGTATACTGCCCTCCCCCAAAGGGCTCAGGACGGTGAACAACAACAGTATAATAACAAACATCAGTAATCATAACATCAAGCAAAAAAATCAATAAACAGTGTCAATAAACATAGGACCCCACCCCCCGCAGGTGTTTCCAATGGGGTGGGTGGGGAAGGACTCTCACTCCTTCCCATGGGCAGCAGGTGGCAGCTCACCAGGTTGACTTCTGCTTGGCTGGCAGGCAGGCAAACCAACAGGGAGGATCTGTCCCAGGCAGGGCTGAACAAGCCTTATTATATTATAAAAACCATGTTGTAGCAGAACTTTGCACAGGTCCTGATCCCAAGACAAGTTTGGCCCATTTTATTCCCGTCAACCTGGGATTTTCAAAAAATTGCTACACCAATTCTTCTGCAAAATCCTGGGTTGGGGGCGCTCCTGTGCGACCAAAATGGGCAGAAGATGCTTTATTTCCCTTTCTTCCACCTGTTCACTTTAGGTTCTGCACTATCCCCTAGGTCAGGGAGTATCTGCCCACCTGCTATTCAGTGCATGTTGGCCAGCACGTTGAGGGGAGATTCTCTGAGCGCTTGCCTCCGTACAAAATACCCCAAGCATGCTTTCCCCATGATAGCAAGTAGGACCGCCATATAAATCTACACCAACACATTCATTATTGCTGGGCCATTGCAGGGAGGTGCTTTTTTAAAAAAATGTTTGAACATGCACAGCTACACAGGTGTAGCCAATCGGATTGTGGGATAATCAGCATGACTGCAGGGGTTCATTTTTGTATGCCTTCCCAGCTATGCATGTGTCACAGGAAATTTAAAAAAACTGAAAAAAACCTGTCTCCACGCGAAGGTATGAAAGCAACCCAGAGCAAGGTAGCTGTGTCACAAGTCTTTCAACTGCACCCAGGGAAACATTTTGTCTTTTCACTTTGGCAGTAGCCAAACAACATTTGTAAAACATCTCCACAACACTAGTGCAAAAATCTGATACATACACAAACCCAGAGGAGAACAAGTGATACTTGGGACTGTGATACTTATGGGCAGCTAACAACATCTCACCTTATATCCAAGTTCTGGTAAGGCTGACCGGTCCCAATGAGATGGAATATTTGAAGATCCTTCCTTCAATAGCTCAGGCCCACTTTACACAAAAACAGAACAAATAATTAACACTGCCACTAATCTATAGTTTTATTAAAAGAATTAACAACTGCATATCAAACAAATGTCTGAGATAACAAAATGTGTTCAAATGTTCAAATGTCAAGCATACCATAAAATGTTCAAATGTCAAGCATACCATAAAACAGGCTCAGTGTAGTGTAGCTCCAGATTTGTGAGCTAATTTCAAATGGATTTATTCAGTTTTAAAAACCCCAACACTGTTCAGTTCCACAGCGCCCTGTTCAATTCCACAACAATGTCCATCACTGTCTCCACCTTACCTAAAAATTGCCAAAACTCTATGGGCCTCGTATGTTTTTATGAAGTGTAGTTCACAGCGTAGGTCATATTTTCTTTCATTTGAGGGCATTACAGCTATGACAGCCCTTTCCCCGCCCCTTCTGTCACTTTCTGGATAAATACAAGGCAACACTTTCCCTTACAGCTCTGCCTCAGGAAACTCTAATCTAGTTCAAACAATTGTTCATCTTTAAGATGCCACTGGACTTGTTTTATTTTCCTGTGTTCGACTAACAAGGTAACTCCTCTGCAATCACCCTGAAGTTGGCCTGCCTTCCTGAACCCTGAGGGGGAGCGTGCTTTTATATACAACACTTTCCACCCTTCATTCCCCACCGCCCACAGCTTAAGGGCAGTCATTGTGCAGGTTCCATCTCTTTTGTAGGCCTCGACATAAGTATTCTTGCTTATAGCACCATCTCTACGGTCTGGCTTTCCTAAACTGGCCATGCAATTTTTCTTCCCTCATGAAATTCAGAGCAGGAATAACTCACCTGTCCTGCCAAGCTTTGGACACCTGCTGAGCTGTTGATTTGTGATTACTGTTACTTTACAAATAATTTCATTTTGTGTTTAAGTCCCTTCCATGGCTCTGAATTTATATATTTGTACATTTTATATTTTCTGGCATGTTTATCTTTGCAACTAAATAAACATTTATACATCCCTATACTAATCACTGTAACTATATAAATACTAGCTTAACAGTGTATGCCTGGCACTCCCACTTCAAAAAAAGGAGGTGGCATTTCAAGAAGACTTGAGTTTTCACAAGTCAAAACTAGACTAGGGCTGCAATCTCTAAAAAAAAACCCTTCCGGAGATTAAGCCTTACTGATTAAGGTGGGACTTACTTCCAAGTATACCTGCTTAGGACAACTCCCCAGATGAACTATAGCTCTCAAGAAAACTGGTGGGGGGAAAGCAAGGAAATCTGATGGCTAGATTTCTTGCAACAGTCCAAGAGTGATATCGAGTTCACTAGCGGAGAGGCACTGAAGTGCTGAAATGGTGTTAGCAGGTACAGAACAAGCAACCACATTAGGAGTATATATAGGACAATGACAAGGGTTTGAAAAAAACCTACACACTTCTGTGGTCTTTCCTTATACCGTATAAACTCGTGAATAAGCCGAGGCACCTAATTTTACTGCCCAAACCTGGGAAAACTTATTGACTCGAGTATAAGCTGAGGGTGGGAAGCCAGGAGGCAGAGGGAGCTCCTTATTTGGGCAGTGACCTCAGGAGGAGTCACTGCCCAAATAAGGAGCTCCCTCTGCGGGGTTTGAGGAAGCCCAGCCAGCCAGGGTGCCTCAGGGTTTCCCCTTCACCCTCAACAAGCAGCTTCCCAGCAGCAGAGAGGTTGTTCCGGCCCGCCCCCAGCCTCCTTGTGATGTATAGAAAATCGTGACTCGCGTATAAGCCGAGGGGGCTTTTCTCAGCCTTTAAACAGGGCTGAAAAACTCAGCTTATACACGACTATATACGGTATTTAAAGTTTAAATCTCAGTGTGCTTTGTTATTGAGATCAATATTTTTTACTATGTCCACAGGCTTTCTGGCTACCCTAGTACAGTCAAATACCATTCCAAGTTATAAACTGTTCACTTTAACTGTAATATACATGACATAAATAGTTAATATCTGCCTCTCAAGCCCTGCTCCCTGGGTCATTGCCTTATGAGGTGACGCAGGTGGTAACTAAAAATGGGATTTTCTGTGGTGGCATCTCACCTTTGTAATGCCCACCCATTGAGGCTCACCTGGAGTCTACATTACATGCTTCTAGGTGTCAGACTAAAAAATAAACGTTCACCCAGTTTTTTAAATTAGAGTTTTCATATCAGTCTTTTAATTATCTGTTTCTGTTTTATGGATCTTTCCATGCTGCTGGTGTCTAATGGCTTATTTTTATACTGTGATGCTTAATCATACGATGCCCCAAGCAGGACTCTGTTCTAAATAAGCACACACGTGCCAATCACCAACCTGATTTTCTTCTTCTCTATTTCTTTCAAAGGCACAAACTTAGGTCGCCTACGAACATCTCGTTCTGTCTGGTAGTGCACGTTTTTCTGTTTCATGGCTTAAAACAAAACAGAACAGCCCTTACATATCCTGCAAACCGTTATAACCAATAATCTGTTCTGCAAACAACACCAGTTGCAAGTGCCAGGTTAATAAACACGATTCAGAGGAATTGATAAATCTGGTTCTGAAGTAAACTTTAATGCTATTTATATGCCAAGGAGAGAAACTGCTTCCAGAGAGGCCGTCCCATCTTCCTCTTGGGCCTGCTGGAGTCACACACATCTCAGAAATTACAAACCTGGTTGATATTGCTCATGATGGTGAACTTAGAACCAGACCGAAAGCAGAGCTGATCCCAACTCAGATGCATGATGGATACGGAGAAAGAGGGCCCAATGTGAATCATAACCTTCTCTGACTCTGACCTAGCTGAACAATCTCCAACTGAAGACTATTTTATACAGACTAAATTACAACTAGTCAAGCCAACTGTGAGAAGAGCGGCACAGAAATACAGTACAGTCACACAAAAGTCAGTGAATGCACACCCCGTATCAGCCAATAACAGCTCTGTTCTGGTGAAAGTGTTACAATTGGATAGCACGAAGTTTGGGCATACATGCTCAAAACATATCTCCTCAAAGAATTCTGATTCCCTAGTGAAAACCACATTGAGGTTGGGTAGGCAGAAAGCTATGTTACAGGAAACATCCAGTGGAAATGTGTTTGGTGCCCAGAATAAGGCCCCTTCCGCACATGCAAAATAATGCATTTTCAAACCATTTTCACAACTGTTTGCAAGTGGATTTTGCTATTCTGCACAGCTTCAAAGAGCACTGAAAGCAGTTTGAAAGTGCATTATTCTGCATGTGCGGAATGAGCCCTAGTCACACCACCTAACCAGCCAGAAAAGAAAGAAGCTTATAAATAGTCCTAAGAAAGCGCCTCTTATTTTGTTAACTTAGTCCAGTGACCCAGATCATGCTTCACATAGGAAGGGTCTCAGGCTTGTAACAATGAACTTGAGCAGCAGATAGAAGAAAGATATCAGAAAACTTTGGCCAATGTCAGAGGACAACACAGAGGCCGTGAGACCACTAAAAGCAACTTTATAGAAAATGTTTTAAATCAGCACTGTTTTAGCACACTTAAATGGATTCAGGACCATTACAAACATACCTTTGAAATCAAGCACATATTTCTGAGTCCCAGCTGTGAAACTGAGAGTTGGAGACGTTTCGGATTGATAAGCTTTCTCAAGGTCAAGGCTGCATACGGAGGCAGCATCCAGGTCAATATCCTGCCAGCACAAAACCAAACAAAAAGATGTTTTCAAACTAGCTTACAAGAAGCACTCATGCCAAACTTTGCTTACAGAAATTCCCATGGGGTCTATCTTGGCTCAAGGCTGGCCTTCTCATTACGGAATATTTCCAACAAAATTCAAGATGTAGTTATGGGGATTGCGTACATGTAGCAAAGTGAGGAGATTTTTAGAGCCATTAATAACATCAGAAATGGACCTAACCCGAGAATATAATCTCCCATATTTTCAGTTCTTTTTCAATTAGGAAAGTGCTTCTCGTTGCAGAAAACTCCACCGCTCTTTGTACCTGTCATGATGACGCCAGTTGGGGGAGAATTACTTTCACTTTTGCAGGTGCTGTGTTATCACTTCTAGCTGTGGCTGGGAAGGGACTCCAGGCTGGACAATGTGAATTGTCTGCTTCTTGTGTGGGGGTAGGGATCTTACACTCATATTATCATGGGTTTGGCGCATTTTTCACCAGAACTGTCTTATGTTCCTGACTGCCAATCTTAGTACAGCCAATCTTAGTACTGCCAATCTTAGTACAGTCTTCAATAAAAACCTTGAACCAATCAAGGGATTTATTGTCTGAATGGGGAATCTAACATTAAGAAAGTTCTGGCAAAAAACATTTTTGTTTTTGGCTTGTGCGGAACGGGCTCAAGACAAAACACAGCCACTGAGAAGACAGCACGATAATTTACACAGCATTAAAGCGTTAGGTTAACCATATGTTTAACTAGTCCCTAAAAGCCATTGTCCATGCCAAACCATCATGAGAAAAATGCTTTAAAAATAAGGCACAACCACAGAAAAGGCCCTGTCCTTGTTAACTATCTGCCCTACAGTCAAGACTCACTTGACCATCAATAAGTAGACTTGTTTGAAACAAAGATCTCTTTGTATTGTCGAAGGCTTTCACGGCACCCAAAAGATCTCTTTATTGAGGGCATAAGATGAATCAGGAACCACAGCAAGGAAAGTTCTGATTCCCAAATCACACTTTTCACAGTATATTTCACACTCCCTCCACCTCCCTGAGCTAGCAGTTGCAACAGTTGTGAGAACAGCGAGCACTTGGCCTTCAGTGGCCAGACACAGAGAGACAAGCACCTGTGAGAAGAAACAGAAGAATTCATGCAGACAGTTACTACCCATCCCACTGAAACACAGTGTTCACACCTACCTTCAATGGTGGAGCAACCTTTAAAGCAGGGCAAACTCCTGGAACAGCCTAATATACCATTAGACCTTCACAACATACAGAATGCATCATAAGGTTTATTTCAGTCTACAGCTACACTGTATTACATACCTGTTCCCCATATTCATGCCACACCCCATATTCATCTTTCCAATACCACAGCCATTCAGTAGTAAGGATATAGTGAGGCGGCTTGGTCACAGAGGATGCTGTTGAGAGGCGTCTAACTGGGGTCCGGCCACATGTCATACTGCAGAAATTAATGACTACTTTTCCAACATCACCCAAGTCAAACCTGTACATTTAAGTTTAAAAAAAGAGGGACATGTGTCTTCTTTCAATTGAAAGTTTCCCCAAACCCAGAAAAGCGTGTCTTAGTGCAAAAATGTTACAAACTGCTAGTCTAAGCAAACCAACATGAAAATCTGCCGGTCTGCTTGTAATCAACAGTCGTCTTCACTACAAACAATATTTCAGGATTCTGCTGGGCCAAATATTTGGGAGAGCCAGCATGATGTAGTGGTTAAGAGTGGGTGGACTCTAATCTGGAGAACCAGGATTGATTCTCCACTTCTCCATGTGAGCAGCAGAGTCTTATCTGGTGAACCAGAATGTTTCCCCACTCCTACATTCCTGCTGAATGACGTTGGGCTAGTCATAGTTCTATTCAGAACGCTCTGAGCCCCACCTACTTCACAAGGGGTCTGTTATGGGGAAAGGAAGGGAAAGGAGTTTGTAAGCCTTTTTGAGCCGCTTACAGGAGAGAAGGGGCGGGGGAGGTATAAATCCAAACCCAAACTCTCCTTCTACTATTACTACTGCTACACTGATATTTTGGCATAAAAGACACCCATCCTCCAAAAGCTTACCTTTCACACCACTAAACTGTGCTTAACAGTTGTTGATTTTATAACATCCCCCCCTCCACTCACTTTCTTCTTCATGCACAGAAGGTAACACAGCCAGTCAGGTCGGCTTCTGAGGGCAAATAACTCAGACTGCAGACATCCTAACTCTGGACTAGTTTCATATCTGACAAATCTTCTGTTCCCAGGAAGGCTGACAAACCACCGCTCGGTGCTGAGGGGAAGTGCTGCTGCCAAATGCCAAGAACCTGAGACCACGATCTATAAATGTGTGGTGGGAAGCAGGTCCACTTCAGCTCTGTGAACAATTTAATCCTGTAAGACAGAGCTGGGAGCAATTTGGTGCTGGCAGGGGGAGTTATAAGTAAAATGCTATGAAGAAAAGGCTTAAGAGAAAAACAGCATTCTGGGGAATGGGCGTGGCTTAATGGTAGAACTTGGCATGCAGAAAATCACAAGTTCAACCCCTGGTATCTCCCATTCGGTCAAGAAGTAGGTGATGTGGAAGACCTCTGCCTGAGGCTCTGGAGGGCCACTGCCAATCTTAGTACAGAAAACTAACCTTAATGGACCAATAGTCTGATTCAGTATAAGGCAGCTTCACGTGGTTATCCCCACTCCCCATTTCAGCTCAGAACTATTTTGGGTACAGCACTGCAATATAAGAATTTTTAATTTCAAATCCTACTTCTTCATAATTTAAGATCCTACTTCTTCAAAGCTCAGTTTACAAGACATAACTTAACAGGTCTTTAGACTCTTTATACCCCATAAATAAACGAAGAAAAAGAGTCTGGATTTCTATTTTCTTTTCAAAGCGGCTTACAAACTCCTTCCCTTCCCTCCCCACAACAGACACCTTGTAAAGTAGGTAGGGTTGAGAGAATCTGAAAGAACTGTGACTGGCCCAAGGACACCCAGCAGGCTTCATGTGTAGGAACAGGGAATCAAACCCAGTTCTCCAAATTAGAGTTCACCGCTCTAAACCACCACACTACACTGGCTCAAAGCAATTTACAAGGAAAACAAAAATACAATGCAATCTAAAATCACAATAAAAATGCCACCAAAGTCAATTTCAAGCAGGAAATACCAGCGAAGGATCTGACATTGTTTCTGTAAGACAGGGACTTGGATCAGTATTTTTAGAACCAGACTAGCATTTGACCAATAAATCTGTACCTTTCATTGAAGGGATCACAGTATCGCTTTTCAATGTCCTCCATAAGAGGCAGCTCATTCCATTCTGTACCATTCGAGATTTCCCATCTGTACGGCAAGTGGAAGTGAACTCGGATACACTTATCTAGGCAAAATTTTTTAAAAAGTGTTAAACCTATGGCCTTTTAAAAATGGCTTTAAAATGACACATTAGACCTGTCAAGCAGGTTCACAGCCAAATGTTCAAGATGTCCACACTTTTCACCTGGTGCAAATGGCCTTCATTAATATCGGTTGTGGATGACCCACAAAAAGATTCTTTGGTCTAACTGAAACCAAAGCCATGGGACACAAAACCTCGGGACTTCAAAATATTAAGAGATGCCCTACAATGTCTGGCCTCAGGATGTCAGAGGGAGGGGAACTGCATAGTTTCTCTGTTCTCATCAAAGGAAAAACTCTTGATCAAAACAATGGATTAATTAAAGACTTTATGTGCATGGGAATATGGACGCAGCAGAAACATATTGATCAAATGCCCCACGAACCTTCAGGGGTCCCCCTTAGGAAAGAGGGATTACTCCCACTTAATTTGTGGATAAGATTCAAGCAACATCCACTTTAAATGGGTTTTTCTGCATTCCTAAAATTGGTTATGAGTACAACTGAAACTCCCACAGGTTCAAAGAAACGCGCACTGGAAGATGACATACATCTACAGGCCACTGTGACAGGGTTTAGGTAGCAGAATTAAAAAGCAAAGCGCCATATCCCAAATGCTTACTGGCTTTCTTTTCCCAGCAAAAGGGTTGTTTTAATAACAGTGATAAGTGAAAGGATTATTTCAGCAGATATTTAAATGCGACAAAAGTTTATCAAAGCTACATAAATCCTATGACTTAATTCTCGCCTTACTTGGGGTACCATCTTTAAAGTATGCAAAGCAAAGATGAGAGCTGGCTTTAGAAGGCAGAGAAAAAAAATTGGGGGTGGGGGAGAGACAGGGAACACCCAGATCTTCAGCATCATAATTTACCTTGGAAGCTACAACTTTTCCTAATGTGGTACAGGCAAATCATATTTGATTCTTCATTGATGTCAGTAGTCACTGGTGTTTGACCACTGCTCCTTCTTGCTGAGAAAAAAGAAAACATGTGCTGTGAGTCTTGTGCTGAACCAAACCCAGCCATATGCTGCAAGGGAAGACAAAGAAACTCGTGACATTTTCCAACCAATTTAACTGGATGGGAGCCTGATCCAAACACAGCCATCAGACAGTCTTCAAAGCTAAAGAGTTCCAACTGCTGCAGCCTCTCTTCATAAGGAAGGTGCTCCAATCCCTCAATCATCCTCGTTGCCCTTCTCTGCACTTTTCCTATCTCTTCGATATCCTTTTTTGAGATGTGGCGACCAGAACTGAACACAGTACTCCAAGTGCGGTCGCACCACGGCTTTATATAAGGGCATGACAATCTTTGCAATCTTTGCAATTATCAATTCCTTTTTCACAGCTGCCATGCACTGAGTTGCTATTTACAGTGAAATAGCACATGAATGAGCTGCAAGCAGAGGAAACCTCCATGGGGAATCTCCATGGAGACTCTCCTACAACACACAAAATGGCAGGTGCGAGCAGTAGATATGAAAGTTAAAGGTTTGGGAGGGAGAAATAAAGTGTTTCCGCCTGCTGGCATTTGCTCAGCAGGTAGGAATGGTCTTCAACCTGGGTTGGGGGGAAAAGATTGATAGTTTAGCAAACTTTGAAAAACCCAGGTTTAGAAGAATGTAACAGGCTGAACTCATTTTAGGGAGGAGAGCTGTGTGAAGTTCTCCCCCCAAACTCTATTTATAACATCCAAAAGATGTTATATTTGTGCTGTGCAGAATCCACTTCTTTCTTAGTCTGGTCAGGTAACATCTGGATTAGAGAGCCAAAACTTGTATAAGCATTTTAGGTTAGCGATTTTGATTTTATTATTTTTCCCATTGCTTTGAACTGCTCTTACATCTGTAATCTTTTGTGCACATTACTTTTGATAAACTTTATAAATTATATCCAGCGGTGTTATTTGGGTTTTGAGGCTTCAATCAAAATCCAGTACTTTAGCTGTACAAATTAATTATGTCTTTGGAACAACCACTTGTAAATGTCCCACTTTGCATGGCTGAATTCTTGATTAATACCTGGTAAGACTAAAGACATGGTTAGTCAGAGGAACTGGTAGTAGCATGATACCCAGGGGGCATGAAGAATCACTTCTGTGTTTTGTTTTGCCTGACCTGTCGCCTTAAAGAATCGGAACACCATGACAAGGTACAATACAATTAAGCTAAATGGCTCAAAAGTTCTGTGTATAGAATCAGAAACAGAAATATAGCTATTTTTCCCAGTTCTAAAATTTAGATCTTGTTGCATAATCAAACACCTCCCTCCAAGCCCATGAATCCTACCAGGCCACAGTCACAATACAAACCTTACCTTTTGTAAACTGGCTGGCAACTATCATTTTAGAGGAGGGCACAAACATAGCCAAGACCACTTGCTTTTCAGAGGCACACAGCTTTGCTGACACAGAATCCCACTTATATAAGCTGGTACTGAAGAGCCTCTGTGCTGAGCTAGAGCTCAAACGAACAGCACAGTTTCAGCTAACTGGACTCAGGGTTCAAATCCTAGCCATTGAAGAAAGGGCTAGATAGGCACATTTGCACACTTTCTTAGCTGCACAGTATTTCTGACACTCACAAAGAACGTGCAAGACTGACTCAATAAGGTAGAAGAATCTGCCTCAACAAGGGCCTGTGCTCAGAACAAGTTTACCAAAAACACCTCCTCTGTTTTTGAGACAGGAAACTGTAGTTGCAGTTGTGCTTCCTAGCAGAGTAACTCCTGCCGAGTCTTTGGCATTTTTCTTCCTGCCAGTTCCATCTTTCTGTATCTCCCCAGAGGGGTTCAATCAGTGGCAGCTTGTTCCAATTTTTTTCAGCTGTTGCTCAAACACTCTTTGAGGGCCTACCAAGAAGGTTAGTGCTATCCCTTTCCTATTTATGTTGAGGGAAGTACACAAAACTGCATTATATTGGCATGCTTGGGACTGCCTTTAGTGTCCAACTTAAGTGCTGTCTGATTGCAGATTTGGTTGGGTGCTACTTTTTATTGGTTGGTAATACTACTCTCTGTCTTTGTGATTTTAACGATTGTATGTGCACACAAACATGAAAGCCTTAGGCCCATTATGTAAATGTTTTAATGAATAAAATAAATACTCTACCTTTTAACGCTGATGTTGTACTATGTTTGAGGTCATATATATTCCTGTAGATCAAGGGAAGTTTACCAATCAGGATTCGGCTCAATCCCCACTTCTCCAGCTTGTCATAACATTCAGGGTCAAAAATGTTATGTGAGCGTCTGCAGTTGCTCCCAAACCTGCATGTTCCCTGGAGGTAGTACTGGCATATGTGAAGTTTGATACAGATCTTCTTAAAGGTACAAGATCCAAAGGGTCCATCCCCTTTGTTATAGTATGTGCATATCTAAGAACAGAAAGAGAACATGGATACAATAATAGACACTATTAATCCAAGGAAAGATGCAAAAATGGATAAGCAAATATTCAGATGTTTCTAAATTACATGAGTTCTGACAGTAGCCTGAATCCTCAGTGTCTAGACCAGGGGTCTTGAAACCATGGCCCTCCAGATGTTCACGGACTACAATTCCCATCAGCCTCTGCCAGCATGGCAAAGTGGTAGGGCTCATGGGAATTGTAGTCTATGAACATCTGGAGGGCCATAGTTTGAAGACCTCTGGTCTAGACAGTAAACTTTTAAGAGGTGAATCACGCAAAGAACATAAGAACATAAGAAATAGCCTGCTGGATCAGACCAGAGTCCATCTAGTCCAGCACTCTGCTACTAGCAGTGGCCCACCAGGTGCCTTTGGGAGCTCACGTGCAGGATGTGAAAGCAATGGCCTTCTGCTGCTGCTGCTCCTGAGTACATGGTCTGCTAAGGCATTTGCAACCTCAGATCAAGAAGGATCAAGATTGGTAGCTATAGATCGACTTCTCCCCCATAAATCTGTCCAAGCCCTTTTTAAAGCTATCCAGGTTAGTGGCCATAACCACCTCCTGTGGCAGCATATTCCAAACACCAATCACACGTTGCGTGAAGAAGTGTTTCCTTTTATTAGTTCTAATTCTTCCCCCCAGCATTTTCAATGTATGCCCCCTGGTTCTAGTATTGTGAGAAATTCTCTCTGTCCACATTTTCTACCCCATGCATAATTCTGTAGACTTCAATCATATCCCCCCTCAGCCGTCTCCTCTCCAAACTAAAGAGTCCCAAACGCTGCAGCCTCTCCTCATAGGGAAGGTGCTCCAGTCCCTCAATCATCCTTGTTGCCCTTCTCTGCACTTTTTCTATCTCCTCAATATCCTTTTTGAGATGCGGCGACCAGAACTGGACATAGTACTCCAAGTGCTGTCACACCACTGCTTTATATAAGGGCATGACAATCTTTGCAGTTTTATTATCAATTCCTTTTCTAAATATCCCCAGCATAGTTTGCCTTTTTTTACAGCTGCCATGCATTGAGTTGACATTCCCATGGAACTATCAAGTAAGATGCCCAAATCCCTTCCCTGGTCTGTGATTGATAGCACTGACCCCTGTAGCGTGTATGTGAAGTTTGGATTTTTTGCCCCTATGTGCATCACTTTGCATTTTGCTACATTGAACTGCATTCGCCATTTCTTAGCCCACTCACCTAATTTATCAAGGTCCGCTTGGAGCTCTTCGCAATCCTTTGTGGTTCTCTGTAGTCGACCCACGTGGTCAGCGTAAGAACGAGACGAGACGCGGAGATAACATCTGGTGGAGATCGCCAGCAGCGGGAGCCCGGAGGTCCGATGTTCCTAAGCGAGTCTCCAGCGTGCTGGTTCCTGGCACCTTTTATTGTTATTCTATCGAGGCGTGTAGGAGGGAGAGACCCGGAGGAGTTCGGGAGGCCGGGGCCCGGGAGGCGGAGAAGTCATCATGTGATGCATGATCTCACCTGGCTCACGTCGCCCGAGGAGAGAGGCGTAAAGCGTCTGAGCCTAATCCTCACCCGTGGGGCAAGACCATTGTCCCCTGCGCCCGGTGGTGACGGAAGCCAGATTGATTCATGACCCGTGACTCATAGGGGGGGATGAGGAGTAGAAGGTGCGCGGTCGCGACCAACAAGGCCCGTAGAGTCCGTTAAGCGTCTAGCGTTCTACCCGCGGTGCTGCTGGGTCAGCAGTGCATTACCCCATCTCCTCCTTTTTACATTTTAGAAAAGGGGACCCGAAATGCTAAAGGGGCGATTTAAAAGGGGCGCTTGTCTCCTCTCCGCCCGTCTGGTCAAGCTGACCAAGCTGCTTGTGTAACATTATTCTGAAACTTGCAGTTTGCTGAGGGGTAAAGGGAAATTGAGGACTTCTTACACCCGCGTTACAGGCAAGATTAGACCGCGTTGAGCGAAACAAGATCCGATAGCTTGGCACACAGAATTAAACCAATGCAGAGCTGTACAATAGCACTCAACCATCCTCCACGGCTAGCCAGCTCCAGGAGAGGGCTGACCACCAATGGGAGCAAAGGCATCCAGACATTCGTAAATTAGGCAGCAATATATACAAGACATGCATGTTTGTAGATAGGCGACATCCCTCATATAAATGAAAACAATAAACACTTAGCTAAACAGGTACATGGAGGCTAGATGCAAAGGAAGGAAGGCAACCCGATGGTTGCATAATTATCCAATGCATGGCTCTTGCTGTTTTGACTACCAAAGCTACTGAAGCGATGGTACGTTAGAGAGTCCATGGGTTTTCTCAAGAGCGTGAGGGAGAGCTACTGATAGTCTTTAGCATTGCAAGGTTCAGTGATTCTCGAGAAACGGGTTGTGCCGAGAGAAGTGTTCCAACAATATTCCAAGCTGACTGAGAACAGGCGGAGAGTCCAAGGGTTAATCTATCAGGAATGTCCCTGGCTGCAACTCCAAGCTTCAGCCAGGGGCAGAGAGGGAGGAGAATAGCGATTGTAGATGAGGAGCAGCAACCGCGGTTGGCATCAACCTCTGAGCCCACAGCTGGCCCAGGCTGCGTTCCCCCCCCAGAGTGAGCCCCAGCCGAGGGCTGTGATCCTTGTGGAAGAATGGGTGTGCTGGCTCCAGAGATCCCTCCCATCTCCGGCCCAGGCTGGGGGCAATGAGACCCTCGACAGGGAAGCGAGGTCGGATCCTCAGGGAGGCCCAGCTCCATCTCGGGATGGGGCTGGCCTGGCATGGCCGAAGGCTGGACTCCTGTATGGAAGAGAAAAGACAAGCAGCTTTTCCCAGGGGTTTCGTGCTGGCTGAGTTAATCCTTATAGATGGCGATGGAAGCCGAGCCCTGAGTAGAGCGGGCAATTTTTTTTGATAGATAGAGAATAGAGAAGAGTACTTTGGATATGGTCTGCTGGATGAGACCTTGATTGGAGTGCGATGAGGGAACTACTCCCCTTTCTTCGTTTGTTTTGGCCAAGCTTTGGGTTAAGAAACGCCGGATTGGCCCATTCCGACAACGATCACTTGCAACATTCAAAGGCGTTAAGAGATACAAGGCGGGGAATTGCCCGAAGGCTTAGGAGAAGGGAGAGGTCATATCCAGGTGGGATGTTTGTTTGTAAGAAACAATCCCAATCACCGTCTAAGAGTGTGGGTTTTGCAAAACAACCCGAACAATTCCACAATTATAGTCATATAAGTAATATAGCATCTATAGGAAGATATAGAGAAGATGCAAAACAGTTCCTGGGCTTGAGGTTTGATCACAGGGAGCAAATTGAGAGGGTTTGCAAAACCCTTTATCAGATCCTAGATCTAGAGGTGGGGTCGTCAGCCCATTAGAAAGAGGGAGGAGTGTGCAGAAAGGGAGAGCAGGGGAAGGGGTTGGAAGTCAGCTCTACCTTCCCTCCACGTGAGGACTGGCGGTTTGAGCTACTTCCTACCTTCTGGCCGGAGGCTGTGTAAGATAGTGTGTGGCTGAGAAGACCCCCCTTGGCACTTTGACTAGCTAGGGAACCCTCAGCAGCGAATGTGGGAGCATGAAAATGATTTTTGCTTCATATGGAAACTTGCATGCGCCAATGTGGCAGTGTAGAGCTCAGATGGGCCGAAGGAAAAGGTTCTCAAGGAGAGGTTTGAAGAAAGTTTTGAAGAGTTTAAACTAAGATGGGCGGCAAGCAGAGTCCCATCGGTATCCTGAGAGGAACAACATACCGCGAGCTGTGTGTCCGTTTAAGAAGTAGGATGCTGTAATGCGCTGAAGCCTTTTCAAGGACATTGGCTAACACATAATCAGAAGGAGAAAAACTTTAATTAGGCTTACAAGAGCATAGCTTAGAAGCCAATGGAAAAATCTCCCCTACTTGGGAAAACTTTCAAAGGGGTCTCTCTCTTGAAAGGGGCAAAGACATACAGAACATACATAGGCATACAGAGCAACATATAAAGTAGCAATCCAGGAGGGATTGGCAACTCTGATTTGAGAGATTTTTAGCTTTCTCACAAAGGTGCTGGCGATTTACTGCCACATGGGAAGGGCTTGCTGAAGCTTAGGGCTTTGCACAGGCTCAGAAGGCTATGAGATCTGGTTTTTGAACCTTACCAGCTGGAGAGAGACCCAGGGGGCTTCTTCTTCCGCAGGGGACTTTTTTGGCTTAAGGCCATTGTCTCTGCAGCATCTTCCCCTTTCCATGCCCTCATTGTCCTGTAGATTGGCTATGGGGCATTCCTGAGGGAGAGGAGTTCAAAGCAGCAGTCCTCTTCCGTCAGCATTTCTTTTTGTTGCAATTCGAGAGTGACTGTGGACTCTGCAGAGATTTTTGAAATGCGTGCCATTCTGGGGGCACTGGTGGAGGCATGGCTGACTTTGGAAGTAGAAGGGGTTAGCAGAAATAAGGAGGTATAGGCGTGGGGGGGGCAATTTGGCAAGACCAGCCCAATGGTCTCGATGGGGATGGGATCACTTATACTGAGCTGGGGCAGCGAAGATCTCATGGGGAGCTCGGGGAAGGGTTTGAGTCGCGATCTTGGTTCAGGGCTGAGGAGATGCCGAGTGAGCCTCCCAGCGGCATTAGAGACGCCGGTCTTAGATCTTCCTGGGGTGCTTAGCCCTCTGGGAGACCCTCCTCCGTCAGGAGTTGTAGGCCCCCGCCCGGGCAGCCTACAATTCCTCCGGAAATGTCCCTAGCTTACATAATTGAGACACTGCGTCGGGGCTGTCTTCACAGTGACAGCGAGAGGGCGGGCGTTAGAAAGGGCTGGCTTGATGGGCTGAAAGACCCGATTATCCTGGCAAGCTTGAGCATGTCGGCCAGCTTCCGGGGAGTTCCTTCCTAGGCCTGTAGATCGCATTGCGGCACTCAGCGAGGCGTTCTCAGCAGCAAAGCGCTTTAAGGAGTTAGCCCTGGGCCTCCCTCGTTGTCAACCTGCCTCTTGAGGGCCTCCTGGAGCCTGTTCACAAACCTCAGCATAGGGCTTCTTGAGTGCTTCTGCGGGTGCTAGAAAAAAAAACTTTGGGTTGGCTTTTATCCCAGTATTGGGGACTTCTTTCAAAAAAGCCTTGTAAGAGAGCTTATTCAGAGAAGGCGACCCGTGGGGGGTGGCCACGGCAGGACAATCTGATTGTTGGGGTTACTGAAGGCGTCGAGGCCGCCGTAAAGCTGGTGGCTGTGTAGAGCGCCGCCCGGCGCTCCCTGCTGATGCATTGCTGGCGAACTAGCTTTCCCAGATCTAAAATTGTGCGGGCTCAGGAGCATCACGAAGGTGGTTTTCAATCGTCCGGAACCATTAGGTGATTTCGCTCGCGTTGCCTCTAGCATGCCTCTCGTAGGGGCTAGTGATAATCCCTCGTCTCGCGTAAACTCTATGAAGCTCAGTGAAGGATGTTATAGCTTAAAGAGGCGGTGCACAGACAACCCAGCCGTAATGGCGCTCCACCCTCCCCTCGGTATCTGTGAAGTGGACAGGGAGCTGAAAATGCAAGAGTCTCCGGCATCGTCTTCCGTCAGGGTTTAAGCTTCTTCTGCAGATCGTGGGCTAATACGTTCTTCGCGAAGTTTTGAAACCAGCGCCATTAAGTATAGCGTAGACGGAGGTGCAGTAACCGAGTTTCGAAAATGAAGGCGGAACAGAGGGGAGAGTGAGTATGAGGAGGATTTGGAAATGGGTGAAGGAGCAGGGGGGGGGCAGAAAAGGAGGACAATCAATTTACGAAGCGTGATAGAGAAAATTCGAGGGTTGAAATTGAAGGTGAAAGATCGAAGGAGGCATGCTCACAGCAAAGGAGCCATAGGTTCGTGCAGGCTGATGGCGACATTGAAAACATTCATCTCCACCGTCAGTAGCAGCGGCGTCGGTAGCGAGGAGCTCTGTCGCGAAGAGTCTGCGCCGATGTTTTCCCAGTCCTTAAGATTCCAATGTCCCCCCTCTGGGTACCATGGACACTGAAGCTTCTCAATCTTCCTCAACCAATTTAGCAGCATATGCCCTTCTCTTTCACGGGGGGACCTCGCTGCGTTTCGCTAGCAGCTTTCGAAGTTCGTCAGCGTGCTTGTCGCCGCATAAGCCCTGCTTTACGAGCTCCCGCCTCACCGGTGTTCGATCAGGCGAGAGAGTGTCCACAGGCGGCGTGTCTCTGGATCGCGCCGATCAGAAGGACAGAAGCGATATCGAAGCGGTGGTCCCTGGATGCGCCGATCAAGCGGACTTGATATCGAAGCCCTTCCTGTAAGCGACGGTGATGAGCAGGGTGGAGGTTCCCCGAGGATTCCGGTTTTAGGCACCAGCATGAAAGAGTGATCGACCACGTGGTCAGGCGTGAAGAGCGAGGCAGGCGCGGAGATAACATCTGGTGGGGGTCGCCAGTAGCGGGAGCCGGAGATCCGTGTTTACAAAGCGAGTCTCCACGGCGTGCTGGTTCACAGCACCTTTTATTGTTATTCTATGAGAGTGGTAGGAGGGAGAGGACCGGGGAGTTCGGGAGAGCGGGGCCCGGGAGGCGGGGAGATCATCATGTGATGCATGATCTCACCTGGCCTACGTCTGAGGAAGCGTAAGCGTCTAAGCATAATCCTAACCTGGGGGCAAGACCATTGTCCCTAAGCCGGTGATTAGACCAGACAGTTCATGGCCCTCGTGACTCATAGGGGGGATGAGAATTGCCAGAGTGCAGTGCGACTCAGCAAAGGCGATAAGTTGGCGTTGAATCCCCAAACGTTCTACCACGGTGCTGCTGGGTCAGCAGTGCATTACTACAGTTCTCACCACCCTACATAATTTGGTATCATCTGCAAACTTGGCCACCACGCTATCCACCCCTACTTCCAGGTCATTTATGAATAGGTTAGAGAGCACTGGTCCCAAAACAGATCCTTGGGGGACACCACACCCGACATCTCTCCATTGTGAGAACTTCCCATTTACACCCACTCTTTGTTTCCTGTTTCTCAACCAGTTTTTAATCCATAGGAGGACTTCCCCTCTTATTCCTTCATTGCTGAGTTTTCTCAACAGTCTCTGGTGAGGAACTTTGTCAAAAGCCTTTTGGAAATCCAAGTAGACAATGTCCACTGGTTCCCCCTTATCCACATGCCTGTTTGCACCCTCAAAGAACTCTAGTAAGTTTGTAAGACAGGACGTGCCTCTGCAAAAGCCATGCTGACTCTTCCTCAGCAGGTCTTGCTTTTCTACATGTTTAATAATGTTATCTTTAATGATAGATTCTACTAATTTACCAGGAACAGATGTCAAACTGACTGGCCTGTAATTTCCTGGGTCCCCCCTAGACCCTTTCTTAAAGATTGGTGTGACATTGGCCATCTTCCAGACTTCAGGGATGGAGGCAGATTTTAGGGATAAGTTGCATATTAAAGTGAGAAGATCAGCAATGTCATGCTTGAGCTCTTTAAGAACTCTTGGGTGAATGCAATCTGGGCCAGGGGATTTGGTAGCATTTAGTTTATCAATGGCTGCCAGAACTTCTTCCTTGTCTACCACTATCTTCGCTAGTTCCTCGGATTCGCCTCCTAAGAAGCTTGGTTCAGGTGCAGGAATGTTCCTCACCTCCTCTTGGGTGAAGACAGATGCAAAGAATTCATTCAGCTTCTCTGCAAGAAACTGAATTACCACTGGTCTCCTTTTCTGCAACCTGAACCAAGTGCTATTCAGTAGCCATGGGCTACAAGATACACATAAATTACCAGCCAGTTAGTTGGCAAGTTAGCACATCCAGTTTACAGAAAAGGATAAATTTACAAGATTAGCATTCAGTTAAACTAGTCACAATGTCTCCAAAGGATTAAACTCCTTAGTTTTGTTTATTTATTGTTAATTCAACATACACAATGTACTGACTTCTGTGTTAACTGGTAAAATTCAGCAGGGTGGTGATCCTTCAGCATATGCACTGTATTCTACTAATCAGTAAAAGGAAAGCTAGATTCATAAAATGCCTGGTGTATCATAAGCAATAGGGCTACAGCTAGCTTGTTTATATAACAACACAGGCTTCTACACTGCCTCCCAGTTGGCTGCCGGAACTGCCTTCAGGAAGTCAAACAGGGAAGTTTTACAAAATACAGATCTTTCCCACCTTTCAGGTTTCAAATGATCAACAGGTGCCTGTGGACAGGTTAAAAACCCTTGCGTGGTTTTTTTTTTCATTTAGCAGCAAGCCTTTATTGGCATAGACAACAGTACAACAATAGTAAAAAACCAATTAAAAAACATATTGCGTGGTTTTTGAATATAGCCTGCTCTTCCCATTGAGACCCAAAGCAGATTAAACAGTGTAAGTCAGTACAGTCAACAGGATATGACATCCAACAAACAATGTAATAGAGTTTGGATTGCAGAAATCTGACATCTAATAGAAATTTGAACAGAACTGAAACAAAACATAAGCATTAAAATGAAGTGTTAAAGTAGAACCACCAAATTTTTAGCATAGCTTCAGGTACCTCTTCTTAGAAGAACCCCCTAGATCAGGGGTAGGGAACCTGCGGCTCAAGAGCCGCATGCGGCTCTTCCGCCCTTGCACTGTGGCTCCATGAGCCGAGCCGCTGGCTTCATCCTTGCCCACCCTGCAGGCAGCAGGGCGGGCACATCCATGCGCTTCTCAGAATGAGTGGAGTAAAAGATTAAAAAAACCCTATATATATAGTGTTATCTTTATTTTAAATGTCAAAAATTATTTGCGGCTCCAAGTGTTTTCTTTTCCCATGGAAAAACGGGTCCAAATGGCTCTTTGAGTGTTAAAGGTTCCCTACCCCTGCCCTAGATTGATAAAGATTGGACAAAAGGATTCAATTTTGTGATGCCCCCATCCACTCTCCATTGTTTCTAATGGAGAAAAAATTGGGACCCGATAAAACTGGACCCCCTTCTCCAAGCTTGGGGTTCTTGTAAGGAGAGTCACCAGCAGCCACACTAAAGTTTTGGTGCCTCTATCTTTACCTCACACCCCCCCCCCCCAAAAAGGATTTCCCAATAATTTCCTTATGCTGGGTAAATTTTCTCTCCGGGATTCTCAATTCTGACCTAGCTCAATGTCACGTCAATGAGGAATCTTTGAGGGGCTCTAGAGGGGGCTGTTTTTCAAGACAGAGGCACGAAATTTGCAGCACAGCTGCAGGTCACACAACCTCCTCCCCATGTTTGGTGAATACTGGGTCAAGGGGTCCATTTGTATGGGCCCCCAAGTGGAGAAAAAAAGCAAGACCATACATCTGGACCCCTAATCCAATCTTCACCAAACTTATGGTTCATGTACAAAGAGTCACAGCAGCTATGCTGCAAACAAGACAGGTAGCAAATCAGATAGGTAGGAAAGTGCTCCTCATACAACATGGTCACATCAGACCTCAATGAGTCCTGCTTATGGGCTTCAAGATGTCATGAAGACTAAAAATATAGAGCTGGGGTTGATTTTCAGTTTTATTTTTTTTTACATTTTCCCCCCCCCCCCCCCTTTCAAACACAGATCTACAAGCACAAGGATTAGAATCTGACTTATTTTTTTATATATCACTAAACATTATATATTTATTACCCCCTTTTATCCCCAATGGAGACCCAAAACAGCTTACATGGTTATCTCTCTATTTTACCCTCAAAAAGTATGTTAAACTGAAAGAGTTACAGGGCAAGTTTGAGCAACATAGTGAGGATTTGTACTTAGGTTTCACAGCTCCTAAACCATCACTAACTACTACGTTGTGCTATCTTGACATCCTTTGGCTATTCTTCAGGGACCACTTCTTGTTCCAGCCAGTTTTGTTCTTCCTTGATATTTGGTTTTAGAGGAAGCATCAGCCACGTCCAATAAACCTTACCTCAGGCAGGAGCGATGAATCATTTTGAAGCAGCAGCAGACATAAGTGTTCACTACTCAAACTTTCTAACCCATGTTCTTTTAGGACACCCAGGTTATGCGATGAATGAATGTCGTGGATGAATTTGCACGGTTTCCTGTATGGTAAAAACATTAAAAGTGTCACAACAATTGCATACATTTGCACTCTCACACAAGAATTCCTTTAAAATCATTTATCATTTACAGCAGACCTGAGCCATACACTGTGATTCTTATGTGTGCATACTCCTAACTTACAGCGCAATCCAGACTGACGGGCTGTATCCAGAGAGGGGGGTGATGAAGGTGGAGCTCTGTGGCATCCGGCCGCTTCCCAGTTTTCCCTCCCCACCAGCATAAATGCTACCAACACCAGCAGGGTGCACAAATGCACCAGTGCAACCCCACACCAGCTCAAAGAACTGATTTGCCCTCTCCCTGGATTGGGCTGCCCGTCTCACTGTTTCACTGGGGCTTACTCCAAGATAAGCTGAGACCAATCTTTATTGTCCCACATTATTTTTAACAGCTAAAAATCCATCTCATCTAAGTCAAGAAAGAAGTTGTCTATGACCAGATGGATTGCAGTCTTTTTCTTTTATACTACGAGAAAAAATTCAGGGGCTCCCTTCAAAGCATCATGAGAGACCCATTTTGCTTTTAGTAGAATAAATTGTATAACTTCGGGAGCACATTTATGTATATCCATATCAAGTCTAAAATGTGATGATTTCTATTTAAAAGAAAAACATAGCAAAAAGCTGTAGAAAATAGTTATTTTGGAAACAACTCCTGTTCTCCCTAGTAGGAAGTATTTCTAAACAGAGTCCAGCTGCTCAGAGCTTAATTGTCCTTGGAGAGATAATTTGTATCTATCTTGAGAGGAAGGAATTTCTCCACACTGATAGCTCCACACTGGGAGCAGCAGTGGCGTAGGAGGTTAAGAGCTCGTGTATCTAATTTGGAGGAACCGGGTTTGATTCTCCGCTCTGCCGCTTGAGTTGTGGAGGCTTATCTGGAGAATTCAGATTAGCCTGTACATTCCCACACATACCAGCTGGGTGACCTTGGGCTAGTCACAGCTCTTTGGAGCTCTCAGCCCCACCCACCTCACAGGGTGTTTGTTGTGAGGAGGGAAGGGAAAGGAGATTGTAAGCCCCTTTGAGTCTCCTACAGGAGAGAAAGGGGGGATATAAATCCAAACTCCTCCTCCTCCTTCTTCTCCCATTTCAGAAGATGTGGAAGAACCCAAGCAAAAATAAAACAAAAGCAAAATAACAACTACCAAACACCAACCCCCTCCCCAACCCAAAATCTTTTATGCACCCTCTTCCCTTACACATTCGTAACCAAGATTACAAGGTAAGGAATCAAAGCAGGCAATTCTCGTGACATTCTTAGATGTTTTTAATTCCTGGTGTTTGGCTGATTTAATGAAAATTTAGTGAAAAGAAGCAGTTTAGTCTTGAGATACTTCAAATGTTAGCAAGCTTATTGTGGCTTAACCTTTTATGGGTTGGACCCCACTACATTTGCTGCATAAAGTAATAGGTATAAAGAGAAGAAAAGCACAACACCCTAAAGGAGAGGATACAAAAAGATAAACAGCCTGTCAACAACAGGTCATATTTCTTTGAGCAATGTCAACAGTGTCTCTCCCACAGACTTTCTGAGGAAGGTCTTGGACTTCCTCACTCACTACAATTGGTCTGAGGTCAGCAAGACCCACTGCACATTCCATACAGCTGACAAAGCAAGCTCACTCAGTAAGGAGTGTGTGTGTAAGAGTCTGCTTATCGTTTCATCTGAACAGATTTATTTTGAAAAGTCTATGTGGACAACAGAGAACTTTTTTGGGTGGGTGGGAGGTAGGTGAGTTTTTATATCTTTTGAAAAGATCAACATAATTGCACCGATATGCCACTGAAATACAATAACGCTAACTTTGTTAAACACACACACACGGGCAGTCAAAGACCCAGAGCACCACAATCACAGCCTCCACCAAGTATCCGCGTTTCAGAGGACAGCTGCTCCCCCTACAGTGAAGACAATGGAGGGAGGGGCGAACAAGGGACACTTCCGCTTTGAAATCCGAAACTGTTGCAGAGCCGCTCCTTCGTTCGGAACGGGCCAGCAGGATTGATCCACCTCCTGCGGTGTTTATTATTATTTTTACGCCCTCTTATGTTAGTTGTGCACGGACGCGCAGCGCTACCAGGTCCGCCTACTAAATCGTGAGGAAGTGTCGAGCGGTGGACCGTGGGAAAATGGAGACTCTGGGGTCGTGCCGTCCACAGTGGACGGCACGACCCCAAAGTCTCCATTTTCCCACGGACCCGCCGCCGCCCCGCGCGGCGTCCGACTCACCCGGTGCTCTGATGCCGGCACCCGCCATAGATGAAGTAGCGGCAGAGGTGGAGCTGGCGGCACCGCCCAGCGCACTGGCCCCCGCCGTGCTCCTGGCACAGGCGCGCCTCCGTGGCGCCCACCGCCACCCGCTGCTCGGCGCCCCCGGCCGCCGCCGCCTCCTCCTCCCGAGTCACCAGCACAAATCTCTTGGGGTCGGCCAGCGCCCGGGCCAGGCGAGTGGAGCCGTCCCGGACCTTCAGCCGCCGGGCGAGCTCGCCTTCGGCCAAGCATCCTCCCGAGGCGCAAACCTCCCGCAGCGCTTGGCTGCTCAGCGGGCTCTCCATCGCCCGGCCGGGACTCTGCCGCTCGACCCTCCCCTGCCCCAAAAGCCCACTCTCTGTTGCGCCCCTTCCGGCCCAGAGGGGCTCGTCTTAACTCCTTTCTCGCTTTGCAACAGGGCAGAATCGAAACTAAAAGTGAGCACTTGGCTGGGCCGTCCTTGGAGCCCCGCCCCGGGTTGCTCTTCTTGGAGCTGCCGGCCAAGGCTCGCCAGCAGGGGATCTTCGCCTTACGGACTGGGATGGAGAAAGGGGAGTTAGAGGAAGGAAAGAAGGCCATGAGTTGAGGTTGAATTTTAATCGCGCCCAAAGCGAAACGTTTTGGCCGGGCCTTTATTTTTCCAGATCAGGGAAGTGATACAAGAAAGTGTATCTGGAGGCTCACGGCATGTTCCAGCGTAAACTTTTTTTGCATTGGCTTGTGGGTTGGAATGAAAATTAGTTAGTCTGAAAAGGGCTACTAAGTTCAGTTTTATTTTTGCTGCCACAGACTAACACGGCTACAGCTCTGTTAACTGTTAGGGGTTATTGTACAGGATTCTGCCCTTCCAAGGGAATCAGTATAAAGTAGGAATCAGTATTAAGCCCTGGAATTTCTCAGTCCAATCAACAGTGGAGAACAAACGTCGCAATAATAATTATATCCCATTTCAGTGATGGCTGACATGCAATGCCCCTGGACGATGAAATTACAAGTAACAAAAACCTACCACCAAAGTTTGAACATGTTTTTATTTAATCCTTAAGGCTTTGGGCCAGACTAGAGGTGATGGGGGAGATTTTTTTCCCTATGTCTATCTGTCTTGCATCCAAAGTGTGTGTGAGAAGGGTTTAATACAAGGGTTTCTGATATAATTTATACGCAAGGCCTTACTATATTGTTTCAATATTTTATATAAATCTGTGGCATTTTTATAAGGTTTTCTAACATGACTGCCATATCAAAGATTTATCGTGTGCCTTCAGCTGACTTCCAGTTCCCGTGTTGTGGAGGTCGTTCTAACTCCTGTGATTTCTGCTGTTTTAGGGTGCTTTTGTCTGTTTTATTTAGTTGCAACTGTCTGGGGTTTTTTGGAATTGACTGATTTCAAGGACATGCAAGATATTTAGAGAGTTAAAATGCAAATAATGTGGTCCTCTAAGTCCTTTTGACGAATTATCAATGGTAGAATCCCTCCTTTAAGTCCAGTTACATTTCATCCAGGAGCTGGGATCCTTTCCTTCAGACTAGAACACCATTTGACCATTAAGACTGTGTTAAAAATCAAGTGATTACACTAAAATGGGCGCTGGTAAAAGGAGAACAGCTGATACTAATGAAAGGGAGGGACTGAGTAAAAGGAGGGACGATATAGTTTGTTCCCTGGTTAGTAAACAGACAAAAATGTTGGATTACATTACTTCTGAAAACAAGCAGTTTGACATTGTATTGCCGAAGGATTTCACGGCCGGATTCAACTGGTTCTGATGGGTTTTCCGGGCTGTGTGGCCATGGTCGGGTTATGTCTCAAAAGGAAGGAAGTGTGCCGAGCGGTGCAATTATGTTGATCTTCCTCACCCAAACAATGATTGGTTCCCCACCCTGAGACATGGACAATATACCACACTAAACTTTCCCTTCTCACTTAGGCCCCTTCCGCACTTGCAAAATAATGCGTTTTCAAACCACTTTCACAACTGTTTGCAAGTGGATTTTGCCATTCCGCACAGCTTCAAAGAGCACTGAAAGCAGTTTGAAAGTGCATTATTCTGCATGTGCGGAATGAGCCTTAGACACAGTGTGAAACAGACTTTTCTCTGTGATACACCTCTGAAGATGACAGCCACAGATGCAGGCGAAACATTAGGAACAAGAAGATCCACCAGACCACGGCCACACAGCCCGGAAAACCCACCAGAACCAAGCAGTTTGACAATTTTCCATTCTCTAACCGTTTCGCCATTCTGAGAGAGACTGCTGATAATGTCAAGATTCTGGAGGAGGGAATGTGAAATGGAAGTTGTTTACAGCTACCGCAGCCTTTGCAACAATTTACAAATGCCCCCCCCCCCCCCCGAGACAAAGATTTACTAACCAAGCATGCAGAGCTAATAACTAATTCAGTGTCCCAATTTTTAAAATCTCTTCAGTATATTCAGAATAAGATGAACTCGTGAGTTTTCTCAAAGAAAGCTTCTCCAGTTATTGTTAGACAATAATCCTTCAAGAGCTGTTTATGAGCCTGCTATACCAATGTCTATTAGAAACTTAAGGAACACTGCTGATAGACAAAAGGACTATTTGTCATGGTAAAAGTTATGTCTCAAAAGGAGTAAAATCTGCCTGTTGATACTAGGGTTGGTAAATGGGAAAAAAATTCGGCCCCGGTTCGGATTCGGGTCCAGTTCGGATGTATGGGGTCGGATCCCCCCATATCTGAGCCTGCCAGGCTCGGATACACCCGAATTTCCGAGATTCTCGGGTTCGTTTTTATTTTTTTGATGTTTTTCCCTGTTTTGGCCTGCAGGGGGCGCATTTTTGAAGATATTGGCATGAAAATTTCAGGGTATCTTCAGAATACTGTTCTGATTATGCACCCCAGGTTTGGTGCAGTTTGGGTCAGGGGGGCCCAAGTTATGGACCCTCAAAGATAGCCCACATATTCCATTGTTGTCAATGGAAGCCAATGGAATATAGGGGCTATCTTTTGAGATCCCTGCTATCTTAGTTCGTATACCAAACTTTACCAAACTTGGGGTACATGTTCAAAACAGTATTCTGAAGATTTACAATTTTCATGCTGATACCTTTAAAAATGCGCCCCCTACAGGCAACCCAGGATTTTTGCCCTGGATTCTGTGGTTTTGCGGTGAATTTTTTCAATTGCTTTCAATGGAAATTCCTGGGGTGCCTGCAGAGGGCGCATTTTAAAAAAAGGTATCATCCGCAAACTTTCAGGGTGTCTCCCAGACGCTATTCTGATCATACACCCCATGTTTGAGGGTGCAGTTTGGTTCAGGGGGGCCCAAGTTATGGACCCACAAACAGGTAATCCCATTATCACTTAATGCTTCGAGGAGGGGGATGAAAAATGCAAACCATTTTTTTAAAGCCTCCGCCAATCCATTTTCTTAAAGCTAGAGGCACCAAAACTTCCCGGTATCATCTGGAGACCTTCATGATCATCCCCCCTTGGTGTGGTGCAGCTTGGTTCAGGGGGGCCAAAGGATCCTTGAGGAACCTTGCTTTTTCCAGAAACAGATTTTTGTGCTACTGTGTGATGTTTGTGTGATTTTGGGAATTTTGACCAAGAGAAAAAATCATTAGGATCGGAATTTGAGGATCCATTCTTTTTTTGATCATGTTTTTGGGGCACTGTTGGGCCATGAAGCGTGGGATGTGTGACTGCTTTGTGCAGACATGTGTCTAAGGACTTGTGCCATGATGTGGTGGTGATTTTGGGTGACCAGAGTAGAAAAAAAACCATGTCACGGATCCCCTTGAGGATCAATGCTTTTTCTAACCATGTTTTTCGCGGCACTGTTGGGCCATGAAGCATAGGATGTGTGACTGCTATGTTCAGACATGTGTCCCCTAAGGACTTGTGCCATGTTGTAGTGGTATTTTTGGGTGACCAAGTGAAAAAAAACCATGGGATCCTTGAGGATCCTTGGTCATACTTTTTCTAACCATGTTTTTTTGCGGCACTGTGGCTGCAGAAACTCCCAGGCAGGTGGAATTCACACATAAATTTATTAAAGTTTTTAGTTAGTTGTTCAGTTAAAGTAGTTGATTTTTTTCAATGATTAAGTGTTGTTTTGCCACATTTCTAACATTGGGGATGTGGATTCTCTGCTTTATTTCTTGCAACACTTTTTTCTTCCAGCCTTACTGTGCCGTCCTGCCTCCCCCTGGACTGGAGAACCCTGTGGACACTGGGCTTTTCCCCACCCCCCTCCATCCCCCCTATGCCGCGCGCTGCTCTCAGCGTAGCGGCATCTAAGGCGCGCGTCCAGGCGTCCCCCACGACCCAGCGCTCTGTGCGGGGTCATCAAAAGGCGCCGTTCAGAAGAGCGCCTGGGATGCCGCGCACTGAGGGGGCACGACAGCGGCTGGCGTGCGGCGACTTCGCGCTGTGGCAGCCCCTGCCGTGGGGAGGGAGGAGGAACCCCGCGCTTCTCTCCTCGGTAAGCAGCGGGGCTTCACACAATAAGTAGAGGAAGGCCCAGCTGACAGCAGCGAAGGCGGCTGTGCTGTAGCATACCACCCTGGGGATGGAGGAGGAACCCAGCGCTACTCTCCTCAAGTAAGCGGAGCTTACGATAAAGTGGGAAAAGGCCCAGCAGCAGCAGCGAAGCGGTATTTCGCTGTAGCCGCCCCTGCCGTGGGGAGGGAGGAGGAACCCCGCGCTACTCTCCTCAAGTATGGGGGGGGGGGGGGGCGGGGGGGGGGAGGGGCGGGGGGGGGGGGGGGGGGGGGGGGGGGGGGGGGGGGGGGGGGGGGGAAAGAGGGGGGGGGGGGGGGGGGGGGAGGGGGGGGGTGGGGGGGGGGGGGGGGGGGGGGGGGGGGGGGGGGGGGGGGGGGGGGGAAGGGGGTGGCTAGGGTTTGAGGGGTGGGGCGGGGGGGGGAAGGGGGGGGGGGGGGGGAGGGGGGGGGGGTGGTGGGGGGGGGGGGGGGGGGGGGGGGGGGGGGGTGGGGGGGGGGGGGGGTGGGGGGGGGGGGGGGTGGGGGGGGGGGGGGGTGGGGGGGGGGGGGGGTGGGGGGGGGGGGGGGTGGGGGGGGGGGGGGGTGGGGGGGGGGGGGGGTGGGGGGGGGGGGGGGTGGGGGGGGGGGGGGGTGGGGGGGGGGGGGGGTGGGGGGGGGGGGGGGTGGGGGGGGGGGGGGGTGGGGGGGGGGGGGGGTGGGGGGGGGGGGGGGTGGGGGGGGGGGGGGGTGGGGGGGGGGGGGGGTGGGGGGGGGGGGGGGTGGGGGGGGGGGGGGGTGGGGGGGGGGGGGGGTGGGGGGGGGGGGGGGTGGGGGGGGGGGGGGGTGGGGGGGGGGGGGGGTGGGGGGGGGGGGGGGTGGGGGGGGGGGGGGGTGGGGGGGGGGGGGGGTGGGGGGGGGGGGGGGTGGGGGGGGGGGGGGGTGGGGGGGGGGGGGGGTGGGGGGGGGGGGGGGTGGGGGGGGGGGGGGGTGGGGGGGGGGGGGGGTGGGGGGGGGGGGGGGTGGGGGGGGGGGGGGGTGGGGGGGGGGGGGGGTGGGGGGGGGGGGGGGTGGGGGGGGGGGGGGGTGGGGGGGGGGGGGGGTGGGGGGGGGGGGGGGTGGGGGGGGGGGGGGGTGGGGGGGGGGGGGGGTGGGGGGGGGGGGGGGTGGGGGGGGGGGGGGGTGGGGGGGGGGGGGGGTGGGGGGGGGGGGGGGTGGGGGGGGGGGGGGGTGGGGGGGGGGGGGGGTGGGGGGGGGGGGGGGTGGGGGGGGGGGGGGGTGGGGGGGGGGGGGGGTGGGGGGGGGGGGGGGTGGGGGGGGGGGGGGGTGGGGGGGGGGGGGGGTGGGGGGGGGGGGGGGTGGGGGGGGGGGGGGGTGGGGGGGGGGGGGGGTGGGGGGGGGGGGGGGTGGGGGGGGGGGGGGGTGGGGGGGGGGGGGGGTGGGGGGGGGGGGGGGTGGGGGGGGGGGGGGGTGGGGGGGGGGGGGGGTGGGGGGGGGGGGGGGTGGGGGGGGGGGGGGGTGGGGGGGGGGGGGGGTGGGGGGGGGGGGGGGTGGGGGGGGGGGGGGGTGGGGGGGGGGGGGGGTGGGGGGGGGGGGGGGTGGGGGGGGGGGGGGGTGGGGGGGGGGGGGGGTGGGGGGGGGGGGGGGTGGGGGGGGGGGGGGGTGGGGGGGGGGGGGGGTGGGGGGGGGGGGGGGTGGGGGGGGGGGGGGGTGGGGGGGGGGGGGGGTGGGGGGGGGGGGGGGTGGGGGGGGGGGGGGGTGGGGGGGGGGGGGGGTGGGGGGGGGGGGGGGTGGGGGGGGGGGGGGGTGGGGGGGGGGGGGGGTGGGGGGGGGGGGGGGTGGGGGGGGGGGGGGGTGGGGGGGGGGGGGGGTGGGGGGGGGGGGGGGTGGGGGGGGGGGGGGGTGGGGGGGGGGGGGGGTGGGGGGGGGGGGGGGTGGGGGGGGGGGGGGGTGGGGGGGGGGGGGGGTGGGGGGGGGGGGGGGTGGGGGGGGGGGGGGGTGGGGGGGGGGGGGGGTGGGGGGGGGGGGGGGTGGGGGGGGGGGGGGGTGGGGGGGGGGGGGGGTGGGGGGGGGGGGGGGTGGGGGGGGGGGGGGGTGGGGGGGGGGGGGGGTGGGGGGGGGGGGGGGTGGGGGGGGGGGGGGGTGGGGGGGGGGGGGGGTGGGGGGGGGGGGGGGTGGGGGGGGGGGGGGGTGGGGGGGGGGGGGGGTGGGGGGGGGGGGGGGTGGGGGGGGGGGGGGGTGGGGGGGGGGGGGGGTGGGGGGGGGGGGGGGTGGGGGGGGGGGGGGGTGGGGGGGGGGGGGGGTGGGGGGGGGGGGGGGTGGGGGGGGGGGGGGGTGGGGGGGGGGGGGGGTGGGGGGGGGGGGGGGTGGGGGGGGGGGGGGGTGGGGGGGGGGGGGGGTGGGGGGGGGGGGGGGTGGGGGGGGGGGGGGGTGGGGGGGGGGGGGGGTGGGGGGGGGGGGGGGTGGGGGGGGGGGGGGGTGGGGGGGGGGGGGGGTGGGGGGGGGGGGGGGTGGGGGGGGGGGGGGGTGGGGGGGGGGGGGGGTGGGGGGGGGGGGGGGTGGGGGGGGGGGGGGGTGGGGGGGGGGGGGGGTGGGGGGGGGGGGGGGTGGGGGGGGGGGGGGGTGGGGGGGGGGGGGGGTGGGGGGGGGGGGGGGTGGGGGGGGGGGGGGGTGGGGGGGGGGGGGGGTGGGGGGGGGGGGGGGTGGGGGGGGGGGGGGGTGGGGGGGGGGGGGGGTGGGGGGGGGGGGGGGTGGGGGGGGGGGGGGGTGGGGGGGGGGGGGGGTGGGGGGGGGGGGGGGTGGGGGGGGGGGGGGGTGGGGGGGGGGGGGGGTGGGGGGGGGGGGGGGTGGGGGGGGGGGGGGGTGGGGGGGGGGGGGGGTGGGGGGGGGGGGGGGTGGGGGGGGGGGGGGGTGGGGGGGGGGGGGGGTGGGGGGGGGGGGGGGTGGGGGGGGGGGGGGGTGGGGGGGGGGGGGGGTGGGGGGGGGGGGGGGTGGGGGGGGGGGGGGGTGGGGGGGGGGGGGGGTGGGGGGGGGGGGGGGTGGGGGGGGGGGGGGGTGGGGGGGGGGGGGGGTGGGGGGGGGGGGGGGTGGGGGGGGGGGGGGGTGGGGGGGGGGGGGGGTGGGGGGGGGGGGGGGTGGGGGGGGGGGGGGGTGGGGGGGGGGGGGGGTGGGGGGGGGGGGGGGTGGGGGGGGGGGGGGGTGGGGGGGGGGGGGGGTGGGGGGGGGGGGGGGTGGGGGGGGGGGGGGGTGGGGGGGGGGGGGGGTGGGGGGGGGGGGGGGTGGGGGGGGGGGGGGGTGGGGGGGGGGGGGGGTGGGGGGGGGGGGGGGTGGGGGGGGGGGGGGGTGGGGGGGGGGGGGGGTGGGGGGGGGGGGGGGTGGGGGGGGGGGGGGGTGGGGGGGGGGGGGGGTGGGGGGGGGGGGGGGTGGGGGGGGGGGGGGGTGGGGGGGGGGGGGGGTGGGGGGGGGGGGGGGTGGGGGGGGGGGGGGGTGGGGGGGGGGGGGGGTGGGGGGGGGGGGGGGTGGGGGGGGGGGGGGGTGGGGGGGGGGGGGGGTGGGGGGGGGGGGGGGTGGGGGGGGGGGGGGGTGGGGGGGGGGGGGGGTGGGGGGGGGGGGGGGTGGGGGGGGGGGGGGGTGGGGGGGGGGGGGGGTGGGGGGGGGGGGGGGTGGGGGGGGGGGGGGGTGGGGGGGGGGGGGGGTGGGGGGGGGGGGGGGTGGGGGGGGGGGGGGGTGGGGGGGGGGGGGGGTGGGGGGGGGGGGGGGTGGGGGGGGGGGGGGGTGGGGGGGGGGGGGGGTGGGGGGGGGGGGGGGTGGGGGGGGGGGGGGGTGGGGGGGGGGGGGGGTGGGGGGGGGGGGGGGTGGGGGGGGGGGGGGGTGGGGGGGGGGGGGGGTGGGGGGGGGGGGGGGTGGGGGGGGGGGGGGGTGGGGGGGGGGGGGGGTGGGGGGGGGGGGGGGTGGGGGGGGGGGGGGGTGGGGGGGGGGGGGGGTGGGGGGGGGGGGGGGTGGGGGGGGGGGGGGGTGGGGGGGGGGGGGGGTGGGGGGGGGGGGGGGTGGGGGGGGGGGGGGGTGGGGGGGGGGGGGGGTGGGGGGGGGGGGGGGTGGGGGGGGGGGGGGGTGGGGGGGGGGGGGGGTGGGGGGGGGGGGGGGTGGGGGGGGGGGGGGGTGGGGGGGGGGGGGGGTGGGGGGGGGGGGGGGTGGGGGGGGGGGGGGGTGGGGGGGGGGGGGGGTGGGGGGGGGGGGGGGTGGGGGGGGGGGGGGGTGGGGGGGGGGGGGGGTGGGGGGGGGGGGGGGTGGGGGGGGGGGGGGGTGGGGGGGGGGGGGGGTGGGGGGGGGGGGGGGTGGGGGGGGGGGGGGGTGGGGGGGGGGGGGGGTGGGGGGGGGGGGGGGTGGGGGGGGGGGGGGGTGGGGGGGGGGGGGGGTGGGGGGGGGGGGGGGTGGGGGGGGGGGGGGGTGGGGGGGGGGGGGGGTGGGGGGGGGGGGGGGTGGGGGGGGGGGGGGGTGGGGGGGGGGGGGGGTGGGGGGGGGGGGGGGTGGGGGGGGGGGGGGGTGGGGGGGGGGGGGGGTGGGGGGGGGGGGGGGTGGGGGGGGGGGGGGGTGGGGGGGGGGGGGGGTGGGGGGGGGGGGGGGTGGGGGGGGGGGGGGGTGGGGGGGGGGGGGGGTGGGGGGGGGGGGGGGTGGGGGGGGGGGGGGGTGGGGGGGGGGGGGGGTGGGGGGGGGGGGGGGTGGGGGGGGGGGGGGGTGGGGGGGGGGGGGGGTGGGGGGGGGGGGGGGTGGGGGGGGGGGGGGGTGGGGGGGGGGGGGGGTGGGGGGGGGGGGGGGTGGGGGGGGGGGGGGGTGGGGGGGGGGGGGGGTGGGGGGGGGGGGGGGTGGGGGGGGGGGGGGGTGGGGGGGGGGGGGGGTGGGGGGGGGGGGGGGTGGGGGGGGGGGGGGGTGGGGGGGGGGGGGGGTGGGGGGGGGGGGGGGTGGGGGGGGGGGGGGGTGGGGGGGGGGGGGGGTGGGGGGGGGGGGGGGTGGGGGGGGGGGGGGGTGGGGGGGGGGGGGGGTGGGGGGGGGGGGGGGTGGGGGGGGGGGGGGGTGGGGGGGGGGGGGGGTGGGGGGGGGGGGGGGTGGGGGGGGGGGGGGGTGGGGGGGGGGGGGGGTGGGGGGGGGGGGGGGTGGGGGGGGGGGGGGGTGGGGGGGGGGGGGGGTGGGGGGGGGGGGGGGTGGGGGGGGGGGGGGGTGGGGGGGGGGGGGGGTGGGGGGGGGGGGGGGTGGGGGGGGGGGGGGGTGGGGGGGGGGGGGGGTGGGGGGGGGGGGGGGTGGGGGGGGGGGGGGGTGGGGGGGGGGGGGGGTGGGGGGGGGGGGGGGTGGGGGGGGGGGGGGGTGGGGGGGGGGGGGGGTGGGGGGGGGGGGGGGTGGGGGGGGGGGGGGGTGGGGGGGGGGGGGGGTGGGGGGGGGGGGGGGTGGGGGGGGGGGGGGGTGGGGGGGGGGGGGGGTGGGGGGGGGGGGGGGTGGGGGGGGGGGGGGGTGGGGGGGGGGGGGGGTGGGGGGGGGGGGGGGTGGGGGGGGGGGGGGGTGGGGGGGGGGGGGGGTGGGGGGGGGGGGGGGTGGGGGGGGGGGGGGGTGGGGGGGGGGGGGGGTGGGGGGGGGGGGGGGTGGGGGGGGGGGGGGGTGGGGGGGGGGGGGGGTGGGGGGGGGGGGGGGTGGGGGGGGGGGGGGGTGGGGGGGGGGGGGGGTGGGGGGGGGGGGGGGTGGGGGGGGGGGGGGGTGGGGGGGGGGGGGGGTGGGGGGGGGGGGGGGTGGGGGGGGGGGGGGGTGGGGGGGGGGGGGGGTGGGGGGGGGGGGGGGTGGGGGGGGGGGGGGGTGGGGGGGGGGGGGGGTGGGGGGGGGGGGGGGTGGGGGGGGGGGGGGGTGGGGGGGGGGGGGGGTGGGGGGGGGGGGGGGTGGGGGGGGGGGGGGGTGGGGGGGGGGGGGGGTGGGGGGGGGGGGGGGTGGGGGGGGGGGGGGGTGGGGGGGGGGGGGGGTGGGGGGGGGGGGGGGTGGGGGGGGGGGGGGGTGGGGGGGGGGGGGGGTGGGGGGGGGGGGGGGTGGGGGGGGGGGGGGGTGGGGGGGGGGGGGGGTGGGGGGGGGGGGGGGTGGGGGGGGGGGGGGGTGGGGGGGGGGGGGGGTGGGGGGGGGGGGGGGTGGGGGGGGGGGGGGGTGGGGGGGGGGGGGGGTGGGGGGGGGGGGGGGTGGGGGGGGGGGGGGGTGGGGGGGGGGGGGGGTGGGGGGGGGGGGGGGTGGGGGGGGGGGGGGGTGGGGGGGGGGGGGGGTGGGGGGGGGGGGGGGTGGGGGGGGGGGGGGGTGGGGGGGGGGGGGGGTGGGGGGGGGGGGGGGTGGGGGGGGGGGGGGGTGGGGGGGGGGGGGGGTGGGGGGGGGGGGGGGTGGGGGGGGGGGGGGGTGGGGGGGGGGGGGGGTGGGGGGGGGGGGGGGTGGGGGGGGGGGGGGGTGGGGGGGGGGGGGGGTGGGGGGGGGGGGGGGTGGGGGGGGGGGGGGGTGGGGGGGGGGGGGGGTGGGGGGGGGGGGGGGTGGGGGGGGGGGGGGGTGGGGGGGGGGGGGGGTGGGGGGGGGGGGGGGTGGGGGGGGGGGGGGGTGGGGGGGGGGGGGGGTGGGGGGGGGGGGGGGTGGGGGGGGGGGGGGGTGGGGGGGGGGGGGGGTGGGGGGGGGGGGGGGTGGGGGGGGGGGGGGGTGGGGGGGGGGGGGGGTGGGGGGGGGGGGGGGTGGGGGGGGGGGGGGGTGGGGGGGGGGGGGGGTGGGGGGGGGGGGGGGTGGGGGGGGGGGGGGGTGGGGGGGGGGGGGGGTGGGGGGGGGGGGGGGTGGGGGGGGGGGGGGGTGGGGGGGGGGGGGGGTGGGGGGGGGGGGGGGTGGGGGGGGGGGGGGGTGGGGGGGGGGGGGGGTGGGGGGGGGGGGGGGTGGGGGGGGGGGGGGGTGGGGGGGGGGGGGGGTGGGGGGGGGGGGGGGTGGGGGGGGGGGGGGGTGGGGGGGGGGGGGGGTGGGGGGGGGGGGGGGTGGGGGGGGGGGGGGGTGGGGGGGGGGGGGGGTGGGGGGGGGGGGGGGTGGGGGGGGGGGGGGGTGGGGGGGGGGGGGGGTGGGGGGGGGGGGGGGTGGGGGGGGGGGGGGGTGGGGGGGGGGGGGGGTGGGGGGGGGGGGGGGTGGGGGGGGGGGGGGGTGGGGGGGGGGGGGGGTGGGGGGGGGGGGGGGTGGGGGGGGGGGGGGGTGGGGGGGGGGGGGGGTGGGGGGGGGGGGGGGTGGGGGGGGGGGGGGGTGGGGGGGGGGGGGGGTGGGGGGGGGGGGGGGTGGGGGGGGGGGGGGGTGGGGGGGGGGGGGGGTGGGGGGGGGGGGGGGTGGGGGGGGGGGGGGGTGGGGGGGGGGGGGGGTGGGGGGGGGGGGGGGTGGGGGGGGGGGGGGGTGGGGGGGGGGGGGGGTGGGGGGGGGGGGGGGTGGGGGGGGGGGGGGGTGGGGGGGGGGGGGGGTGGGGGGGGGGGGGGGTGGGGGGGGGGGGGGGTGGGGGGGGGGGGGGGTGGGGGGGGGGGGGGGTGGGGGGGGGGGGGGGTGGGGGGGGGGGGGGGTGGGGGGGGGGGGGGGTGGGGGGGGGGGGGGGTGGGGGGGGGGGGGGGTGGGGGGGGGGGGGGGTGGGGGGGGGGGGGGGTGGGGGGGGGGGGGGGTGGGGGGGGGGGGGGGTGGGGGGGGGGGGGGGTGGGGGGGGGGGGGGGTGGGGGGGGGGGGGGGTGGGGGGGGGGGGGGGTGGGGGGGGGGGGGGGTGGGGGGGGGGGGGGGTGGGGGGGGGGGGGGGTGGGGGGGGGGGGGGGTGGGGGGGGGGGGGGGTGGGGGGGGGGGGGGGTGGGGGGGGGGGGGGGTGGGGGGGGGGGGGGGTGGGGGGGGGGGGGGGTGGGGGGGGGGGGGGGTGGGGGGGGGGGGGGGTGGGGGGGGGGGGGGGTGGGGGGGGGGGGGGGTGGGGGGGGGGGGGGGTGGGGGGGGGGGGGGGTGGGGGGGGGGGGGGGTGGGGGGGGGGGGGGGTGGGGGGGGGGGGGGGTGGGGGGGGGGGGGGGTGGGGGGGGGGGGGGGTGGGGGGGGGGGGGGGTGGGGGGGGGGGGGGGTGGGGGGGGGGGGGGGTGGGGGGGGGGGGGGGTGGGGGGGGGGGGGGGTGGGGGGGGGGGGGGGTGGGGGGGGGGGGGGGTGGGGGGGGGGGGGGGTGGGGGGGGGGGGGGGTGGGGGGGGGGGGGGGTGGGGGGGGGGGGGGGTGGGGGGGGGGGGGGGTGGGGGGGGGGGGGGGTGGGGGGGGGGGGGGGTGGGGGGGGGGGGGGGTGGGGGGGGGGGGGGGTGGGGGGGGGGGGGGGTGGGGGGGGGGGGGGGTGGGGGGGGGGGGGGGTGGGGGGGGGGGGGGGTGGGGGGGGGGGGGGGTGGGGGGGGGGGGGGGTGGGGGGGGGGGGGGGTGGGGGGGGGGGGGGGTGGGGGGGGGGGGGGGTGGGGGGGGGGGGGGGTGGGGGGGGGGGGGGGTGGGGGGGGGGGGGGGTGGGGGGGGGGGGGGGTGGGGGGGGGGGGGGGTGGGGGGGGGGGGGGGTGGGGGGGGGGGGGGGTGGGGGGGGGGGGGGGTGGGGGGGGGGGGGGGTGGGGGGGGGGGGGGGTGGGGGGGGGGGGGGGTGGGGGGGGGGGGGGGTGGGGGGGGGGGGGGGTGGGGGGGGGGGGGGGTGGGGGGGGGGGGGGGTGGGGGGGGGGGGGGGTGGGGGGGGGGGGGGGTGGGGGGGGGGGGGGGTGGGGGGGGGGGGGGGTGGGGGGGGGGGGGGGTGGGGGGGGGGGGGGGTGGGGGGGGGGGGGGGTGGGGGGGGGGGGGGGTGGGGGGGGGGGGGGGTGGGGGGGGGGGGGGGTGGGGGGGGGGGGGGGTGGGGGGGGGGGGGGGTGGGGGGGGGGGGGGGTGGGGGGGGGGGGGGGTGGGGGGGGGGGGGGGTGGGGGGGGGGGGGGGTGGGGGGGGGGGGGGGTGGGGGGGGGGGGGGGTGGGGGGGGGGGGGGGTGGGGGGGGGGGGGGGTGGGGGGGGGGGGGGGTGGGGGGGGGGGGGGGTGGGGGGGGGGGGGGGTGGGGGGGGGGGGGGGTGGGGGGGGGGGGGGGTGGGGGGGGGGGGGGGTGGGGGGGGGGGGGGGTGGGGGGGGGGGGGGGTGGGGGGGGGGGGGGGTGGGGGGGGGGGGGGGTGGGGGGGGGGGGGGGTGGGGGGGGGGGGGGGTGGGGGGGGGGGGGGGTGGGGGGGGGGGGGGGTGGGGGGGGGGGGGGGTGGGGGGGGGGGGGGGTGGGGGGGGGGGGGGGTGGGGGGGGGGGGGGGTGGGGGGGGGGGGGGGTGGGGGGGGGGGGGGGTGGGGGGGGGGGGGGGTGGGGGGGGGGGGGGGTGGGGGGGGGGGGGGGTGGGGGGGGGGGGGGGTGGGGGGGGGGGGGGGTGGGGGGGGGGGGGGGTGGGGGGGGGGGGGGGTGGGGGGGGGGGGGGGTGGGGGGGGGGGGGGGTGGGGGGGGGGGGGGGTGGGGGGGGGGGGGGGTGGGGGGGGGGGGGGGTGGGGGGGGGGGGGGGTGGGGGGGGGGGGGGGTGGGGGGGGGGGGGGGTGGGGGGGGGGGGGGGTGGGGGGGGGGGGGGGTGGGGGGGGGGGGGGGTGGGGGGGGGGGGGGGTGGGGGGGGGGGGGGGTGGGGGGGGGGGGGGGTGGGGGGGGGGGGGGGTGGGGGGGGGGGGGGGTGGGGGGGGGGGGGGGTGGGGGGGGGGGGGGGTGGGGGGGGGGGGGGGTGGGGGGGGGGGGGGGTGGGGGGGGGGGGGGGTGGGGGGGGGGGGGGGTGGGGGGGGGGGGGGGTGGGGGGGGGGGGGGGTGGGGGGGGGGGGGGGTGGGGGGGGGGGGGGGTGGGGGGGGGGGGGGGTGGGGGGGGGGGGGGGTGGGGGGGGGGGGGGGTGGGGGGGGGGGGGGGTGGGGGGGGGGGGGGGTGGGGGGGGGGGGGGGTGGGGGGGGGGGGGGGTGGGGGGGGGGGGGGGTGGGGGGGGGGGGGGGTGGGGGGGGGGGGGGGTGGGGGGGGGGGGGGGTGGGGGGGGGGGGGGGTGGGGGGGGGGGGGGGTGGGGGGGGGGGGGGGTGGGGGGGGGGGGGGGTGGGGGGGGGGGGGGGTGGGGGGGGGGGGGGGTGGGGGGGGGGGGGGGTGGGGGGGGGGGGGGGTGGGGGGGGGGGGGGGTGGGGGGGGGGGGGGGTGGGGGGGGGGGGGGGTGGGGGGGGGGGGGGGTGGGGGGGGGGGGGGGTGGGGGGGGGGGGGGGTGGGGGGGGGGGGGGGTGGGGGGGGGGGGGGGTGGGGGGGGGGGGGGGTGGGGGGGGGGGGGGGTGGGGGGGGGGGGGGGTGGGGGGGGGGGGGGGTGGGGGGGGGGGGGGGTGGGGGGGGGGGGGGGTGGGGGGGGGGGGGGGTGGGGGGGGGGGGGGGTGGGGGGGGGGGGGGGTGGGGGGGGGGGGGGGTGGGGGGGGGGGGGGGTGGGGGGGGGGGGGGGTGGGGGGGGGGGGGGGTGGGGGGGGGGGGGGGTGGGGGGGGGGGGGGGTGGGGGGGGGGGGGGGTGGGGGGGGGGGGGGGTGGGGGGGGGGGGGGGTGGGGGGGGGGGGGGGTGGGGGGGGGGGGGGGTGGGGGGGGGGGGGGGTGGGGGGGGGGGGGGGTGGGGGGGGGGGGGGGTGGGGGGGGGGGGGGGTGGGGGGGGGGGGGGGTGGGGGGGGGGGGGGGTGGGGGGGGGGGGGGGTGGGGGGGGGGGGGGGTGGGGGGGGGGGGGGGTGGGGGGGGGGGGGGGTGGGGGGGGGGGGGGGTGGGGGGGGGGGGGGGTGGGGGGGGGGGGGGGTGGGGGGGGGGGGGGGTGGGGGGGGGGGGGGGTGGGGGGGGGGGGGGGTGGGGGGGGGGGGGGGTGGGGGGGGGGGGGGGTGGGGGGGGGGGGGGGTGGGGGGGGGGGGGGGTGGGGGGGGGGGGGGGTGGGGGGGGGGGGGGGTGGGGGGGGGGGGGGGTGGGGGGGGGGGGGGGTGGGGGGGGGGGGGGGTGGGGGGGGGGGGGGGTGGGGGGGGGGGGGGGTGGGGGGGGGGGGGGGTGGGGGGGGGGGGGGGTGGGGGGGGGGGGGGGTGGGGGGGGGGGGGGGTGGGGGGGGGGGGGGGTGGGGGGGGGGGGGGGTGGGGGGGGGGGGGGGTGGGGGGGGGGGGGGGTGGGGGGGGGGGGGGGTGGGGGGGGGGGGGGGTGGGGGGGGGGGGGGGTGGGGGGGGGGGGGGGTGGGGGGGGGGGGGGGTGGGGGGGGGGGGGGGTGGGGGGGGGGGGGGGTGGGGGGGGGGGGGGGTGGGGGGGGGGGGGGGTGGGGGGGGGGGGGGGTGGGGGGGGGGGGGGGTGGGGGGGGGGGGGGGTGGGGGGGGGGGGGGGTGGGGGGGGGGGGGGGTGGGGGGGGGGGGGGGTGGGGGGGGGGGGGGGTGGGGGGGGGGGGGGGTGGGGGGGGGGGGGGGTGGGGGGGGGGGGGGGTGGGGGGGGGGGGGGGTGGGGGGGGGGGGGGGTGGGGGGGGGGGGGGGTGGGGGGGGGGGGGGGTGGGGGGGGGGGGGGGTGGGGGGGGGGGGGGGTGGGGGGGGGGGGGGGTGGGGGGGGGGGGGGGTGGGGGGGGGGGGGGGTGGGGGGGGGGGGGGGTGGGGGGGGGGGGGGGTGGGGGGGGGGGGGGGTGGGGGGGGGGGGGGGTGGGGGGGGGGGGGGGTGGGGGGGGGGGGGGGTGGGGGGGGGGGGGGGTGGGGGGGGGGGGGGGTGGGGGGGGGGGGGGGTGGGGGGGGGGGGGGGTGGGGGGGGGGGGGGGTGGGGGGGGGGGGGGGTGGGGGGGGGGGGGGGTGGGGGGGGGGGGGGGTGGGGGGGGGGGGGGGTGGGGGGGGGGGGGGGTGGGGGGGGGGGGGGGTGGGGGGGGGGGGGGGTGGGGGGGGGGGGGGGTGGGGGGGGGGGGGGGTGGGGGGGGGGGGGGGTGGGGGGGGGGGGGGGTGGGGGGGGGGGGGGGTGGGGGGGGGGGGGGGTGGGGGGGGGGGGGGGTGGGGGGGGGGGGGGGTGGGGGGGGGGGGGGGTGGGGGGGGGGGGGGGTGGGGGGGGGGGGGGGTGGGGGGGGGGGGGGGTGGGGGGGGGGGGGGGTGGGGGGGGGGGGGGGTGGGGGGGGGGGGGGGTGGGGGGGGGGGGGGGTGGGGGGGGGGGGGGGTGGGGGGGGGGGGGGGTGGGGGGGGGGGGGGGTGGGGGGGGGGGGGGGTGGGGGGGGGGGGGGGTGGGGGGGGGGGGGGGTGGGGGGGGGGGGGGGTGGGGGGGGGGGGGGGTGGGGGGGGGGGGGGGTGGGGGGGGGGGGGGGTGGGGGGGGGGGGGGGTGGGGGGGGGGGGGGGTGGGGGGGGGGGGGGGTGGGGGGGGGGGGGGGTGGGGGGGGGGGGGGGTGGGGGGGGGGGGGGGTGGGGGGGGGGGGGGGTGGGGGGGGGGGGGGGTGGGGGGGGGGGGGGGTGGGGGGGGGGGGGGGTGGGGGGGGGGGGGGGTGGGGGGGGGGGGGGGTGGGGGGGGGGGGGGGTGGGGGGGGGGGGGGGTGGGGGGGGGGGGGGGTGGGGGGGGGGGGGGGTGGGGGGGGGGGGGGGTGGGGGGGGGGGGGGGTGGGGGGGGGGGGGGGTGGGGGGGGGGGGGGGTGGGGGGGGGGGGGGGTGGGGGGGGGGGGGGGTGGGGGGGGGGGGGGGTGGGGGGGGGGGGGGGTGGGGGGGGGGGGGGGTGGGGGGGGGGGGGGGTGGGGGGGGGGGGGGGTGGGGGGGGGGGGGGGTGGGGGGGGGGGGGGGTGGGGGGGGGGGGGGGTGGGGGGGGGGGGGGGTGGGGGGGGGGGGGGGTGGGGGGGGGGGGGGGTGGGGGGGGGGGGGGGTGGGGGGGGGGGGGGGTGGGGGGGGGGGGGGGTGGGGGGGGGGGGGGGTGGGGGGGGGGGGGGGTGGGGGGGGGGGGGGGTGGGGGGGGGGGGGGGTGGGGGGGGGGGGGGGTGGGGGGGGGGGGGGGTGGGGGGGGGGGGGGGTGGGGGGGGGGGGGGGTGGGGGGGGGGGGGGGTGGGGGGGGGGGGGGGTGGGGGGGGGGGGGGGTGGGGGGGGGGGGGGGTGGGGGGGGGGGGGGGTGGGGGGGGGGGGGGGTGGGGGGGGGGGGGGGTGGGGGGGGGGGGGGGTGGGGGGGGGGGGGGGTGGGGGGGGGGGGGGGTGGGGGGGGGGGGGGGTGGGGGGGGGGGGGGGTGGGGGGGGGGGGGGGTGGGGGGGGGGGGGGGTGGGGGGGGGGGGGGGTGGGGGGGGGGGGGGGTGGGGGGGGGGGGGGGTGGGGGGGGGGGGGGGTGGGGGGGGGGGGGGGTGGGGGGGGGGGGGGGTGGGGGGGGGGGGGGGTGGGGGGGGGGGGGGGTGGGGGGGGGGGGGGGTGGGGGGGGGGGGGGGTGGGGGGGGGGGGGGGTGGGGGGGGGGGGGGGTGGGGGGGGGGGGGGGTGGGGGGGGGGGGGGGTGGGGGGGGGGGGGGGTGGGGGGGGGGGGGGGTGGGGGGGGGGGGGGGTGGGGGGGGGGGGGGGTGGGGGGGGGGGGGGGTGGGGGGGGGGGGGGGTGGGGGGGGGGGGGGGTGGGGGGGGGGGGGGGTGGGGGGGGGGGGGGGTGGGGGGGGGGGGGGGTGGGGGGGGGGGGGGGTGGGGGGGGGGGGGGGTGGGGGGGGGGGGGGGTGGGGGGGGGGGGGGGTGGGGGGGGGGGGGGGTGGGGGGGGGGGGGGGTGGGGGGGGGGGGGGGTGGGGGGGGGGGGGGGTGGGGGGGGGGGGGGGTGGGGGGGGGGGGGGGTGGGGGGGGGGGGGGGTGGGGGGGGGGGGGGGTGGGGGGGGGGGGGGGTGGGGGGGGGGGGGGGTGGGGGGGGGGGGGGGTGGGGGGGGGGGGGGGTGGGGGGGGGGGGGGGTGGGGGGGGGGGGGGGTGGGGGGGGGGGGGGGTGGGGGGGGGGGGGGGTGGGGGGGGGGGGGGGTGGGGGGGGGGGGGGGTGGGGGGGGGGGGGGGTGGGGGGGGGGGGGGGTGGGGGGGGGGGGGGGTGGGGGGGGGGGGGGGTGGGGGGGGGGGGGGGTGGGGGGGGGGGGGGGTGGGGGGGGGGGGGGGTGGGGGGGGGGGGGGGTGGGGGGGGGGGGGGGTGGGGGGGGGGGGGGGTGGGGGGGGGGGGGGGTGGGGGGGGGGGGGGGTGGGGGGGGGGGGGGGTGGGGGGGGGGGGGGGTGGGGGGGGGGGGGGGTGGGGGGGGGGGGGGGTGGGGGGGGGGGGGGGTGGGGGGGGGGGGGGGTGGGGGGGGGGGGGGGTGGGGGGGGGGGGGGGTGGGGGGGGGGGGGGGTGGGGGGGGGGGGGGGTGGGGGGGGGGGGGGGTGGGGGGGGGGGGGGGTGGGGGGGGGGGGGGGTGGGGGGGGGGGGGGGTGGGGGGGGGGGGGGGTGGGGGGGGGGGGGGGTGGGGGGGGGGGGGGGTGGGGGGGGGGGGGGGTGGGGGGGGGGGGGGGTGGGGGGGGGGGGGGGTGGGGGGGGGGGGGGGTGGGGGGGGGGGGGGGTGGGGGGGGGGGGGGGTGGGGGGGGGGGGGGGTGGGGGGGGGGGGGGGTGGGGGGGGGGGGGGGTGGGGGGGGGGGGGGGTGGGGGGGGGGGGGGGTGGGGGGGGGGGGGGGTGGGGGGGGGGGGGGGTGGGGGGGGGGGGGGGTGGGGGGGGGGGGGGGTGGGGGGGGGGGGGGGTGGGGGGGGGGGGGGGTGGGGGGGGGGGGGGGTGGGGGGGGGGGGGGGTGGGGGGGGGGGGGGGTGGGGGGGGGGGGGGGTGGGGGGGGGGGGGGGTGGGGGGGGGGGGGGGTGGGGGGGGGGGGGGGTGGGGGGGGGGGGGGGTGGGGGGGGGGGGGGGTGGGGGGGGGGGGGGGTGGGGGGGGGGGGGGGTGGGGGGGGGGGGGGGTGGGGGGGGGGGGGGGTGGGGGGGGGGGGGGGTGGGGGGGGGGGGGGGTGGGGGGGGGGGGGGGTGGGGGGGGGGGGGGGTGGGGGGGGGGGGGGGTGGGGGGGGGGGGGGGTGGGGGGGGGGGGGGGTGGGGGGGGGGGGGGGTGGGGGGGGGGGGGGGTGGGGGGGGGGGGGGGTGGGGGGGGGGGGGGGTGGGGGGGGGGGGGGGTGGGGGGGGGGGGGGGTGGGGGGGGGGGGGGGTGGGGGGGGGGGGGGGTGGGGGGGGGGGGGGGTGGGGGGGGGGGGGGGTGGGGGGGGGGGGGGGTGGGGGGGGGGGGGGGTGGGGGGGGGGGGGGGTGGGGGGGGGGGGGGGTGGGGGGGGGGGGGGGTGGGGGGGGGGGGGGGTGGGGGGGGGGGGGGGTGGGGGGGGGGGGGGGTGGGGGGGGGGGGGGGTGGGGGGGGGGGGGGGTGGGGGGGGGGGGGGGTGGGGGGGGGGGGGGGTGGGGGGGGGGGGGGGTGGGGGGGGGGGGGGGTGGGGGGGGGGGGGGGTGGGGGGGGGGGGGGGTGGGGGGGGGGGGGGGTGGGGGGGGGGGGGGGTGGGGGGGGGGGGGGGTGGGGGGGGGGGGGGGTGGGGGGGGGGGGGGGTGGGGGGGGGGGGGGGTGGGGGGGGGGGGGGGTGGGGGGGGGGGGGGGTGGGGGGGGGGGGGGGTGGGGGGGGGGGGGGGTGGGGGGGGGGGGGGGTGGGGGGGGGGGGGGGTGGGGGGGGGGGGGGGTGGGGGGGGGGGGGGGTGGGGGGGGGGGGGGGTGGGGGGGGGGGGGGGTGGGGGGGGGGGGGGGTGGGGGGGGGGGGGGGTGGGGGGGGGGGGGGGTGGGGGGGGGGGGGGGTGGGGGGGGGGGGGGGTGGGGGGGGGGGGGGGTGGGGGGGGGGGGGGGTGGGGGGGGGGGGGGGTGGGGGGGGGGGGGGGTGGGGGGGGGGGGGGGTGGGGGGGGGGGGGGGTGGGGGGGGGGGGGGGTGGGGGGGGGGGGGGGTGGGGGGGGGGGGGGGTGGGGGGGGGGGGGGGTGGGGGGGGGGGGGGGTGGGGGGGGGGGGGGGTGGGGGGGGGGGGGGGTGGGGGGGGGGGGGGGTGGGGGGGGGGGGGGGTGGGGGGGGGGGGGGGTGGGGGGGGGGGGGGGTGGGGGGGGGGGGGGGTGGGGGGGGGGGGGGGTGGGGGGGGGGGGGGGTGGGGGGGGGGGGGGGTGGGGGGGGGGGGGGGTGGGGGGGGGGGGGGGTGGGGGGGGGGGGGGGTGGGGGGGGGGGGGGGTGGGGGGGGGGGGGGGTGGGGGGGGGGGGGGGTGGGGGGGGGGGGGGGTGGGGGGGGGGGGGGGTGGGGGGGGGGGGGGGTGGGGGGGGGGGGGGGTGGGGGGGGGGGGGGGTGGGGGGGGGGGGGGGTGGGGGGGGGGGGGGGTGGGGGGGGGGGGGGGTGGGGGGGGGGGGGGGTGGGGGGGGGGGGGGGTGGGGGGGGGGGGGGGTGGGGGGGGGGGGGGGTGGGGGGGGGGGGGGGTGGGGGGGGGGGGGGGTGGGGGGGGGGGGGGGTGGGGGGGGGGGGGGGTGGGGGGGGGGGGGGGTGGGGGGGGGGGGGGGTGGGGGGGGGGGGGGGTGGGGGGGGGGGGGGGTGGGGGGGGGGGGGGGTGGGGGGGGGGGGGGGTGGGGGGGGGGGGGGGTGGGGGGGGGGGGGGGTGGGGGGGGGGGGGGGTGGGGGGGGGGGGGGGTGGGGGGGGGGGGGGGTGGGGGGGGGGGGGGGTGGGGGGGGGGGGGGGTGGGGGGGGGGGGGGGTGGGGGGGGGGGGGGGTGGGGGGGGGGGGGGGTGGGGGGGGGGGGGGGTGGGGGGGGGGGGGGGTGGGGGGGGGGGGGGGTGGGGGGGGGGGGGGGTGGGGGGGGGGGGGGGTGGGGGGGGGGGGGGGTGGGGGGGGGGGGGGGTGGGGGGGGGGGGGGGTGGGGGGGGGGGGGGGTGGGGGGGGGGGGGGGTGGGGGGGGGGGGGGGTGGGGGGGGGGGGGGGTGGGGGGGGGGGGGGGTGGGGGGGGGGGGGGGTGGGGGGGGGGGGGGGTGGGGGGGGGGGGGGGTGGGGGGGGGGGGGGGTGGGGGGGGGGGGGGGTGGGGGGGGGGGGGGGTGGGGGGGGGGGGGGGTGGGGGGGGGGGGGGGTGGGGGGGGGGGGGGGTGGGGGGGGGGGGGGGTGGGGGGGGGGGGGGGTGGGGGGGGGGGGGGGTGGGGGGGGGGGGGGGTGGGGGGGGGGGGGGGTGGGGGGGGGGGGGGGTGGGGGGGGGGGGGGGTGGGGGGGGGGGGGGGTGGGGGGGGGGGGGGGTGGGGGGGGGGGGGGGTGGGGGGGGGGGGGGGTGGGGGGGGGGGGGGGTGGGGGGGGGGGGGGGTGGGGGGGGGGGGGGGTGGGGGGGGGGGGGGGTGGGGGGGGGGGGGGGTGGGGGGGGGGGGGGGTGGGGGGGGGGGGGGGTGGGGGGGGGGGGGGGTGGGGGGGGGGGGGGGTGGGGGGGGGGGGGGGTGGGGGGGGGGGGGGGTGGGGGGGGGGGGGGGTGGGGGGGGGGGGGGGTGGGGGGGGGGGGGGGTGGGGGGGGGGGGGGGTGGGGGGGGGGGGGGGTGGGGGGGGGGGGGGGTGGGGGGGGGGGGGGGTGGGGGGGGGGGGGGGTGGGGGGGGGGGGGGGTGGGGGGGGGGGGGGGTGGGGGGGGGGGGGGGTGGGGGGGGGGGGGGGTGGGGGGGGGGGGGGGTGGGGGGGGGGGGGGGTGGGGGGGGGGGGGGGTGGGGGGGGGGGG